>NC_058131.1:481700245-481709646 GCF_016433145.1 Gracilinanus agilis | reverse complement strand
ATGGAAGGAAGGAAGGATGGAAGGAAAGAAGGAAAGGAAAAGAAGGAAAAGAAAAGAAGGAAAAGAAAGAAGGGGAAGGAGGAGGAGGAGAAGGGAAAGGGAAGGGAAGAAGCCAATTCAGCAACATAATACCTGAGTATGACAGTATGTTAGTGTTCCCGATTCAGAGCCCCCTAGACCTTGAATGAAAGGAGAGAAGCTAGTTCTCATCTTTTCTTCCAGGACAAACTTGTGTATTCTATGATTCCTCTAACTTCTTACCTGCTCTGAAGATCGGAGTTTCTTTAGGGGTTTGCATGCTGGACACTCATGTGGCTTACTCAGGACCACATAGCTAATAAATATCTGCAACCAAATTTGAACTCAAGTCCTCCTGACTCTTGACCTAGTGCTCTATCCACTGCACCATCTGGCTGTCCCCATCGAGTACCTCTTGTGTGAGGGCTTGCTGAATCCTTTCTCCTCTGATGTCTACCTGCCACCCAACTCTCTACTGTGGCTCCAAGCAGCAGTAGCATATGCAATGGCCCAATGGTAACTGTCATGGCAGGTGGGCTAAACCAGGTTGAGGTTAACTGACAGGCTTCAAACCCATGAGAGACTTAGGGGGTGTCTACCCCCAAGCAAGTGAAGACTTCCTTTGGCAGAAGGGGCAGATGAGAACAATCTGTCCCGATGGCCATGAAGGGGACAGATGCAGACCCTGTGGAGTGCTTAGAGCTTGGTCAGACCTCAAAGATGCCGAGGTCACCACTGCCTCCTGAGCCATCATCAGCCATCCTGACTTTTGTCTTGCCACTAGACTTGGATGATGACGCTAGAAGAGAGAGTGAAGCTCATGATTTTGTGCATCTCTGCCTCACTTAAATCCAATGAGCCATCAGTGATGTCATTTTGGTCTTCTTTGAGTTCAAAGGACAACAAGAATGACAACTGACAACTGTGTACAAACTACAACTTGGCTCTTTATGCATCATAGAATGTTACAAGTAAGAAAAAACATTAATGATCTATCAGTTGCGGGGAACTAGGTGGCTCAGTTTGATAAAGTCAAACCTGGAAATGAGAGATCCTGGGTTCAAATCTGGTTTCAGACACTTCCTAGCTGTGTGACCCTGAGCAAGTCACTTAACCCTCATTGCCTAGCCTTTACTGCTCTTCTGCCTTGTAACCAATACACTGATTCTCAGATAGAAGGTAAGATTTTTTTTTAAATCCAGCTCATCTTTTTATGAATTCAATCCAATTTAATAAACATTTGTAAAACATCCACTATATAAAAAACCTTATGCTAATGTGCTATTTTATTTTTAAAGCCTTATCTTCTGTCAGCATCAATTCTAAGACTGAAGAATGGTAAGGTCTAGGCAATCAGGTTTATGTCACTTACCCAGAGTCACTCAGCTAGGAAGTATCTGAGGCCAGATCTGAACCCAGTCCTCTGGACTCAAGGTCTGGCACTTTCTACACTGTACTACCTAGCTGCCCCAGCATCTGACTCTTCATGATCTCGTTTGGAGTTTTCTTGGCTAAGATACCATTTTTTGCCATTTCCTTCTCCAGCTCATTTGGTAGATGAGGAAACTGAGGCAAACAGAATGAAGTGATGTGCCCAGGGTCACATAGCTAAGAAGTATCTAAGACTAGGTTTCAACCCAGGTTCTCCCAACTCCAGGCCTGGTGGTCTACCCTCTGTGCTCCCTAGCTGCCCTTGCTGTATGCTATATTTTTTTAAGTTTCTTCTTTGCAACTTATACTTCTAGACAGTTGCCTAAAATACTGAGAACTAAAGTGACTTACCCATGGTCACATGTAACTAGTATTCATTGGAGGCAAGACTTGAACCCAGGACTTCCTGGATGGCTTTCTTTGCATTACACTATAGTTGACTCTCTAGAAGGTGTACTCATCAAATCTGCCAGTGAGACAAAGGAAGGGACAGCTAACATACTGCTAAAAAAGAGCTGTTCCCAAAGAGATCTAGGAGGGTTTGTGGAGCTCAGAATGAGTCAGCAATGTAATATAATAGCCAGAAAAGCTAATGCAATAATGGGCTACATTAAGAAGGGCAGAATTTCCAGGAATGGAGAAGTGATAGTTTCACGGTAGTAGGCCAATATCAAACCTTATCTGTATGTGTTCAGTTCTGGGCACCATAGTTTAAAAGGTCATTGTTAAATCAGTGTCCAGAGGAAAACAACCAGATATGAGGATTGATTTAGGAAAGGAGGGAGCAAGGTGGTACAGTGGATAGAGCACTGGGTCTGGAGTCAGGAAGACCTGAGTTCAAATATGACCTCAGACACGTACTAGCTATGTGACTTTGGGCAAGTCATTTAATCACCATTTGCCTTAGTTTTACCATCTGTAAAATGGGTATAATAATAGCACCTATCTTCTAGATTTGGTATGGGGATCAAAAAGATATCTGTTAAGTCACTTTGCACAATGCTTGGCATGAGTGAGCTTTATAAATATTAGCAATTATTAGTAGTATTTTATTTTGGAGAGGAGAAGATGCTAGGGAGGAAGATGGTAGTATTTGAAGGACTGTCACATGGAGAATGGATTAGACTTGTCCTGTTTGGTCCCAGAGAGTAAAATCAAGAACAGTGGACATAAGTTGTAAAAAGGTAAGTTTGGACTTCTTATCAAGAAAAACTTTATGACCCATCCATACCACTGCTGAGTTTATACCCCAAAGAGATGATAGGGGAAAAGACTTGTACAAAAATATTCTTAGACACTCTTTGTGGTGGCAAAAATGTGGAAACTGAGGGGATGCCCTTCGATTGGGGAATGTCTGAACAAAATGTGGTATCTGTTGGTGATGGAATACTATTGTGCTCAAAAGAATAATGAACTGGAGGAATTCCATGTGAACTGGAACAACCTCCAGGAATTGATACAGAGTGAAAAAAGCAGAACCAGGAGAACCTTATACACAGAGACGGATACACTGTGGCACAATCAAATATAATAGACTTCTCTACTAGCAGCAATGCAATGATCCATAACAATTCTGAGGGACTTATGAGAAAACGCTATCCACATTAGGGGAAGAACTGTGGGAGTAGAAACATAAAAAAAAAAAAAAATAACTGCTTGAACACATGGTTCGATGGGGCTATGATTGGAGATGTAGACTCTAAGCACCCTACTGTAATGATCAATAATATGGAATTAGGTCTTGATCAATGATACATGTAAAACCCAGTGGAACTGCATGTCGGCTACGGGGGAGGAGGAGGGGAGAAGGGAATGTTGGAGGGGAGGGAAAGAACATGAATCATGTAACCATGGAAAAATATTCTTAATTAATTAAATATCCCCCCCAATTCAAAAAAGAAATAAAAAAAAGAAAAGAAAATTGAAAGAAAAGAAAAACTTTATAGCAAACTAGAGCTGCCTAAAAAGAAAGTGGACTACTGAGAGAGATAATAGTGAATTCTCCCTCCCTGGTAATCTTCAAACAGAACCTAGATGACAACCTGGGAATGTTTTTATGGGGATTTTTTTCCCCATGAGTGAATCAAGCTATATGACCACAGAGAGATCCCTTCCCATTCTCTAAGTCTATGATTTCCCATTAACCTAAATGATAAAAGAAAAACCTCCTTAATCTGACACTCAAGGATTTTGTATTCTTAGAGAATTGTGTGTGAGTCTATATCATTCAATTCTTGTGTGCTCTATTAGCATTCCTGTCATAGTTAACTGAAGTCCTTAGGGCAAACCAATGGGAGAACATGAACAGGAGTCATCGAGGTTGAGGAGCAATGGATGGTTTCTGATCTGACTTGTCAGAAGGAGAACCCACATGAATCAGAGATCACAGATCCATTGGAGTGGCTCTCCATGTTTCTCTTATTCTATACTGTCTTTAAATGCCAAAGGAGTTTACTGTATATTTTATCCTAGAGGCAGTTGGGAAGATATTGAAGATTCCTTCAAGGGTAAGTGACACAGTCAGACCTTTATGCTTTAGGAAGATTATTTTAGCAATGGTATTGTGGATGAATTGGACTAGGAAGAGACTGGAAATGGAGAGGCCAATTGGGGAGCTATCAAAATAGTCTAAGTAAGAGGTGATAAGGCCCTGAATGAAAGTTGTGGTTGTTTGAATGATGAAAAAAAGATGTGTTTGAGAAATGTTGAGGAGATAGAATTGACATAACTTGGTTATGGTTGATTGATGGGGTTGAGGGTGAAGGAGAATGAAGAATCAAGGATGAGGGGGCAGCTCAATGAAATGAGAGTCAAACTCAGAGGTCCTGAGTTCAAACCTGGCTTCAGACACTTCCTAACAGTGTGATTCTGGGTTAAGTCTCTTAACCCCCATTGCCTAGCCCTTACCACTCTTCTGCCTTAGAACCAGTACATAGTATTGATTCTAAGATGGAAGGAAAGGATTTATTTTTTAAAAAGAGTCAGTGATGACTCTGAGGTTATGAACTGAGTTATCAGAAGATTAATGATGCCTTCACAAGCTATAAGGACTGCTAAGTGCCACATTACCTAGACCTGGAGTCTGGAAGACCCATCTTTCTAAGTTCAAACCTAGTCTCAGTTGCTTACTAGCTCTGTGGCCTTGGGCAAGACATTCAACCCTGTTTGCCTCAGTTTTCTCATCTGTCAAATGAAGAAGGAAATGTCAAACTTTTCCAATATCTTTGCCAAGAAAACTCAAACGGGGTGACAAGTCAGACACAATTGGAACCAGCTAAACAACAACACCAGATATAGGAAAATTAGGAGGAGTGGGTTTAGAGGGATCAATAATGAGTTCTGTTTTGGATATGTTGTGTTTGAGATGCCTGTGGGACATCTTGTCGAAGTTATTATAGCATAGGCAATTATTAACATAGAACTGGAACTCAGAAGACCAAGATTGAAACTTCTCAGTTTGGGAATCATTTGCAGAGAGATGATATGGAAGGTGATAAGAGAAAATACGGAAAAAGAGGAGAAGAGGGCCTAAGGATGAACCCATGCTTAGAAAGTAGAAAGTGAATAATGATCTAACAAAGGAAACTGAGGAGTGGCCAAATTGGTAAGAAGAGAGCCACAAAAAAGAAATTTCACAAAAACCTAAGGAAGAGAAGGAATATCCAAAGTCTAGGATTAAGAAAAGGACATCGAATTTAGAAATTAAAAGATTAATCATAACCCTAAAGAGAAGGGGCAGCTGGGTAGCTCAGTGGATTGAGTCAGGCCTAGAGACGGGAGGTGCTAGGTTCAAATCCGGCCTCAGACCCTTCCCAGCTGTGTGACCCTGGGCAAGTCACTTGACCCCCATTGCCCACCCTTACCACTCTTCCACCTAGGAGCCAATACACAGAAGTTAAGGGTTTAAAAATGTAAAAAAAAAAAAAAACCTAAAGAGAGATTTCAGCTAACTAATATGATCAGAAGTCACTGCAAAGGACTAAGATATGAGTGAGGGGGAAGACAGGCAGCTTGAATAATGGATGGTGAGCTAGCCTTGGATTCAGGAAGATCTGGGTTCAAGTCCTTTGTGTGACTTGACAAGTTATTTAACATCTCAGTGCACCCAAAGAACTCTCTAGATCTATATCTAAATGCCAGAAGCCATCAAAGCCTGTGACGTTTAGCACGACTCATCACCAGCTATGACACCAGCACAGCAGGTGTCAGAAGGATGGATATTTCACTCAGTTTCCCCTATGTGACTCTTTTCTCACTAACATTCCCTTTTATTGAAATTATTGTAATCAATATCGTTATACAGCCCCAGGGAGATATAGAAAAACAATACAGGCTAATAGTAGAGTTTCCACAGGCCCCCTATAACTCCTAGGAAATTCCCACCCTTACATACAGTAATACAGAAATTCTCCTAGAAGTCACTTTACAACAAACAAGCATATAGTGAGTTAATGTTAAAGATTTTAAATCTCTAACTCAGATTCCCATACACAGGTGCCTGCAAGAACAGGCCAGAACAGTCTCCAAGTTTCCCCCCTCCCAGATCCGATTTAGTACAATAATTTAATATAAAAGAACAATGAATGAAATATGAAGAAATTGTCTCCCATGAAAAGGCCTGTGCTTTCTCACCACTGTGGCCCAAGAGATACATCAAACACACCTAACACATTGTCTCCAAAGATAAGATGTATGGTGGGAATAGAATTCGTGCCAACATTGATGTAATCTTGAGAAAAATTATATAAAAATTAAAATCAGCAGATGGCACTTCAGATCAGCCACTACAAACCTACTGTGTCTCTGGCTCTTCTCACTCCCATTTTCGCTCAATTGTCCCTCCCCCCAAGGGGAACTGGACTGCTGGTAATTCCCCTTTTACCCCCTAGCATCTAAGTCTCAGAAAAGGTGGTGATCTGAATATATAGAGCAAGTTTCTCACCAGGATTTCTTTTTTTTTTTTTTAACCCTTACCTTCTGTCTTGGAGTCAATACTGTGTACTGACTCCAAGGCAGAAGAGCGGTAAGAGCTAGGCAATGGGGGTTAAGTGACTTGCCCAGGGTCACACAGCTAGGAAGTGTCTGAGGCCAGATTTGAACCTAGGATCTCCCATCTCTAGGCCTGGCTCTCAATCCACTGAGCAACCCAGCTGCCCCCTCCAGGATTTCTTAACATAGATGTAATCACTGTTTTATTTTTTATGTGAATAGGAGGTAAGGAAACAAAAACAATATAGACACCTTTTTCTAGGAATTTGCCTGTGAAAGGAAAGAGAGCTATAGGATGATAACTTGAGAGGATAATAGGATCAAAAGAAAATTTTTGAAGAATGAGAGAAATGTGGGCTTGTTTAGAGGTAGCAGGAAAGGACCCAATAGGTATAAACAGATGGAAGATTAAAGGAAAAAAAAGAGATATTTACTCCTTAAGGTGACAAAAGAGGATAATGGGATCCAAGACACATAAAGGTATTTTGGAACTATAAGGATAAAGACCTGCATCTTCTTCAAAAACTAAAGCAAAGAAAAAAGAATGCATGATAATGTATAGCTTTGAGATATAGAATTGGGAGAAAATTAGCTCACAGTGGATGGTCTCTAATTTTTGTGTAAAGTAGAAAGCGATATCCTCTGCTAAGGGACTGAGTAAGTGGGTGATGTAGTAGAGAAAAAAGGTTTAGAATAGCTGCTTCAAGGGTATAGGAGAGGGTCAATCAGAGAAGAATAAAAATATTGCTGGGTAACAGTGAGGACTCCATTGAAATAAATGCCATAAACTTCAGCACTTGAATAGGAGCAGAAAAGGCAGATGATGGGAATAACTCAGATTTGGAGTTTGGAGTCTGGAATAGGATGAGGGGCAAGTGATTCAAGAAAATAATATAAAACTGAATTACTTACTAGAACTGAACCACTAACTGGTTAACTGAAACAAAACTGTTACTGCTTAACAAGGTTTCAAAGGAAGGAAAATGAGGCCAATACATTAATGATGATGGGCTGGTAGAAGAGAAGAATACAATGAGTGAAAGTTATGGTTAAGACCAAGAATATATAAGGAGGAATAAAACAAAGAGAGGGATGGAAGGATAAAAGACTGTGATCAGAGAAAGGAGTTTCAGAGTTATGGATCATGGAGGTAGAATTTGTTGTTGTTCAGTCCTTTTAAATTGTGTCTAACACTTCATGACCTTATTTAGGGTTTTCTTGGCAAAGATACTGGAATGGTTTGCCATGTCCATCTCCTTACAGATGAGGCAAAGAAAGAAAGAAAGAAAGAAAGAAAGAAAGAAAGAAAGAAAGAAAGAAAGAAAGAAAGAAAGAAAGAAAGAAAGAAAGAAAGAAAGAAAGAAAGAAAGAAAGAAAGAAAGAAAGAAAGAAAGAGTAATTAGACATCCCAGGAGAAGGCTGCTGGGACTCTACCCTCCAGCCTAAGTTCCTCACCATCTAGTTTCCTCTTAATAGTCTCTGACTCAGCCAGTTTCTCTTCTTTGTGTCCCCTGAAGACTTTACTCTTCCCCCTACTCCATCATCTCCCCATCCGCACTCCAATTCACAACTCCAGAGCTTGTCCATGTCCTATTTTCCTCTCTGGCATCTACTAAGGATAATAAAATTTGACCATTGTCCCTTTCTCCAAATTCTTAAGGAGACATCCCTCCCTTCTTCTCCAGCTGGCCCCAAACCAAGGCCAAAGAATTCTCCAATTCTGAAATGGAGGCTAATTATCTAGAGTTGATACTCTCCACATACACTTGGGAAATTTAAATGACTGGGACGATGGAATTGTAGGGGATTCCCTAGTGCCTTTAGTGTAGAATCATGTGATATTATATCATAGAAAGCTGTCCAGCCTATTTGGGAGTCATAGTCACTTTTAAGATTTCCCATAGGAATTACTCAATCATTTTTACTCACTGGAAAAGATTCCTAAGAACTAAAATTCCAGAAGAGGGTTGAGAGAATTGCCCGCATCTGCCTCAGATGGACTTTAGGAAACAAGTGCCAATTGACAAGTTTAAGTGGAAATAGGGCCCCAGGAGGCTTGTGGCTCTTTGACCATGTGATTATCATAGCTCAGGCCCTGGAACATCATGTTCTTCCTTTTGAGATGGTTCTTTTGGGGAAGTAGATATGTCCTTTCTGGGGCTGGGAGGAGCCTTTTGTGAGTCCTTAAACTATCATTGGTTTGATCTCTCTCAGACTTTTCAGGAACTGAAGTGGGGA
This sequence comes from Gracilinanus agilis, assembly GCF_016433145.1. NCBI lineage: Eukaryota > Metazoa > Chordata > Mammalia > Didelphimorphia > Didelphidae > Gracilinanus > Gracilinanus agilis. The sequence goes on along the minus strand of NC_058131.1, from coordinate 481,700,970 downwards.
AGGCCCAGCCTCTGGTGTAATTAAATAAAGGACAGGAACAATCCTGGAGATAGGGGAGAGGTTCACATGGCCATTTCTGACCTGTTATCCCCCTGGTGACATCTCCCAAGCAATCATTAACTATTGACAGGTGTCAATAATTTGGTGTCATGGAGAGATCCCAGGATTTTGAGTCAGGAAGCCTGAGTTCAAATGTTAACCTCAGACCCATACTAACTGGGTGATCCTAGGCAAGTCACTTAACCTCTGTTGTCCTCAGTTTCCTCAACTGTAAAATGGGGATAATCATAGCATCTACTTCCCAGAATTGTCATCAGGATAAAATGAAGCAATAACTGTGGAGTGCTTTGCAAACCTTAAAGCACTGAATATATGCTGTTAGTACTAAGACATCAATACCACAAACCAATTCAATATTTCTTAGTAAGAAGGTAAGCATGTGAACACATTTCCCCTTGGCCCTTTCTTTTCTTGAAAGAGTCCTACCTAAGGGCACCTAGGTAGTTCAGTGGATTGAAAGCCAGGCCTAGAGACAGGAGGTTGTGGATTCAAATCAGACCTCAGATACTTCCTAGCTATGTGACCCCGGGCAAGTCACTTAACTCAAATTGCCTAGTCCTTACCACTCTTCTGCCTTAGAATCAATACACAGACATCTACAGGAAGGAAGGAAGGAAGGAAGGAAGGAAGGAAGGAAGGAAGGAAGGAAGGAAGGAAGGATACAA
>NC_058131.1:481628078-481697325 GCF_016433145.1 Gracilinanus agilis | reverse complement strand
AGGGAGGGAGGGAGGGAGGAAGGAAGGAAGGAAGGAAGGAAGGAAGGAAGGAAGGAAGAAAGGAAGAAAGGAAGAAAGGAAGGAATGGAGGGAGGGAGGGAGGGAAGGAGTGAGGGTAGAGGAAGTAGGGAGGGAAAGGGAGATAGGAGAAAAATCAAGATTATTTATATATAATTTTAAGACTCACAAAATTATTTCCTCAAAACCCTCTGTGAGAGAGTTAGTGCAGGTATAATTATTTCTGTAGGGAGTGTAGTGATTTGGTTTCTTGGGGGGAAGTGGGACAAAGGTCATCACACACTACACATTCCATTCATGCAGTGAGAAGGAATCAGTTCTCATACTAAGCTTCCTCCTTAGATAATATTTCCATTCCTCAGCACTGGAGAATCACCCAAAGTCAAATTTAGATCCAGAGTTAGAAGGGACTTAATTAGTCATCTAATCTAACCCCTTCATTTTGAAGATGAAGAAACTAGGTGTAGAGAGGTTAAGCCACTTGAACCAGGTTAACATAGGCAGCATCAGGGGTATGATTTGAATTTGGACTTTTGAGCTCCAGAATCTTGCCTCCCTCAAGTTCAGTTTAGCTCTCCTTTGATGTCCTCTTCTATCACTGTCCCACCATAGTTTCTTTTTCTTTTTCTTTTTAGATATTTTATATCTTGCTCTGCTGGTCTAAGTAGTTGGTTTTTTTAAAGTATTCTTCCATTTCTTTTATACTGTTCAATTTGCTTTCATATAATTGAGCAGAATAACTCCTAAAAATGTCTCTAATTTCATCTTCATTTATGGTATATTTACTCTTTTCATCCTTAATGCTAGTGATTTGGTTTTCTTGTCCCTTTTTTTTAATCAAATTAATCAATGGTTTATCAGTTTTGTTATTTTTTGACAAAACCAACCCCTAGATTTATTTGTTCATTAATTCAATGGTTTTCTTACAGTCAATTTTATTGATCTCACCTTAAATTTTTAGGATTTCTAATTTGGTGTTTAGTTTGAAGATTTTTAATTTGTTCTTTTTCTAGTTGTTTAATTGCATTCCTAGACCATTGATCTTTCTTTTCTTTCTCTATTTTATTAATATAAGCATTTAGAAATATAAATTTCCCTCTAATGAATTGATTTTGTTGTATCCCATAGGTTTTGGTATGTTGTCCCATTATTATCATTCTCTTTAATGAAATTATTTATTGTTTCTATGATTTGGTTTTTTCCCCCTACTCATTCTTCAAAATTAAGTTATTTGGTCTCCAATTAGTTTTTACTTTTTGTTTCCATAGTCCCTTATTATATACAATTTTATAGTATTATGGTCTCACCACCTACTCTGCCAGTGATTTGGACTAGCTAAAATTGATTCCAATCAATGCTGACACTACAGAGATATTCCCCAAGTCCAGAGATACCAGGATGGTGGTGTTGACCTCACTATGTGCATCCACAACTTCCCTAGGGAACTTTAAGCTCAAAGTGAGACAATTTACTATAAATAATTCTCTTCTTGCAGTCCACAGAAGGAGCGTGGACTTCCCTGATTGCCTGGATTGTAGGGGTATAGATCACAAATGTCTTTTATAAAATAACTAAGAGATAATTGTCACATGGGATTCAATTGATCAATAAGATATTTATTAAACTCTATAGTGGGTCAAGCACTGTCTTCAACACTGAAGGTATAAGTACGAAGAAGAAAATGATGCCTACTCACAAGATGTTTACATTTTAACTGGGAGACAACAAGCACATGAATATAATTATTTTGAATTAATATAAACAGCAGAAACATAAATACAAAGAAATTAAATGTAAGGTAGATTTGAAAGGAGTGTATGAGTAGTTGTGGGCTCAAGAAACACTCCATATAGAAGTTCATGATTGAACTGAAAGAAGAGAGAGATTCTTTGAGTCAGAAGTAAGGAGGGATTGCATTCCAGGCATGGAGGAATGTCAGTGCAAAGGTACAAAGGGGAGATGGAAGTTTGTGTATGAAGAACAGAGAAAAGGCCAACTTGGCTGAATCAAATAGTGCAAGAGGGAGAATAATTTATAATAAAGATGGAAAAATAGGGTAAGGTCAGATTGTGAAAGACTTTAAAAACTAAACAAAAGTGTTTACATTTTACCTTAAAGGCAATAAGGAAGTGAGCAACAAAATGGTGGACTAGACATTTTTCTCTGATCCCCATGACCTTTCAGACTTCTCCAAAACAGAAATTATGAACCAAGGATATAAAGCTATTTCAGCTTTCTCCATGGTCCAAGACACCCAGGATCTAAAAGAAGTTTTTGGTTTTGTTTTTTCAAACGCAGCAAGACTGTACAATTAGACTCAAAGACCAACACAGGCTTACAACAAAATCCACCCTCCACACTAGTCCCCTTTCCTTCTTTCTAGTGCCATGGAAATTCTGGCTCCAGGCTGTAGAAGTTTGCTCAGGCCTCAACAGCCAGGTTGGCCATAGCCCTTCAAAAGCAAAAAGCCTGCCAGAGCTGCAACTCCTAACACTCCAATGCTCTGAATTGCTGGTGCTTAGCCAGAGAATTGAGGAACAGAGCAAGTGGGATAGGTCACTCTATGTGTGAGGGACTATGTAGCACTCCTCCAAGCCTGAGGAAAGTAGCACTACATCCATCTGGGGCCAAGTTGGCTCGACAGAGATCTAGGCTGGTGAACCCAAATTTGCCCAGTGTAAGAAGAAGCTGAAATAGTTTGAGATATAACCCTCAAAGAAACCACAGTCAGAGGGGAAGGAGACAGAAAGTGAGTGATAAAGAAAATAAGAGGAAAGAAAGACTGAAATTGCCAAAGTTTCAGGATAAAATCAATACAAAGTAATTAAACATAAACAGATAACAAAAGGAAAGAATAGCCACAGGATCTAATAAATTAGTTCAAGCACCTATGAATAAATGCTGCAAAACAAAAGAAACCAATGCAAAGCTTGATGAGACAAAACCCTATAGAATTTGACAACATAAAGGCAATAGGGAGCCACTATTGTTGACTGAGTAGGGAAGTGATATGGTCACATCAGAAGGAAGGGATCACTGAAAGAAAAACTTTTTAGTGGTAGCATGGGAGAATGGACTGAAGTGGGGAGAGACTATTGCAATAATCTAGGTGAGAAGTGATAAAGGCCTAAAAGTTAAAATCTCACCTTCTACAGGAAGCCTTCCCCAAACTCTCTTAATTCTAGTCTTCCTAGTTAATTATTTCTTATTTATCTGTATATAATTTGCTTTGAATATATTTATTTGTACTTAGTCTCCCCCATTAGATTGTAAGTAAGTCAAGGATAATGCTGAAATGCAAATTTGGGAAACTGGAAAGATGGTGATGCATTTATCTGAAATAGAGAAGTTTGAAAGAAGGATGGGTTGGCTGGAGATGGGGAAGTTCTTGAATATGATGAGTCTGAGATATCTTTGAGACATCCAATTTAAAATATCCAATAAGGAACTAGAGATCCAAGACTGAAGCTCAGGGAAGAGAGTGGGGCTAGATATGTAGATTTGATATACAGAATAACTGTTAGCTCAGCAGAAGCCTCTATTCTCTCTGTCATTTCTACACAGAACTCCTATGAATTCAGGTGGAAAAGACTTGAGAACAGTTGGTTGGCATGGATTAATTTCTATGGGGACTGAGATAGCATTTACCCCAATCCCATTTCCATTTCCCAATGCAAATTTGATGGGATTTAGCTCTTGATAAACTAATGCTTGATTTTCTTCATGAGATTTGAACCCACGACCTCCCATCTCCAGACCTGGCATTCTATCCACTGAGCTACCTAGCTGCTCCAATAAAACAATTTTCTTTAAAAATGAACCAAAAAGGGGCAGCTGGGTAGCTCAGTGGATTGAGAGCCAGGCCTAGAGACGGGAGGTCCTAGGTTCAAATCCGGCCTCAGACACTTCCCAGCTGTGTGACCCTGGGCAAGTTACTTGACCCCCATTGCCTACCCTTACCACTCTTCCACCTATAAGTCAATACACAGAAGTTGAGTTAAAAAAAAAATTTAAAAAAAAATGAACCAAAAAAAGAAAGGTATTAAGAAGCTTCCTGGCACCACCAATATTAATATTTAATGAAAATTAACCCCAAACATCCCAAATATCTGGCCTTGGAAGACTCAGGTAACATATGTGATCCAAAGCAGGTCTCCTTAAGTTTTTCATTAGCCTCTCCTAATTCTTTGCATCTATTCTCTGCCTCTACTGCATTTACTGGTTAAATGGTGTGCCTTAGCCAGGACCCACAAGCATAAGTAGCAAGGATACTCCACTTACCATACCTTTATATATTGAGTGCCTTGTATTTGCTCTGAAAGGTTGACAATTCCTGAACTCCATATGGTGTCTTCCCCACTAGCATGCTTCTTGCTAAGAGCACCAGGATTGTTTGTTTGTTTTTTTAAACATCTCCTTAATCTCAGCAGAGGAGTTAGCAACTAGTTTCCAGACAATCTCACCAATATGAATCCCTTTAATAGCAGAATTTTGGAAGAAAAAAAGATTCTGTATTTTAGGCACAAATCTGCCAGAAAGGATTTTATTTGTTAGCATTATTCTATATTCAAGACAATTCTAGCTTAAAGAGAGAAAGATGAAGACTTGCAGAATTCCCCTCCAACATGTCTAACCCAATACGGTCATCAGAGGTCACATTGGCAGGAAAAGACCAAAGTATGTCAAAAATACAGTTTAGGTTTACATTTAAGAATAGTCTCTCTCGAAACTACCACACCAATGCAACTATCAACAATTTGGAAATAAGTCTTGATTGATGACACAAGTTAAAACCAATGGAAATATGCCCGGGGGGGGGGGTTAGGAGGGGGAGGCGAAGGGGAAAGTAAGAACATGAATCATGTAACCATGATAACTTTTCTAAAAAATAAAAATTATTTAAAAAAAAAGAATAGTCTCTCCTCAATCAACCTAGAATGAAAAAAGAGGTCTGGGAAGGTGGGAGAAGGAGGCAGTCATAGCACCAATTATGTCAGTGTAGATGGGTAGGCAATAATCTTATCTAGACAAAATTTGAGTTTGGCTATCAGTCAATTCATTTCCCTATGAAAGACTTCAGCTTTTGTTCTAACCCTTTTCCATAGAGGAAAAATCCAGAAAGGAGTTTAGCCTGGGGAAAGAAAATGTTATTTCTTAATGTTTCCAGTTAAACCTAAGAAATTTTTAATATGCTTCCAGAGAATGTGCCGCCATTGCAAAGTTCACATAATTTGGAAAGTATTTCGTCTACCTCTTTGTATTCCTTATATGGTACCTAAAATTTCCCCAAATTATTCACAGAAGCCCATGGCTTTTTCAGTGCCTCAATCATAGTAGTCAATGTGTACATCCAAAGTTAATAGTCCAAAATGAGAATCTAACCCTTTTTTTGTGCACGATTTTTCCAATTACTGGACAACCATTTGATGTTTATTGTTTTTCAGTCTTGTTCGACTTTTTGTGACCCCATTCTGAATTTTCTTTGCCATTTCCTTCTCTAGTTCATTTTCCAGATGAGGAAACTGAGGCAAACAGGGTTAAGGGACTTGACCCGGATCACACAATTAGTGTCTGAGGTCCAGATTTCAACTCGGGAAAACAAATATTCTTGACTCCAGGCCTAGCTGACTTGTGATGTTTAACTCAACATTTGATCACAATAGTAAAAAATATCTTCAGATGGGGTATGGCTATATAGGCTCCATAGCTGGAGTCAGACACAGACAGCATCAGGTAACTGAGGATGCTTCCTCAGAAAAGACTTAGCCTGAATTGGCAGACTTGAAGAACAACTGTGGTGGGAGTGATGTGTTCTCACATGCAGAATTTTGAAGATAAAAGACAGAAATTGAGAGACACAACAGGAGCTGGATTTGACACCCAAGTGTGATTGTCCCCCCTGCTATTGTCAGAATTAGATTTGTGACAGTCAGGTCAGCCTCTGCAGCATTTAAACTGACCCTTTTAAATGCTGGGTTTACAAGGATAGACAGGAGCATGAATCTGATTCTAAAGTCCTTGAGACCTGGGGAGGAAGGATCCTGGGTCTCAGTTTGCCCAGATAGCTATGACCAGGAGAAGCAATGAAGTTTCCGTACTCTTTGATCCAGTTGTGTTCTGCCCAAGTTCTGCTCCCATTTCGTAGCACCCAGTGGTCTCTAGCATAATGGAAGTTTCTTCTTGGGAGGGCCTGGATCCAGAGATCAAATGGGATGCAGAGTCCTATTATCATAAGATGAATATGTGGGGAGGGCTGTCCCATCCCACAGTGGTGCTATTATGTGGCTTGAAAGGAAGCAGGATAGACATCTCTAGTCTCTTTACTCTGACCTTCCTTCTAAGGAAACTTGATTCCCCACCCCGCCTTCAATCCCTTACTTGTTGTCCTAGTAATAACTCTAAGACAGTAGGGCAAGGGCTAGGCAAATGAGAAATTGAGGTTAAGTGACTTGCCCAGAGTCACACAACTAGCATGTACCTGAGGCTAGATTTGAACCCAGGCCCTGATGCCCATCCAGCCATCTATCCATCTATCCATCTTTTCTTTCCTTCCTTCCTCCCTTCTTTTCTCCTTCCCTTCCTCCCTCCCTCCTTTCCTCTTTCTCCCTCCTTCCCTTCCTCCCACTATCTCTCCTTCCTTTCTTCCTTTTTTCCCTTTCTTCCTCCCACCCTACCTCCTTTCCTTCTTCCCTTCCTCCCTTCCTTCCTCTCTCTCTCTTGCTTTTTTTCTACCCTTACTTTCTGCCTTAGTAACAACTCTAAGACAGAAAGGCAAGGGCTAGGCTAATGAGATATAGTGTCTTGGCCAGGGTCACACAGATAGGAAGTATCTGAGGTCAGAGACCTGATTTCTTGAAAGGAGAGAAACCATGAGGTTGAGGTCAGAAGCATGACCCTTTGCTTTCTTCAGAGAGATGGGGTACCAGGCTAAAATTCTGTTCCCTTAAATATTATTAGTCTAGCAGATGAGATTTTCAGATTCAATCTGACTTCTGGTCACTGTTTCACTCATTAGGGAGGAAGCAGAACCCCAAGCTTTATATTTATGTCTTCCCACCAAATATTAGTCCCATAATGAACGCACGAAAAACTCATTTATCCAATTTGATAGCAAAACAGAAATTAGAGAATGTATACATGGGAGGATATATACCAGACAATATAGAGTGAAGGAGCTCTCCCTTTGGAAGCAAGGTAACCTTGCTCAGCTGAGAGGAAGAGTCCTAGATCTCACCCAAGGGAAAGTTCACTCACATCTCCAAAGTAGCAAGGAGCATGATGGAGACTTCCAGTGCCTTCATATGACTTCATATGTCAGCTTCTTCTCAAAGTCTTTTCTTTCAACAACTTGAACTGGGGCTGGTATCATTCATCTCTCTAGAAACCATAAACCAAAAGGCCCCAAAGACACTGAAGAAGCTGAAGTGACTTTTGAGCTCAAAGAGAGTCAAACCTCTTCTCTCCCTCTCTGCCTTTGTGTCTGTCTCTCTGTCTCTTTCTGCCTCTGTCTCTGTCTCTCTCCCTCTCTGCAAGTGTACCCCAAACTCAGTACTGTCAACTGATCAGTCAATTAGCATTTATTAATATGCTAGGCATTGTGCAGGGCACTGTGTATAAAAGGAGGATAGGGAAGTCTTCATCACCAAGAAGTGTACATTTTAACAGGGGAGACCATAGGTAAATAACTAAGAACTGGGCTGAGAATCTGGAGATGGGTCTAAACCCATCTTCTTGCTCTCGATTCCCAGATAAAAAGCTCTCTTTTCTTCTTTTTTTTTTTCCATTTCTTCTTGCTACTCCAGTTTGTGCTCTTAATGATGTCCCTTTCCAAAACCCCTCCAAATGGAGGACTCCAACCTCCCTCTGGGCAAGAGGCTGGTCTTCCAGACACCAAGGAGTCACAAGAGCTTTAGAATGGCTGCAGAGTACACATGTGTACCCCTAATCTTTCCTCTACCCCACTATCTTAAACAGCTTGTTTACAGAAAAATGACAGGCTTTCTTTGCATTCTTACTCAAGCTGAGGGTGGGATAAGAAGCAGAGTTGTAATTCCATCTTAATATTAAATCTTTCTTCCTTTTTTAAAACCCAAAGTTCATCTTGGGGTTCCAAAGAAAGGGGTTCAGGCTAGTATTGAATTTTCAGAAGGGATAGAGCATTCTGAGCACAGGAGAGAATAGATACAAAAGCATAGAGATAAGAGATGAAATATTGGTCTAAGCCTGGGAAGACTTACATGAACTGACCCAAAGTGAAGTGAGCAGAACCAAGAGAATGTTGTACACAGGAATTGCAATATTGTATGATGATGAACTGTGTAAGACTTGGCTACTCTGATTAAGATGATGATCCAAGTCAGTTCCAAAGGAACCATGATGAAAAAATGCTGTTCATCTTCAGAAAGAGAACTGATTAACTCTGAGAACAGATTGAAGCTTATGTTTTTCACTTTCTTTGTTCTGCTTTTTTTAACATCATGACTAACATGAAAATATGCATGACAGCATTCAATAATTGATATCATATTGCATGCCTTCTTAGTGGTGTGAGAGGGCCTGGAGGGAGAGAAGAATTTGGAACTCGGAATTTTTTTAAATGAATAAATGAATAGATAAATAAATGAATGAACAAGCAAAGTAAGAAATATTGATTTAAGTAAATAAAAGTAGGCTAATGTGCTGAATCACAGAATGTAGACAAAAAACACAGGAATTGGAAAAGTAGCAAGGGTTCAGTTCATAAAGCCCTTTAAATGCCCAACAAAGGATTTCAAATTTGAACTTGGAGGTAAGAGAGAGCCATTGGAACTCATTCGGCAAGAAAATAATATGTTCAAATCTGTGTTTTAGCAATACCACTTTGGCAGATGAATTGGGTTTGGATTGGAGAGGGGAGGTATTTGAAATTAGATTAGATTGGAAAAGGGAGATATTTGAAATAGAGATTCAAATTAGGAGGCTTTTGCAATAATCCAAATGAGAGGCAATAAGGACCTGTACTCAAATGATGGCTGTCTGAGTGAAGAGGACCTAGAGAGAAGAGATGTGAAGATAGAAAGTATAAGATTTCACCGTGGATTGGTGCTAGGAAACCTCAGTGAGCTGAGTCAGCTGGTCATTCTAGGAAAATAACCAGCAGGCAATGTGTGAGTCTGCCTGCCTTGTGTCTCTCTCCCCTCTAATCAATCTTCTGTTTAGCCACCAAAGCGATTTTCCTAAAGCACAGGACTGACCACGTCACTCCCTTCTCAATAAACTCCAATGGTTCCCAATCACCTCCAGGACCAAATACAAAATGCTCAGCTTGACATTCAAAGTCCTCCATAACTTAGACCCCTCTTACCTTTCCATTCTTCTTACATCTTTCTCCCTGCTACCTCTTCTTCCCATCAAGTGACACTGGTCTCCTGGCTATCCCCCAAGAAAGATATTCCATCTCTCCACTCTAGGCATTTTCTCTGGCTATCTTCCATGCCCAGTTTCTTCCCTCCTCACCTCTACTTCCTGCTTTCCTTTAAACTCAACTAAAACCCTATCTTCTATAGGAAGTCTTTCTAGCGCCTCTTAATTCTACTTTCCCTCTCTTTATTATTTCCTACTTGACCTGACCATAACTTGTTAATGTATATTTATTTCCAGTCTTCTGCATTAAATTGTGAGCTCCTTGAGGATAGGAACTATCTTTTTGTCTTTTTTTTTGTATCCCTAACACAGTACAGTGCTTAGTACAGCACATAGTAGGTGCTTAATAAATGTCTACTGACTGACTTCTCATGGTTCATAAAGATTACCTACCAGACTGTTTTGATCATTGCTGCTTTATAATAAAGTTTAAAATCTGATACTGCTAAGCCTCCTTCATTTACAAATTTTGAATGGCTCTCCAAGTTGGGGCATTTGATTGTGTCTATGTGCTGCTGAAGCAAGCAGGTGGCATGAGATTGGGATGGAAAACTATTATGCCATAAGAAATGACAAACAAGTTAATTTTGGAAAAAACATGGAAAGATCTACTTGAAATTATGAAGAGTGAAATGAACAGAACCAAGACAACATTCTATACAGCCACAGAAATATTATTTGAAGAATGATTTATGTATGTCCACCTCCAGAGAAAGAACTGATAAATGGAAATAAGAATAGTTTTATATATATATATATATATGCATATATATATCTTTTTGTCAAATGATACCCTCTCTAATGTGGGGGGGGAAGGGAGGGAGGGAGTTAACTAAGTACTGCAACATAACAAATTAATTTTTAAAAAAGAAATTATTTCTTTCTAGGTGAATGAACAGATGTTACTCCCCTAAGCTCTACTCCCATGGGCAATGATCTCCCTGTGCCTGACATTTATGATCCACAGGTGATCAGGGGCTCTCAGGTAGTCATCTGTGCCAGTCAGAAAAGATGGGAGCCCACCAAATTAAGCCCACACCTAACAGCTCTGACTCTTCGGAATCTGATTGAAAGGTAATGGCACCATCACCCTCAGAAAACAAAACTGGATCTTGGCAGCCTCTTACCTTAAAAAGGATCTGATACATTAATTCACACTGTGCTAAACTGGTGACAGCTTAATATGCTACCTCTCCCAGGAGTATTTGCATATTAACCAGTGACAATGTCTAAGCTAAAGAAATGAATCTTTAATGGTAGAATTTCAGGCAGTAATCTCAGAAGTGGGGAGAAATATCTGAGGGTTTTCCCCCTAAATGGACCATTTTTCCAGAGGCCCATAATGTAGGCAGCTGCCTACTTAGTCTATATGTAGTCAATCACTAGATATTTGACGGAGGATCTCGTAGTGTATGCCATGCACAAGTGAGTCCTGGGTCCTATAGTTGCTACTGTTATAAGAGAGGAAAGGGGTAGAGTTTCATAATGGCACCAAGACAGAGTCATTCCATTATCTGAGCAGGACTAGAGTAAAAAAGTGACAGAGGCAATCTGATGAGATGTATGTCAAAAACACAGATGTACAATTTAAATCAGAACCCAAAAGTAATCTTAGGAAACATGACACAAATAATTGAATACATTAAATTAAATTCTAAACTTTTTTTAAAAATCCATTTTGGGGCAGCTGGGTGGCTCAGTGAATTCAGCCCTAGAGATGGGTGATGTCCTGGGTTCAAATCTGGCCTCAGACACTTCCTAGCTATGTGATGCTGGGCAAAATCACTTAGCCTCAATTGCCTAGAACCTATATTTAGTGCTGATTCTAAAAAGGGGTTTTGTTTTGTTTTAATCTAATCAAACTGTTATTGGTCAAATGGATCTAGGGTACAAGAGACCCATCCCTGAAATTCAAGAAATACCTTTGGTGGATACTAGAGTCAATGGCAGAAATTCTAGACTAGATACCCCACCAAGAACTTTTAGGGGTACTAGAGAACCCTGGTAAAGGGTGAAATATGACACACCTGGTCTTCCAGCAGCGGGGCCAAGATCATCACTGTCACACTTGGAATGTGATTCAGCTCCTCTGAACCAGTGTTTTGACTCATTAAGCATTAGACAAAAATCACACTTAGAGTAATTAAGTTCACATTTGTTAACTAGAAGGTACAGAATGGTTGCCAAACATTGGTAAAGGGAGTTTCCTTACTCAAGATGTCTCGATTCAAGGGGGCAGCTAAGTGGCTCAGTGCAGAGAGAGCTCAGTGCAGAGATTCCCTTTGGAGATGAGAGGTCCTGGGTCCAAATCTGGCCTCAGATACTTCCTAGCTGTGTGACCCTGGACAAGTCACTTAACCCCCATTGCCTAGCCCTTATAACTCTTCTGCCTTGGAAGAAATACATAATATTGATTCTAAGATGGAAGATAAGGGTTAAAAAAAAAAAAAAAAGAGGTCGCTTCCATGAAATCACAGGTGCTACCTTTGCAGGAAGATTAAAGCTTACAAATGAGGAGGGGGCAAAGGTTAGGGGAGTGTGGGTGTTGTTGCCTAGGTAGGTTCGGTGTGCCCACATGGAGTCTGTCTAGATGTGACTCGCATGAAGAGAAGAATAGCTATTGCTAGAGTCTTCTCCTCTTGCCCTTTTCCAGGAAGACTTTGATTCTTTCCAGGAAGAGAAACAGGTGATTTGGCCTAGAAGCTGGCTACTACTTTTCTTTCCCCAAAGAGTACTAAATATGTTTATCATATTATGTTGATAATATAATAAAGGGCAGAAAAAATAGCAGGCTAGGATTATATCAGTTGTTGTTCTTTAGTCACTTTTCAGCCATATCTGATTCTTCATTTAGGGTTTTCTTAACAATGATCCTGGAATGGTTTACCATTTCCTTCTCCAGATCATTTTGCAGATGAAGAAACTGAGACAAACAGAGTTAAGTGACACAGTTAGAATTGTCTAAGACTGGATTTGAACCCAAGAAGAAAAGTCTTCCTGCCTCCAGGATTCAGCTCTTGTTAGTCTTGGGGAGATAATTTTTAAGATCACGTTTAGTTCCTGATCACTATCCCCTAGGATAGGGAAGAAAGGTCCCAAGCTATATAGCCAAGTCTTGACTGCTTTCCCACCAAATGCTGGATCTACAACAAAGATTAATAATAGCAATAATTAACATTGTTAAGAGCTTACTATGTTCCAGGCACTTCACTAAGCACTTTATAATTATTATCTCATTTGACCCATATAACAACCCTGGGAAGCAGGTACTATTAGGATCCCCATTTTACAGATGAAGAAACTGAGGCAAACAGAGGTTACATGGCTTGCCCAGTGTCACACAGTTGGTGTGTCTGAGACTGGATTTGAACAAATTCCTGACTCTAAGCACAGCACCCTATCCCCTAGCTATCTAACAGATCCATGTAGCAAGTAGCAAATAAATACATTTATCCAAAACAACCATAAATAGAAATCAGAGCAGTGACTGAGCTCTCCCATTGGGAGCAAGGTAAGTCAGCTCAACCAAAAGAGAATCCCAGCTCTCACTCAAAAGGGAAATTTTCAGGGAGGGGGTGGGCAGCTGGGTAGTTCAGGGATTGAGAGCCAGACCTAGAGACAGGAGGTCCTAGGTTCAAATCCGGCCTCAGACACCTCCTAACTCTGTGACCCTGGGCAAGTCAATTAACCCCAATTGCCTAGCCCTTACCATTCTTCTTCAATATTTGGTGATTCTGTGACAGCTGGGTAGCTCAGTGGATTGAGAGTCAGGCCTAGAGATGGGAGGTCCTAGGTTCAAATCTGGCCTCAGACACTTCCCAGCTGTGTGACCCTGGGCAAGTCACTTGACCCCATTGCCTACCCTTACCACTCTTCTGCCCTGAAGCCAATACACAGTAATGACAAGACAGAAGGTAAGGGTTTAAAAAAAGGGGGGGGGGATTTTTGAGTCTCTAGTATATTTGTAATAAGCTGGGGATAAAAGAACAATTGAGGGGCAGCTAGGTGGTTCAGTGGATATAGAGCCTAGAGATGGGAGGTCCTGGGTTCAAATATGGTCTGAGATACTTCCTAGCTGTGTGACCCTGAACAAGTCATTCAACCTCAATTTCCCAGCCCTTACAACTCTTATGCCTTGGAACTGATACTTAGCATCAATTCTGAGACAAAAGGTTAGGGTTAAACAAACAAACAAAAAAAGATATAATTGAGTCTCTTCTACCTGTTGACTTCTTCCCAGAGTTTTTCTCTCCTGTCAGAAATCTAAAGAGAATCTATAACTGAACCTTCGTCTCTCTCAAAGCTGGAAGCCAAAAGACCAAGGTCTCTCTTCTCTCTCAAGCTCTCTCCAGCTTCCCTCACGAAGGAATGGGAGACAGAGTAATCAATCTCCATCAATAAAGAGAGCTTTGTAAATTATCTGAGGAAAAAAAAAAGCTGAGAGTTACACAGAGATCTTTCCTCATATATAACATTGTCACGTAGATACTGCAAGTATCTTTAACTCCATTTTATACTTGAGGAAACTAAGTCTAAGGGAGGTTAAATGGCTTGTCCAAAGTCATGGCTAATAAGTAACAGAGATAAGACACCACCTCAGATCTTTTTTTTTTTTAAACCCTTGTACTTCGGTGTATTGTCTCATAGGTGGAAGATTGGTAAGGGTGGGCAATGGGGGTCAAGTGACTTGCCCAGGGTCACACAGCTGGGAAGTGGCTGAGGCCGGATTTGAACCTAGGACTCCTGTCTCTAGGCCTGACTCTCACTCCACTGAGCTACCCAGCTGCCCCACACCTCAGATCTTTTGCCCCAAGTTCTGTGCTATCCTCAGGAAAAGGGCTGATGCCAATCAACTGAACAGACAGCAAAGGGAAGAAGTCAAGCCAATAAGCAATTATTAAGCCTATACTTTGGGACAGGTGCTGGCCTGTGCTGGGAATGCAAATAAAAGCAGAAAGGATCCCTTGTCCTCAAGGAGTTTATATTCTAAAGGGAAGACAACATACCAAAGGAAATTAGAAAGGGAGATAGGAGACTTTTAGAAGAAGCCTGAGAGGAGTCAAGTGAAGCCTCGAAAGGAAGATATGACTGAAGATATGGAAGGAGGGTGTCCTTCTTTAAATGGAGGTTCTGGGAAGAACTAGCCAGGCAGAGGAAAGGATCACAATATTTGAAGTCCAGGGCTGGAGTAAGCTTCCAAAGCCAAGAGGTTTGGGAATCTTGTAGAGAAAGTCTGGGAGAATGATCTCACTGGGGTTGGGGAAAGTTTGTTCTTAGTCCATGGCATTGACAAAGACGTGGCAATATTTAATATCAATTCAAAGACAGATGATAAAGATTTTTTTTAAAAAGAGGTATTAAGAGACATTTGGGCAAAATCAATAAGGTGCCAAGTCTGGAATCGGGAAGATTCATCATCTTCAGAAGTTCAAATCTGGCCTCAGATACTTACTTAGCTATGTGACACTGGGAAAGTCACTTAATCCTATTAGCCTCAGTTTCCTCCTCTGTAAAATGATCTGGAAAAGGAAAGGTGGACCACTTCAGTATATTTGCCAAGAAAACCCCAAATGGGATTATGAAGAGTTAGACACAACTGAAAAGACTGACTTGAAAGAATAGAGAGAAGCAAAATGAATTAGATATTCTCCCACACAGCTACGGTATTGATTCAATTTGCAGAATTGTGCAAATGACTGAATAATAACTAAATGCCACCAATTAAGGGATATGCACTTACAGACGTAACCAGTGTTTGATTTATTTTGCTTGACCATACTTCTTGGTTGTAGAAGCAACATAGCATAGTACTTAGAGGTGGCTTTAAAATCAGGAGTATAAATTAGATAAATATAGCTAGGCAAGCAACAATCAGATAAATGAATGAATGAATGAATGAATGAATGAATGAATGGCATTTATATAGTACTTTAAGATTCACAAAGCACTTTATATATGTTATCTTATTTGGTCAATTCCCAAAAACTCTGGGAAGTGGATGCTATTATTATCTCCATTTTATAGATGAGGAAATTGAGACTAGGAAATGTTAAGGGAATTGTAACTCAAGAGTCTAAGGCAGGATTCCAACTTGGGTCTCCCTAACTCCAACTGCTGAATTCTATACTCCACCCACACCTAACTGCCTCAACTCCTGCCTCTGACACATACTTGGCTGTGTTACTGGGGCCAAATAATTTAACCTGAATAAGTAAATAATATTTGATAATAATAATAAATAATATCCAGACAGCTTTCTAAGATACATTTTACAAATGAAGAAACTGAGGCAAACAGAGGTTAAGTGATTTGCCCAGGGTCACAGTAGCAGAGAAGATGTCAACTTGCAAAGAGAATTTTCTCATCTGGGAGTTCCCTCTACTAATAAAACCACAAGTCTAATTCATATCCCTATACATGTTGGATACAAAAGAGCATTATTAGGGGATGAGGGAATAATAAGAGCGATGCCAAAAAGAACAGGAAAGAAAGAAAGCATCAAAGAAACATTTTAAAATACACAAAAGAGAGGAATTTCAGAAGGGGACACAGACAAGCAGGGCAGTTATATAACCATAGTGCTTTTTAAAATGTTTATTTTTTTTCAGTTAGATGTTGAAACAATTTTTGACTATCATTTTCTGACATTTTAAGATTCGTATTTTCTCTCTCTCTGCAGCAGTAAATAGTCTGATGTAGCTTATACCAGTACTTTCAAGCAATACATATTTCCACATTGCTCATATTGGAGTAGAAGACACATATCACACATACAATAGATATTTCATGAAGGAAATAAATTGGAAGATAGCAGATGGCGTGCTTTGATCTGCACTCAGGCTCCAACACTTCCTTCTTTGGCTGTGGATAGCACTTTTCAACATGTGCCTATAACTGTAACGCTTTTTTTTTTAAGCCCTACATATCAGAAGTTCACTGCTTCATAAATAATCGTCTCTTCTGTTCTTGATTTATCAAAAGATTCTTGTTTGTCATAAAAAAGAAAAAAAATTGTAACAGGACATTCATGGAACTTGCTTCTCTTCTTTGCAGAGGTGGGGAACCACGGGTGGGGAACATTGTATATATGTCAGACAGTTGATAGATTTATTCTTTTTCCTTACCTATTTTTTTTTAATTTCTTGTGGGGGGTGGAATGGGAGGGAAAAGGGGGTACTACAAGAGATATTTCGCCTATGGGATTGGGTGCAAGTGAAAGTAATAAAAAAGTCAAAAGATATCAATTCAATTGAAATTTAGATTTAAGAAATGTTCATGTACTCACAAGTTACCTTCAATGAACCTTGGCTCAGGAAACAGTGTGGATGTCAGAAGGAAGGAGCACCTCAACTGAGGAATAAAGTTGTAGGTCTAAATTGGGGCTCAGAGGGATCTTTATAGTAGTCAGTCAACAAACATTTATTAAGTTCTTACCATGTTCAGATCCTATGAAAGTGCAAATGATAAAATGATCCCAGCCCAAAAGGAGATTATTCTAATGGAAAGGACAACATGCAAATAACTATAATATAAATATATAATATTTTATATGAATATATAATGTAAATATATAAAAATAACTATATGCAAGATATGTATTTTATATTTATATATTTTTTCTATATTTATACTATATAATATAAAATATAACTATATTACATAGATACATAATATATTTTATATTATATCTATATTGTTTATAATAGTTATATATTGTTATATATTATACATCCTTATATATTTATTCATACAAATATTTATAATATAATATATTACTATGTGATATATTATATATTTCATAATATATTATCTATAGTTACTATGTAAAATATAACTATAATATGATATGCAGGTATAAAATATATAGATATAAATATATATTATATAGGGATATATAATAAAATATATATTGTCTTATATTATTGCTTAATGTAGTTAATATTATATATAAAGTAACTATGTACATATATAATATGTTATATTATATAATGAAATATATAAAATAACTATATGTGCAAGATATATAGGGGCAGCTAGATGGCTTAGTGGATTATGAGCCAAGCCTGGAGATGGAAGCTCCTCAAACACTGCTAAGCTGCGTGACCCTGAGCAAATCACATAAACTCCATTGCTTAGCCCTTACTACTCTTCTATAGTTCTAAGGCAAAAATTAATGTTTTTTAAAAAAATAAAAATAAATTTAAATAAATAGATTTTTAAAATAAAAATTAAAAAATAAATAAAATAATAAAATTTTTAAAATAGATTTTAAAAAAAATACATGATATAAATGAGAAGTAACCTCACAGGGAAAGTATTAACAAGTAGTGGGGACAGGGAAAAGCCTCTTGCAGAAAGTGGGATTTGAGCTATAGTGGTCTGAAGTTCAGAAATGCTCCCCCACGTGAAGAAAGGAGAACTGAAGGAAAGCCAAAAAGGCAGATAGCAATGGATAGAAATGAGGGATAGGGAGGGAAAACTACCACAGGTTCTTGAAAACCCCTATTCTACTAATTCTATGGTAACATTGATATGTAACATTGATATGCTTCCAGAGTAAATCATTTCCATTTCTAATCCTGGCAGCCCAGTTACAGCCTCAGTACTTAACCTCTGGGACAGAGTCATCTTGTGGGAAGTGGTTTTTCTGGGCCTCCAAGAGGCCCATCACTCAGAGAAAGGCCTGGATTAGTGGACAGAATGTATTGTAATGAAGCTCTTTTTTCCAGACCCCAGAGGTGGTGCCAAGTCTTAACAGGACCCTCATTTTTCAGAACAGTGAGTGCTCTGTGCACAGGGGGCAGGATGCCAGGGCAACTGTTGGAGAAAACTGATGATTGCTCTTACATCACAAGGGAGCAAGCATTTGGAGAATTCGGACTGAGGCAAAAGGAGTGAAGGAAGCTTTGCCAACATGGGATCATCAGAACATAGATCTAGAGCCCCAGAAGTCAGCTAGTTCAGCTCCTTTATTTTACATATTTGGAAACTGAGGCTCAGGAAAGTAAAATGATCTGTTCACGATGACAGAAGAGAAATTTAAACCCACGTCCTCTTGGCTCCAAATATAATTCTCTTTCTTTTTTTTCTTCTTTTTTTTCTTTTACCTTTACCTTCTATCTTAGTGCTAGTTCTAAAATAGAAGAGCAACAAAGACTAGGCAATCGGAGCTAAATGACTTGCCCGGGGCCACACAGCTAGGAAAGGTCTGAAGTCAGATTTACAATTCTCCTTCTTTTAAAAAATTGTTTTTCTTTTTAATATCAGCTTGATAAACAACCACAAATATGAACCTTTCATTATATAAAGAACAGAAAAAGAGAGTGGTATATAATATTATAAATATCTGTTCCTATTTTTTTTGTTGTTAACAAAAGACCATGAGAACAATTTACCTGATGAGAAATACAGTAACATGAAGAAAAACAACTCTGAAGGATTTCAGAGTTCTAACCAAATCAGTGAACAATAACTTCAAAAGGGTGATGATGCATGTCTCCCACCTCTTAAAATATGGAGCAGGTCAATGGTATGCACCTGGAGTCAAGAAAACTCATCTTCTGGAATTCAATTCTAGCCTAAGACACTCACTAGCTGCATGACCCTAGCAAGTCACTTACCTCCGCCTCAGTTTCCTCATCTATAAAATGAGCTAGAGAAGGAAATGGCAAACCACTTCTGTATCTTTGCCAAGAAAATTCCAAATGGGGTCATAAAGAGTTGGACACAATTGAAAAGACTGAACAAATTCAAAAAAGAGTAATGGAGTAGAAAGAAACAAAGTGAGTTAGATATTCTCTGATATGGCCAAGATGTTGATTCATTATGCAGGACTATCTATATGTTACAAAAGAGAGTTTTTAGACAGGTAGGCCATTCAATGGATAGAGACCATCTGGAGGCAGAAGGATCTGGGTTCCAATTTGACCTGAGGCACTTCCTAGTTGCATAACCCTGGACAAGTCACTTAACCCCCATTGCCAACCCCTTGGTGCTCTTCTGTCTTAAAACTGATACTAGGATGGAAGGTAAAGGAGGATGGGAGGAAGAGTCTATACTCTTGGGATTCTTTCACTAGCGGGTGTAAAATATTGCACCTTACATAGAGGAAATTACAATAATCTTATAAATAAAAGGGAAAGAGAGAAAGAAAAAAGCTTGCTTATTGTTTTAGATAGATATCACTTATCATTTTAAGGGAAGTTCCATTTATTCTTATGCTCTCTGGTGTTTTAAATAGGAATGGGTGGTATATTTTGTCAAAAGTTTTTTCTTCATCTATTGATATGATTATATGGTTTCTGTTAGTTTTGTTATTGATATAGTCATTTATGCTGATAGTTTCCCTAATATTGAACCAGCCTTGCCTTCCTGGTATAAATCTTGCCTGGTTATAATGTATGATCCTTGTAATATATTGCTGTAATCTCCTTGATGATTTTTATTTACAATTTTGCATCAATATTCATTAAGGAAATTGGTCAGTAGTTTTTTTTTCCTGTTTTTTCTCTTGTTGGTTTAGATATTAGCATCATACTTGTGTCATAAAAGGAATTTGGTAGAACTCCTTTTTCATCTATTTTCTCAAACAGTTTATATAATGTTAGAATTAATTGTTCTTTAAATGTTTAATAGAGTACACTTGTGAATCCATTTGGCCCTTTGGGATTTTTTCTTAGAGAGTCCATTGATGACTTGCTCAAGTTCTTTTTCTGAGATTAGATTATTTAAATACTCTATTTCTTCTTCTGTTAATCTGGACAATGTATAGTTTTGTAAATATTCATCTTTTACTTACATTGTCAGATTTATTGTCGTATAATTAAGCAGGATAGTTCCTAATAATTGCTTTAATTGTCTCTTCATTGGTGCCAAATTCACCCTTTTTATTTTTGATACCAGTAATTTGATTTTCTTCTTTCCTTTTTAAATCAAATTAATCAATGATTTATTTATTTTATTGTATTTTTTTTTCACAAACCAGCTCCTTGTCTTATTATTAGTTCAATGATTTTCTTGCTTACAATTTTATTAATCTCTTTTGATTTTCAGAATTTCCAATTTGACATTTAATTAGAGCTTTTTAAATTTGTGCTTTTTCTAGTTCTTTTAATTGTATACCCAATTCATGGCTATACACTTTCTTTAGTTTATTTATATAAAGTGTTTTTCCTCAGAATACTGCTTTGACTGTATCACTTAAATTTTGGTATGTTGTCTCATTATTGTTATTCTCTTCAAGCAAAGTTTTGATTATTTTTATGATTTACTATTTTTCCCACTCATTCTTTATGATTAGATTGTTTAGTTTCCAACTATTTGTAATCCTTCTTTCTGTAGCCCTTTATTGAATGTAATTTTATTGCATTGTGGTCTGAAAATATGCATTTTATATTGCTGCTTTTCTACATTTGTTTGTAAAGATTCTATGGCCCAAAACATGGTCAATTTTTGTGTACATGCCAAGTACCACTGAGAAAAAAACGTATTATTATTAATACTTAACTTTTCTAAAATTTTATTCACCTCCTTAACTTCTTTCTTGTTTATTTTATGATTAGATTTATCTAGTTCTGAGAGGTAAAAGTTGAGGTTCCTCACTAATACAGATATATTAATAAACATATATTTCCTCCTATAACTCATTTAATTTCTCCTTTAGGAATTTGGATGCTAAGTCATTTGCTGCATATATTTAATAGTGACATTAATTCATTGTATGTGATACATTTTATTAATATTTAACTTACTCCCTTATCTCTTTTAATTAGATCTATTTTTACTTTTGCTTTATCATGACTACTAATCCTGCTTTTTTTACTTCAGCTGAAGCATTATAGATTTTTCTTTAGCCCCCTTACCTTTACTCTGTGTGTCTCCCTGCTTTAAATGTGTTCCTTACAAACATATTATAAGATTCTAGTTTTTAATCCACTCTGCCATCTTCTTCTATTTTAGGATGAGCTCATCATATTCACATTCACATTTATGTTTACTAACTCTGTGTTTCTCTCCATCTTATTTTATTTTTCCATTATTCATCCTTCTCTCTCCTTCTCTCTCTCCCTCTCCCCCCCCCCTCTCCCCCTTCAGCCCTTCCCTGTTCACAAATATTTTGCTTCTGACCATTGCCTCCCCCAATTCACCCTCCTTTCTCTCTGTCCCCCCTTCTCTTAATCCTCTTCTCCTCCTATTTCTATACTCAACTGAGTGTGGATGAAGAGTAAAGTTCAAGCATTGCCTGTGTTAATGGGGAAAAAACGCAGAACCACTAAAGTAGTCTTAAAACCAAATCTTTAATCAGAAAAAGAGACGCGTCCTTAATATTTGGCCACACAGAGCACTAAATATCACACAGAGTCAAAATTCTGGAGCTCTGGGGACAGTGTTTCTGAGAGAATCACCGCCAAAAATTATTTTCCCAAGAATAATAGAACTTGGGGACTTATATATTTCTGGGGAATATTGTATAGCAAACATACTGATGGGTTGCAAGCAGGCTTGAGAAAGAGGCTGTAGCCAGAAGTTGGGATATTAGGGAGTGGTCTACTACAATGGATACAAAAAGGATAGCTCTAGCAAGGTATTGGTCTTCTTGGGAATGGATCTCTGACACAATGGGGAAAACTTCTAAGACAAAAAGGGTGACTGATGATTTGAACAATTGTATCACTACTATCCAGGACACTTAATGGATGCTTGGTGATCCATTGTTCAGTCTAAGACAAAGTCAGTTTGGGACTTTTCCCTAAAGTTTCCAGAAATTAAGTTGACATCTGTAAGCCCTTCCCTATCTTCCCTTCCAATGTACTTACTCTTTTGTGCCTCCTCATGTGAAGTAATTTATACCCCTCTCTATCTCCTTCCCTCTTCTCCCAGTACATTCCTCTTTCTCACTCCTTAATTTTGCTTTCTGGATATCAGTCCATCATATTCAGTTTGCCCTGTCTATTTATACTCCTTCTAATTGTCTTAATAGTGATAAAGTTCTTAAGAATTAGAAATATCATCTTGTAAAAATGTAAAACTATTTAATCTTATTGAATCCCTTAAGTTTTCTCTTTCCTTTCTTTTTTAACCTTCTCTAGATTTTTGTATTTGAACAATGAATTTTCTGTTCAGCTCTGATCTTTTCATCAGGAATACTTGAACATCCTCTCTTTCATTAAATATTTATTTTTTCCCTTGAAAGATTTCAGTTTCACTAGGTAAACAATACTTGTTAGCTATGCTTAATTCCTTTGCTTTCCAGAATATTCTATTCCAAACCTTCCAGGCCCTTAATGTAGAAACTGTTAGTCCTGTTTAATCCTGACTGTGGTTCTACAATATTTGAATTTTTTCTTTCTGTTTACAGTATTTTCTCCTTGGCCTAGAAGCTCTGGAATTTGGCTATAATATACCTAGGAATTTTGATTTGGGGATCTCTTTGAATATGTGATCAATGGGTTCTTCTCACCTCCATTTTTCCCTCTTACTAGAGAATATCAGGGCAATTTTCCTTGATAATGTCTTGTAATATGGTGCCCAAGCTCCTTTTTTTATCATGGCTTTCAGGTAATCCAAAAATTCTTAGATTTTCTCTCCTGAGTTTATTTCTCAGATCAATTGTTTTTTTCCAGCGAAATATTTTGCAATTTCTTCTGTTTTTTTTTTATCCCTTTGAATTTGTTTATTATTTGTTGATATCCCACAAAGTCATTAGCTTCCACTTGCCCAATTCTATTTTTCAGAAAATTATTTTCTTCTTTGGACTTTTGTATCTCCCTTTCCATTTGATTTCTTCTACTTTTTAAGGAGTCATTTTCATTGTTGGATTTTTGTGCCTCCTATTCCATTTGGCCAGTGCTAGTTTTTAGGAAATTATTTTCTTTGATGAATTTTTTTGTCTCTTTTACCAGGTTGGGTTTTTTTTTTTTCATTATTCTCTTGCAATACTCTCATTTCTTTTCCCAACTTTTATTTTGTCTCTCTTATTTGATTTTTTAAATTCTTTATGAACTCCTTCATAAGTTCTTTTTGGACTTGATTCCACTTCACATTTCCCTTTTTGATTTCACATACAGCTGTTTTGGCATCATTGTCTTCTTCTGAGTTTGGGTTTTGATCTTCCTTATCACTACAATTAATTTGCTATGACCAGCTTTTTTCTGTGTCTTTTGCTCGTTTTACCCACCTATTTTGTGAGCTTTACCTATATCAGTGATTCCCAAAGTGGGTACTACCGCCCCCTGGTGGGTGCTGCAGTGATCCAGGAGGGTAGTGATGATCACAGGTACATTTATCTTTCCTATTAATTGCTACTAAAATTTTTAAAAAATTAATTTCCAGGGAGCTAAGTAATATTTTTTCTGGAAAGGGGGCGGTAGGCCAAAAAAGTTTGGGAACCACTGACCTATATGCTAAAATTTGCCTCTGTTCATGGAATAAAGGAATCACTGCCCAAGATGTTTGTGCTGGGGCCTTCTCCCATGCTTAGTGGTGTCCTGGTTATCTTTGGGGTTTTCAATGTACTTGGGGGCAGCCTAGCTGCTTTTATGGGGAGGCTTATAGTTGTTTTGCCCAGATACCACCTATGCTGGACTGAGCTGGATGTTGCTTCTCTTGTCTCCCCTCCACCACCCATACTATTTTTCTCAGATACCACTTACAAATGAATTACACTTCCCTCTTATCCCCATGAGAAGGGTTTTTCCTGTGAACTTTCTGCTTTGCTTTGGACTGGAAATCTTTTTTACCATATCTTTTGTTGATTCTGTTACTCCAAAATTTATTTTAAGGCTTCATTTTAAAGTTGTTTGCAGGAAAATGTGGCAAGTTCAGTGATCCTTCCTTACTCCACCTTCTTGGTTCCAGGAAGCAGAAATCAATATTTTTATCCTTTAAACACAATTTTATTGCAGAAGTTCATGATTTCTTACATAAGATTCTCTTTTTTTACTTTTGAAATATTTGTTGATAATTAAAATTACAATAAAATAGGAAACTTACAAAGAGAGCTTGTGAAAATAAACACAACAGGAACAAGCTGGTCCTGCTCATCTCTGTCTCCAGTGCTCTTTCTAAAATTCCACACTGCCTCATCTTTCTGGTGTATTTATCAAGAAAGAGTGGATAATATTACAATTTCTATTTTGCTGATTTAACATCAGGGGTAGTCCCTAGAATCTAGGCCTTTACTTTAAAGGATTAGACTTATTTGGATGTTCAGTAAAGTCTCAGCTATAGAATGAAGGGTGACATTTCCCACATAGCTAAAGGTTAACCCTTTAGTGACAGAATTATATTTTCCATTTTTGAAAAATAGAAATCTTTTTCAAAGGATTGCTTGGGAAGATAGTGATGAGGTGAAGGTTTAATCAATTTGAGTCATCTAACTAACTTGATGAGAATACAACATAACCTGAAGGTAGATGTGTATTCCTGTTACACTAGGAGAAAATACAAAGAACTTCCTTTGATTAGTTCTCAGTAAATGGGGCTATCCCCAAAATGGTTGGCTCCTGAAAATCAGCTTCTTTTTTGAAGGGATCACTTTTCCCCATGTTTGGAAGATTGATCTAGTTGTAAAGATTAAAATTAATATACAGTAACTAAGTATTATATTTTATGAAGTTTATTAATAATAACTAAAGTAAAAAAGTTAGCTAACCCAGCCCTGGTCAAGAGAGAGGAGAGAGCAAGAGAGGCGGAATCACAGAATTTATAAACAATATATGACCATGCAATATGGTGGAGAGATTAAAAGGAATTTGGGGAAATACCAAAAGAATTTTGGTGAATGTAGTTCAAAGGTACAAAATTCTCTACCTATACATAGGAGACATTTCATCTTCTTTTCTTTTTCATAAGCTTTCTTTTCCCCTGGACTTCTAGGTCAGAATACAGCAAAGGAAGGAAGGTAAATTTTTCCATTCTTTCCCTGCTTTCTTCAAGAGCAGAAAGTGCCAATTAGCACATGATAAATTCCTATATGTGCCCAGGTAAGTCTGGGGTGACATTCATGGAAATAACATGTTCTTGAATCACACACAATCTTTTGTATAGAGGATATTGGTTATTTTCTTCATTTCCTAGATAGTATGAATTGTATAAATTAGACATCTAGCCAGAAAATAAATCAACAAATATTTATTAAATACCTACTATGCATGAGATACTGTGCTAGGTACTATGGATACCCAATAAATGCTAGCTATTAATATTATATAAGTACAAAGATTGAAACAATCTTTACTTACAATGAGCTTACATTGTAGTAGAGGTAAAAGCAAGTATGTAGATAAAATATATAAGCATAAATAAAACATTAATAAATCCAAATGTATACAAGGTTGTTTGGGAGGGAGAGCACTAGCATTTGGAAAAGAATTAAGAAAGACTTCATACAGAAAGTGATACTTAAACTTCATCTTAAAGGAAGAGAGGAATTCTATTGAGAGAAAGGTAAGGAGGGATTATATTTCAGGAACTGGGAATTATGTGTGAGGAACTGAAAGAAAGCCAATTTGGCTGAATCAAGAAGGAGGGGAAATAACTTTTTTTTCAGCCCTTTGGCTGGGAAAGATATGATGAAGTCAGGTTCTGAAGGACTTTAAAAGCTAAAAAAAGGATTTTATAATTTTTCCTTTTATAGAGGCAGCTTGTGGCTTAGTGGATAGAGTAAGAAAGATGGGATTTGAAATCCAGCCTCGAACACTTATTAACTATATGACCCTAGGCAAGTCACTTAACCTATCTTTACCTTGATTTCCTTAATTGTGCCTACTTCACAGAGTTTTCATAAGGATAAAATGAGATAATATCTGTAAAAAGCACTTGGCACATATAGATGCCTACTCCCTTACAATTACTAAAGGTACTAGAATGGATACATGGGAGAATTAAATAGTCAGATCAGCAATTAAGGGAATTTACCTGGTATAGAGAGACTATCGTGGTAAGAACAATCAAGAGGCTATGGCAATAATCTAGGCTAGAGGTAATGAGGACTTAAATGCTGATTCTATAGGAGAAAGGATGAGATGCAAAAGATGTTGTGGAGGTAGAAACAGCAAGGTTTGGCAATTGATTAGATAAGCAGCTAAGTGGCAAAGTAGATAGTGCCAGGACTCAGATCCCAAATTATGATCCTGGGCAAGTCATATTTGCTTTGTTGTGTTTGGTGTCTTCTTCTGCTTGTTCCTATTTCCAGCCTCAGTTATGGATTTGAGGCTTTGGTCCATGATCACATGCTGTTCCCTCATACACTCTTTTTTGAAATTATCAATCAGATCAATTTCCTGGGCTCCTCCTCCTGTTTTCTATCTTATATGGTATGTCAGAGGACTGACTGGTAAGTGTCAGACTCCTCCTTTGATCATAACAGGTCAGAAATGCTGTAATCTTTAGGTCTCCTTGGATCATCCTGGATCAGAGCCCTGTAGGCTTCAGATACTTCTGGACCATTCCTGCTCAGAGTCTTAACAGATTTATGGCTTGTTTGCATGAGTTCCTGCTGGCCTCTAGGTTAGCCCCCTCCACCCTGCTTCCTACCTTTCCAGCTTTCTTAGATTTTATTCCCCTCCACAGATCTATATTCTCCTCCATATATCTTTATAGATATAGATGCCATCTAGTAGCAGTTTATCTTACTATTTCTATCAAATGACATTCCATCTCCAAATTCTATACCTTTGCAATCCCCCAATTCTATATCTTTGACAATCCCTCAATACCTGAAATGTTCTCTCTTCTCACCTTTGCTTCTTGACTTTCTCTGATTTTCTTCAAGACTCAACCCAAATCCTACGTTCTGCTTGAGGCCTTTCCCACCACCATCATTTTCAACTTCCACTGCTAATGCTTTCCCTTTGAGATTATCTTCCATTTATAACATAGACAGAGATATATCTTGATATATGTAGTTGTGTGGACATTAGAATGTAAACTCCTTAAGAACCATGTTTTTGCCTTTCTTTGCATCCTGTATAATTTTTGTAAAATCCAGATTTAAAAAAATTTTTGAGAAAAAAACTTCAGGAAAAGAAGATCATTAACTCCTGGGATCAAGAAAATGAACTGTTTGGAGAAGGTGCCATAAAGAAATCTAAAAGAAACCTACACTACATTGGAAGATCCAGAATGAACTTTGGGATGTATTGAATAAACTGAAGGTGACTGAACACATTTATTCCGAATGTAAACTCTTCTTCCAAAGGGGATTGCCCCCTAATTAGCTATTTATCAATGCATCTACAAATCATTGGTTTTGCTCGCTCTCTCTCTCTCTCTCTCTCTCTCTCTCTCTCTCTCTCTCTCTCTCTTACTCTCTCTCTCTCTCTCTCTTATTTCCCTCTTATTTCCAACTATTGTAATTTCCTCTTAGAAAGTGAAATATTGTATGCACCTTTAGCTAGAAGATCTTTAGAGGTATAATCTGATTGTGTTAAATGATTCATTGGGAAGACTAGACTCCCAAAGAATCATAGGGGAATTGTGATGATAGGATTAACTCTCCCCTTTCCTATTTTTAGCTAATCAGATCAAGAACTTAAAGTACCCCTAGTTACCATTAAGTATGAGAGTTCATAAATCACTTACTAGGGTAAGTGACAACTTCAAAGACCACTGCCCCTCCCCCTTGGGCAATGCTAGACAAATTGAAAGACTGACATTGGTTTCTGTGAAGAAGGAGGAGTGACAGGAAGTGCCAGGAAGTGACACGGAAAAAGGGGGTATAAAAAGAGACCAACATTGTCTAGCATTCATTCCTTTCCTGGCTTTTGGAGAAATTGGTTCCTGGAGATTCCTTTCCTGGCTTGAAGGAGACCTTTTCCCTGGATCCTGCATCAGCTTGTTGGGTGAGTGACTGAGATTCCTGCCTTGGCTTTGGAGGAGGCTGAATTGGTGGAACCCTGGCTGAAGACACCACCAGGACTTCTGGCTGAGGATTACCCAGAAATCCACATGGAGACAGAGTCTTGGGAAAGCCATGCTGGGGTTAAACCTGGTTTCTCAGGAGAAGGACTGGTAGGCTTATGAGAATCTGTCTCTTTATTTACCTTTTCCCACTTTCACTCTTTCCACCTCTTTGTAAATAAAGCTGCTAAATGTCATCTTGACTTAAGCTATAATATAATATTTTTAAATAAGCAACCACAATATTACTTTAGAATTCTCATATTTAGCATAAAGCCTAAATTTAAACTCTTACAATCTTCAGAACTTAGTACAAGGATTGCAACCAGGAACTATTTAATCAGCACTTATTGACTGACCAACTTTTGTGAGCTACAGTTTTCTAGCAACTGAAAAGCACTATATGTCCAGGGAAAGCCAGGATTCAAAAATGACCTTTCACAAGGGTACAAAAAAAAAAAGATGACAAAGCTAGTATGTTATTAAAATTGTATATGGGGGCAACTTAGTGGCTCAGTGGATTGAGAGGTCAGGTCTAGAGATGGGAGGTCCTACATTCAAATTTGGCCTAAGAAACTTCCAAATTGTATGACTCTGAGCAAGTCATTTAATCCTCATTGTCTAAATTTTACCACTTTCCTGCTTTGGAACCAATAACAGTATTGATTCTAAGATAGAAGGTAAGGTTTTTTTTTTATTATATCTTGTTCTGGTCCCCTTGACTACTCCACCATCTTTTGGCCTGTCCCATTTCATAATCTCATAAATTATCAATTAAGCAAGTCAAAAAAAAAGTTTCTTTCTGTAATTATCCACTACTTAGCATCTATATATGAGACATCTGAAAGTTCTTGAACTACAATATTTTTTTAAATCACTAAGTGTTTTATTTTATGGGTGCCTGTAGCATCAGTATAGGCAATAGAAGTGAATATTGCCTTTTTTTTTCTTTTCTTAAAGCCCTAGGGGACTTGATTCCCTGGCACCTGTTGGGGTAGAAATTGGTAAGTATGACCAAAATAGCCTGATTTCATCAGTACTGTAAAACTCTTCTGCACTTAGAAATGAGCTACCTGGGGAAAGACAGAATTCTTCTTGTATGGCATCATACTCCACTATTTTTCGTTGCTATATCTAGTCTCCTAATGCTGTGTCATCATTTGAAATGTTGAACCTAAATCTTCCAAGACTCACATGACTCATTTGACTTCATTTGCTCATAAAAAATCTTTTGGTTTCTCAGTGAGCATTGGAGCTGGAGATAGAGGCATGCTGAGAACCACTCATACCAAATGGATCCAATTTAGACAGGTGCATCACATGGCATTGCTCCCATGACTGTAAATGACTCAGAATCTGCAAAGTATTTCAGCAGCTGCCCTTTCTGAGCTTTATATTATATGAAATAAATAAACCAAAATCATACTGATCCATCAATATTTTCTGCACTTTTCCTTTTCAAGTATAGGTGAACAATTTCTCTTTCAGATTAGCACAAGTATTTTGTACTGCTGCTCTTTTTTGCCCTCTACTGATATAAACCTAATATCTTAATTAGACAAGAGTACATCTCAATTAATTAATAAATTAAAAGATCTTGAACTAAATGTGAAGAGTATTGAAAGCCATTTGATAAAGTGAAATGACTCCAGAGAAGAGACCTGTTCCAATTGTCTAAGAGATTTTCTTACATCTTCAAGGACATTTATGAAAGCATGGAATTAACTGAAAAAAGTTTTGAATTCTAGAAATTAGATATGTGGTATTCCAGTACATCCCTGAGGAAAAACACTGGTAAGGGGTAGAGGGAAGGGAGGAGATCCTTAACTAAATCTCCGTTCTTCCTTTCTCCCCATCATTTTTTTTTAATTTTTTTTTATTTTATTTTAAACCCTTTAACTTGTGTGTATTGACTTATAGGTGGAAGATTGGTAAGGGTGGGCAATGGGGGTCAAGTGACTTGCCCAGGGTCACACAGCTGGGAAGTGGCTGAGGCCGGATTTGAACCTAGGACCTCCCGTCTCCAGGCCTGGCTCTCAATCCACTGAGCTACCCAGCTGCCCCCCCCCCCATCATTTTTTGCTTAGAATATGACCATCCAGTTTTGAAGAGTCCAGAGGATTTTGGAATTCGCATTTGTCCATTATTATCTCAAATATTTTCCTCAAATTCAGCTACCAGCACTATCTGAATGATTGTTAGGCAAAGATGGATGAAGATTCATCATGTTTAAGGGAATGTCTTAAGAACTCCATGAATAGGGGAAAAATGACTTCCAGCCACCAGCAACTATGAGCTGTCCCTTTGCCACTTGTGCTGATTAAGCTTGAGCCCACCCAAGACTAGATTCTGAGTGTACTTAAGGGAGAGTGTGTTGCAGACTTCTATGGTTATATTTGTTTCAACTTCATAATGGGCCACTTTAGTAAATACCTCTTTCTAAAAGCAGCTTAAGTCTGGCTGACTAAATCAATTCTCATATGATAATCTGAATGTGGTATGAATGGGGTAGAAAACACTGATAGAGGTTTGAGTCAACAGCCATTAGAACAAAGATTCTGGGGTCTATAAACTTGTTACTTTAACATTTTGGTAACTATATTTTTACATGATTGATTTCCTTTTGTGATAAGGAAAAGTTAAGGAAAAAAAGTATAAGTTTGCAGAGGACAGAGGCACTGGGAACAGAGTAAAAGATTCTGGAATTCTGCAGGGGAGAGCTAAGCTGCTACTAAGAGAGAGTTGGGGCTTGAACTGTCCTTTCTCTGGTTTTGACCTGGAGGGACTGCCTGTTTTCCCTTGGTTGTTTTCTACATTATCTTCCCATCATACATGCTGCTCTGTTATCCTGCTTCCCTGCTGGCTGCTTGATATCTAATGAGTTCCTGGTGATCCTGAACCATCTAGCATCTGATTGTGAGACCAGGCCTAGATCCTTTTGGATCTTGGACCTTATTTGGGCCCTATCAGGCTTACACAGACCCTTTCCTTAAAATCAGCAAATGGGGGTTGTTGGTATTAATTTAGCCAAGAATAGGAATTGGGATTTTAGATAGTGAGGAGAGGAGTAGAGTAGGAAAATCACTCTGAAGAAATCTCTGTGAAGAGATATTTAGATCTGAGGTTTTTAGGTAGTTGGCATTAGATTAGGATTATCCAAACTTACCTTTTCACCTTCCCTTGTTAATAAATTCAGCATCTATCCCTGATATATACTGGTCTGTATTTGTTAACTCAGGACAGGCTTTACCTGGACTGAATCTGTTATCCCACAGTTAACCTAATCACATTGGCCCAGTTTAAACCATTCCCAAAACCTTCTACCTTTTTACACTTTATAATCCTATATACTATTGCTTCTCAGGCTTTTGGCTGAGATCAAGTGTATAATCCTGTATACTTCAGGCATTTAAAAAAATATTCTTCAGAAGAGTCCCTAGACTTCACCAGATTGCCAAAGTGACACAAAAAGTGATTAAGAATTCCTGCTTCATGGTAATCATCAAAATAATCTGGTACTGGTAGGAAGTAGAATGGTGGATCAGGGGAATAGACTAGGTATACAATATGCAGTAATAAATGACCAGAATAATTTTGTATTTGATGAGCCCAAAGATCCAAGATTTGGGGTAGAGAACTCACTATTTGACAAAAACTGCGGGGAAAACTTGAAAATAGCTTGGTAGAAACCAATATTTCACATCTCATATCAAAATAAGATCAAAAATAGATCAATGATTTAGCTTTAAAGGTAATATAAGCAAATTAGGGTAGCAATGAAAATTTTAAGGAGTTCCATAGATAAGAGAAGAGTTTATAACCAAATGAGAGACAGAGAGGACCATGGAAAATAAAATGGATAATTTTGATTACATGAAATTAGAAGGTTTGGGCACAAATAAAACCAAGGCAGCTAAATTTAGAATAAAAGTAGGAAACTGGGGGAGGGGGTTTTAAAGTAAGTTTCTCTGATAAAGGCCTCAGTTCTCAAATTTATAGGAAAGTGAATTAAATGTATTAAAATAAGAGTCATTCTCCAATTGATAAATATCCAAAGGATATGAACAGGCAATTTTCAGAAGAAGAAACTAAATCGATCTATAGTGATGTGAAAAAAATGCTCTAAATTACTATTGATTGGAATAGTGCAAATTAAAACAACTCTAATTAATTGAAAGCTAAGTAATCTTATCCTAAAGAATGAGTGGGTCAAAGAACAAATTATAGAAACAATCAATAATTTCATTAAAAAGAATGACAATGAAGAGATAACATATCAAAATTTATGGGATGCAGCCTAAGCAGTATTTAGGGGAAATTTTATATTTTTAAATGTTTATATCAATAAAATAAAGAAAGAACAGATCAACAAATTGGGTATACAACTAAAAAACTAAAAAAAAGAACAAACTAAAAATCCCCACTTAAATGCCAAATTAGAAATCCTGAAAATCAAAGGCAAGATTAATAAAATTAGAAGTAAGAAAACCATTGAACTAATGAACAAGAAAAGGAGCTGGTTTTATGAAAAAAAAAAAAAAAAAAAAAAAAAAACAAGAAGACAGATAAACTGTTGGTTGGTCTGATTTTTATAAAAAGAAGAAAACCAAATCACCAGTATCAAAAATGGTGAATTCACAACCAATGAAGAAGAAATGAAGTAGTTACGAGGAATTATTTTGTCCAACAATATGCAAATAAATTTGACAGTCTAAGAGAAATAGAGAAATATTTTAAAAAATATAAATTGTCCAAATTTACAGAAGAGGAAATAGAATATTTAAACAACACCATCTCAGAAAAAGAAATTAAACAAAGAATCAGTTAATTCCCTAAGCCAGATGGATTCACAAGTGAATTCCACCAAACATTCAAAGAACAATTAATTCCAATACTATATAAACTATTTGGAAAAATAGGTGAAGAATAAATTCTGCCAAATTCTTTTTATAACTCAAATATGGTGCACAAGCCAGAAAGAATAAAACTAGTGAAAGAAAACTATAAACCAATATCCCTAATGAAAATTGATGTAAAAATCTTAAATAAAGCACTAGCAAGGAGATTATAGCAATATATCACAAGGATCATACACTATCACTAGGTGGGTTTTATATACTAGGAATTGTTCAATATTAGGAAAACTATCAACATAAATGATATATCAATAATATATTAATATAAGTATTAATATAAAACATTAGTATCAATAATGAAAAATAGCAGAAACCATATGACTAGCTCAGTAGATGAAGAAAAAAATCTTTAACAAAATACAACACTTATTCCTTATAAAACATTAGAGAACACTGGATTAAATGGAGTTTTCTTTGAAATGATAAATGGCATCTATCTTATACCATTAGTAGGCATTATCTGTAATGGAGATAACCTGGAGGCTTTCCCAATAAGTATGTGTAAAGCAAAGATGTCCATTATCATCGCTACTATTCAATATTGTGCTGGAAATCCTAGCTATAGCAATAAGAGAAGAAAAATAAATTAAGAGAATTAGCATAGGCAATGAGGAAACAAAGTTATCACTCTTTACAAATTATATTATGTTATATTTAAAGAATTCCAGAGAATCAACTAAAAAACTAATTGAGGAGTGGAGTCAAGATGGCAGCTTTGTAGCAGGGAAATCTAAAACTGCTCTGAGAATCATTCCAAAGCAATCTTTAAAAAGCACCTCAAAGTGATAGGAGTAAAAAACCAACAATAAGATGGAGAGAGAGGGAGAAAGAGCCAATTTGCAGTATAAGGGGGAACCAGAAGTAAAACCACACAGAAGAGTGCTGACCAACCACTCCTCACCTACTGCACCAGGTTCCAAGCCTGGGCATAGACCAACTTTGAGATCCCAGGATCCTGTCTACACCAACAACAGAGCACCCCACATTCTACACCCATCCTCTGAATCCCAAGCTCTGACGCCAGCCTGCAGTGAGTCTTGGAAGTCCATAGTGCTTGGCTCTTTCAAGCCTGCACTGTGGGTGAAATCCTAGCCCCAGAGCAAAATAGCTCAGAGGACTGAGTCCTGTAAGCCATCAGCAGAGGAGACAGAATCAGCAACTTTCAGAACTCCCAGTCCACAGGCAAAAAAAAAAAAAGTTAGGAAAATGAGCAAACAGCAAAAGA
Source organism: Gracilinanus agilis (assembly GCF_016433145.1). Lineage (NCBI taxonomy): Eukaryota > Metazoa > Chordata > Mammalia > Didelphimorphia > Didelphidae > Gracilinanus > Gracilinanus agilis. The sequence continues at coordinate 481,662,864 of NC_058131.1, read as the reverse complement.
AACACCCAATTATGGAAAATTTCTATGGAGACAAAGAGCAAGGCACAGTCAATAGGGGATGGCAATATCCAAGCAACCACATGCAAAATTTCAAAGAAAAATGGGAATTTTTTCCTATCAGGCACTATAAAAACTCAAAAAGGAATTAAAAAATCAAATGAGAAAGTGGGAAAAAATGGGGAAAAGAAATGAAAGTAATGCAAAAAGAAAATAACAGCTTAAAAAGCAAAATTGGTCAACTGAAAAAAGAGGCACAAAAATCCACTGAAGAAAACAGTTTCTCAAAAAACAGAATTGACCTAATGGAAAAAAAGGACCAAAGAAAATCCATTGAAGAAAAGAACTCCATGAAAAGTAGATGGACCAAATGGAAAAGAGGATCAAAAGGTCATGGAAGAAATTCATTCTTTAAAAATCAGAATTGGGCAAATAGAAGCTAATGACTCCATGAGACATCAAGAAACAATAATACAAAATCAAAAGAATGAAAAAAATAGGAGAAAATATGAAATATCTCATTAACAAAACAATTGACCTAGAAAATAGATCCAAGAAAGATAATTTAAGAATTACTGAACTGCCTGAAAGTCGTGGTAAAAAACTAATTGAAACAATTCACAACTTTAGCAAAGTTGTATGATATAAAATAAATCCATATAAATCATCAGCATTTCTATATGCCACCAACAAAATCCACCAGCTAGAGATAGAGAAATTCCATTCAAAATAACTGGGAGTATACCCACCAAAACAAACCTATGACCTATATAAACACAATTACAAAACACAAATAAAGTCAGACCTACACAATTGGGAAAGCATTCATTGCTCATGGATAGGCCAAACCAATATAACAAAAACAGAAATTCTACCTAAATTAATTTACCTATTCAGTGCCATGGCAATAAAACTTCCCAAAAATTATTTCATAGAGCTACAAAAAATAATAACAGAATTCATCTGAAAAAATAAAAGGTCAAGGATATCAAGAGATTTAATGGGGGAAAAAATGAAAGATGAAGGATGAAGGCCTCAGTGTACCAGATCTCAAAGGACTATAAAACAGTAATCATTGAAACTAGTATAGTGGATAAGAAATAGAGTAGTGGACCAGTGGAATATATTGCATAATAAACATGGTAATAAATGACCAAAGTAGCCTAATATTCAATAAACCCAAAGCTGCAATCTTTTGGGAGAAGAACTAACTAATTGACAAAAACTGCTGGGAAAACTGGAAAACAACATGGCAGAAACTAGACGTAGGCCAATATCTCCCATCATATTCCAAGATAAAATCAAAATGGATACATTATCCTGAAACAAAAGATGATACCATAAGCAAATTGGGGGAACACAGAATAGTTTACCTGTCAGACCTAAGGATAAGGGAAGAATTTGTAACCAAACAAGCCAATGATAATATTACAAAAAGTAAAATGGATAAATACTACTACTAGGTCCATATCACAAAGAGATCAGAGATAAGAGGAAAGGACCTATATGTACAAAAATATTTATAGCAGCTCTCTTTGTATGTCGGGAGCTATTAAGAGAAATTAGAATCTCAAGTAGATATTTTTATCTGGACCCCCGCAAAAGATCAATACAGACCGGCAGAGCCGTGTATTATCTTTCAGCCCTATTTACGGGAAGAGACAGGTGTGGGATATCTAAGATAAAAATCTGAGATTCCTCTTTTGATTCCTTTCATAATTCTCACCTTCCTTCAAAATACATTATAGTCTTATTAAAAAAGCTTTGGGCTCTCAGCACTCCAGCAGGAGGGGGGCTAACTCTGTTCCCCTTTACCCAAGAACACAGATGGATGGTACGGCCAAGGCCAAACCCTTGGCGGGGTATTTTGCCCAGAATTAAAATAAAATAATGAGGCCCAAAAAATTGTTTAATACCATCAAGGCCGAGAAACTGACGGGGCTTTCTGACCTAACGGAGATGTCCCAGTCTCCACTTAAAGATAACACATGTAGTTGATAGTTTAGCATAGGTTTTTGTCTACGCCTGAAGGCTTCTAAGGCTTTTGTCTTGACTATAGTAAAAATCTTGCTCTCTGTAACTGTGGGAAACTTTCTTGGGCTTTTGGGGGAAAAGGATCTTTAATTTCCTTTATAATAAAGTGGCTACTTCAGTATTGTTTGAAGTACAGTGAGCTAACAAGCCGTGCTTCCAGTCTGTTTCATTCTTTGCATCCGACGACCACCCAGGCCATTCAGATTAGTCTCTGGTTATAGAGTATCGATCTCTATATTTGTAGTGGCAAGAAACTGAAACTGAAGGATGTCCATCAATTGGGGAATGGCTGAAAAAGTTATGGGATATGGTTGAAATCAAGTCCTACAATGGGATGATTTCTGAAAAACCTGAAAAGACTTGTATGAACTGATGCAAAGTGAAGTGAGAAGAACCAGGAGAACATTGAATACAGTAAAAGAAATATTATATGATGTTTTACTATGAAGGACTAAACAATTATCAGCAACACAAGGATCCAAGACAACTCCATAGGACTCATGTTGAAAAATGTTATCTAGTCATATAAGAAGAAATTGTCAAAGTACAAATGCAGATCAAACCATACCTCTTCTTGCCTTAGTTTCTTCATGAGTTTTTTCTTACATATGTAATATTTGTCTTCTTTCACAAAATGAGGAATATGGAAATTTGTTTTGCATTACAAAACTAGAACAACCTATATCAGATTGTTTGCCATATGGGGAGGGAGGACAGAGAGGAAGGGAGAGAATTTGTATTGCGAAAAGTCAGAAAACAATTGTTAAGAATTATTTTCTACATATAATTGGAAGAAAAGAAAGGAATAGAAAGTGAAAAAAAAAGACAACTCTGAGGTACTACCTCACACCTATGTGATTGCTTAGTATGACAGAAAAGGGATGACAAATGATAAATACTGGAGGCAATATGGAAAAATAGGGATACTAGTAAACTGTTGGTGAAGTTGCAAACTGGTCCAACCATTCTGGAGAACAATTTGGAACTATGCCTAAAGGGTTATAAAAATGAGCACACTCTTTCACCCACCAATATCATTGCTTATCTGTATCCTGAAGAATCAAAAAAAAAAAAAAAAAAAAAAAAAAGGAAAAAGACATATTTGTACCAAAAAATATAAAGCAACTCTTTTTGTGGTGGCAAAGAATTTGAAATTTAGGAGATGCCTATTAGGGAATAGCTGAACATGTTGGGGCATATGATTGTGATAGAACTCCATTGTGCTATAAGAAATAACAAGAGAATGTGTTTCAGAAAAACCTAAGAAGACTTATATGAACTTATGTAAAGAGAAGAGAGTAGAATCAGGAGAACATCATGCACTAACAGCAATGATAACAATGAACAACTTATAGGTACTTTGAACAATACAATGATCCAAGATAATGTAAAAGGACTTATAATGAAAAATGCTATATAACTCCAGAGACTGATATATTTGGAATGCACTTTTTTCACTTTATTTTTCTTGCCTTTTTTTTGCAACATGGCTAATATGGAAATGTGTTTTGCATGATTTCATATATATAATTGATATCATATTGTCTTCTCTGTGGGTGGAGTATGGACTTAGGAGGGAGAGAGAGAATTTGGAACTCAATATTTTTTACAAGAATGTTTTAAATAAATAAATAAAAAAATTTTTTAAAAGAAAAGAATTCCAGCTTCATAAGGACCTCTTCTGGTCAAAGGGGAGGAGTAAAAAGGAATCTCAAGGACACACACACTCACTCACTCATATACAAATATTTGCATGAACACAAAGTAGAGTACTGTTCCCTCTCTCTATTATTCTCCACTATTCCCTCTCTGTTATTCTTCACTATCAGAATATCTTTGGCATCTCTCCTTCTAGAAGTTAATGCTGTTTCGGTCACCACTTATCTCTTTCCTCTACTTCTCTCTGTCTTCTTTCTTGTTTCTCCACTTACGACATTTTTCTAATACTCAACTTTTTTATAAAAATCTGACCTCTTAGAAACATTCCAGACCAATGCTAGTACTATTTCCTTCATTCATCAAACCAGGCTATTATAAAATGTCAATCATAATTTTTTTTTACTTTCAAGTATTTTCAATTATTTTGGGGCTGAACGCTCAGGATACTTTTTTGTTATCAAAGAAATGTAGTGTTTTTTCCTCACTACTTTTACTTTAGAGATCAGGAGGCTCTCTCCATAGATGATTTCCCATTTTTAGATGGGAAATAGACAAGCTTTGACAAGTCATGGTCGATTTGGGGAAAGCAGTTCAGCTATAATATGTATCCGTGTGCCTCAAGCTCTGGATTTATATGAATGGAGTTGAATTGGGGCAAGGAGGGGAGGGTGCAGAGCCAGGGAGAAGTGGATCCCCTAAAATGATATCTTCTGGGCTTATTTTTAACCCACACAGAATGTAACTAGACTATAACTCTTGTCTAGGTTTCCACAGTTATGGATAAAAAGTTCCCTTCCTCCCTAGTAAGCATTAAAGGTAACAACGTACATTTAAGGTATAGGACAACCTTTATTTCTCTCATTAAAATACATGGGGGGGGATCACAAAGGACTTATAAAAGCCTATAAATAATGAGTACAATTTTCCTCCATTTTTCTCCTGGGTCCACTACCAGACTATTTAACACTTCCCTATGGTGTGGATTCCCCTCAAGAAACTTTTGATTGCTAAAGATACAACACAATGAAATTGTATAGAGTACCACTTTCACCCTCAGGAACCCATATAAGCTTCTAGATTCATAGTCTTGCCCTAAGGATTTGGATTACCCCTTTCCTACCAAGAAAAAATGAATGTGGGGTTGCTGGAGAAGAAATCCCCTTCCCATTGGACCTGCACTGTCCAAATAACTCACAGTATTAGAGGAAAGCAAAGTCTAAGTCTTTTGCTCTTCTGTCTTCCCTTAATCCTAGGTATTTTTCCAGCTCAAAAAGGATATGTAAGATCCTCTTCTCCCCTAGAATTCAGTGTTGGCAAAGAGCTTCTTTCTTTATATCATTGGATTCTGGAACTTAGAATCCAAACTCTCTTGGGATACCAGCATAATGTGCTTTTGCCCCAAGTTCACAAGAAGGGAAACTACAAGAATGGGAAGACTTCCTGGAACTACCACCATCACCACCATATCTCTCTCTCTCTCACACACACACACACACACACACACACACATACCCATTTGGCTTATTTCATGTAAGTTCTGAGTTTGAGACACAGATACAGATTATGTCATAGCTTGTCAAGAAATGTCTTTCTGTTTTTCTAATTGTTCCCCAGCAGCAGTCCAAGTCCATCAGTTCACTTCCAATTAGTGAACTACAAAGTCTGGAACAAAGGCTCACTTCCCTGCTACCTTGGTTAGCTCAATATGCTAACCAAGGAGCTCCCCAGATCAACCACTTAACACAGGAGAAAAAGCACAGGGCTCTCCTAATTTCAAATTCCCCTCATTACTTCTTTGAGTGGGTGACTCCTGTGGTTAAACCGCAATGGTCACCGGGAACATGCTTCCCCCGGGCTAAGGTTGGGGACCAAGGGAGAGCTCAAGCTGGCATGTCATCAAACCCATCATTGGAAAAGAGGGGAGCGGTGAAGACATAGATTGCCATCTCCCTCCGCCACCCCCAATCCTCAGCCCTAATACTTTAACATAAAGTGTTTCCTTGCCTCCAGAATCCAATGTAAGTTTGTATTTTAACTGCTCAACTGGATGATATCATGGGCAATGCTTCCAAACTGGGAAAGAATCAGACATTACAGCAGCGAGACTTGGCGGAGCATAACTGTCACCAGCCACACCCTCTCCTGCTCCCTCCTCTCTTCCCTCTCAGGGTGTCTGGGGAGAGCCTTCATTATTGGACTCTCTAAAGAACTGCCTATAGTCTACAAAGCCACAAACCCCTCCCAGCACCACCCCTATCCCGGGTCTCCATGACCTCATCCCCATATACCTGTGCCTGCACTCCCATTAAAAATAGAAACTGAAGCAAGAGGCTATTCCAGGTCTTGGCTCTGGGGTTGAGGGGGTGAGTGGTTAGGAAGGGAGGTGCGTGGCACTTGACTGCCAGACCCACAAAAACGAAATCAGTATCCTATGTGGGCAGCCCAGAACTCGCTCCAGAGCTGTGAATGATGAGGGGGAAGGCTGGTGTTAACAGGACACTCAGCAAGGAAGGCTAACCCCCAGGTGGAAAGAGACTGTGTCTATATTACAGGCATTTGGAGGAGCTTTCTGAACCCTCAGAGGAGTCCCATTCATTCTGAACATACAGACATGCCAGGAGAGAAACTTGCAGATTTGTAGCTATAGCTAAGGAAGGGCTGGTCCTCTGGACCATATGTATGATTTCAGAGATGACTTTATATGTTCAAAGGATCCATCTGCCCCCCAAATATCACTCACAAATACTCTCTCGGGTGACATTGGTCTTGATTCAAGGGCTGAAGGCCTCGGTTAAAATATAATTACCTAGAAAATTACCTAGACACTAAGTCCCTCACCTACCTATGGAGTAACTTATCAACACATAGCTACAAGCTCCCAAACTGGATCTTGTGTCCTGAAACTGAGGGCTAAGTTTTGACCTAATGAAGGTGATCAGGAAAAGTCTGAAGCATGGGACAGGGGAAAGGTATCACAATGGAGAGACCTGGGCATGGAGGATAGGGAAGGGGGTTGAATTCCTTAAGACTTTGGGAACTTGGGAGAATGAGATCCTTGTAGGAAACATAGGATGTCTATAAGGAGAAAGGTAGCAATTAAAGGAAGATGGAGGAATCCAAAAAACAAATTTCACCAACATCATTATCTTGCCTAGGAGTAGCCCTAAGTCTGGAAGTATGGCAAGCATGAGAGCTACTAGGAGGCATCAGGAAGGATTTCTTGGAGTGCTGTCCCCATGTACCTCCCATGATGTAGTAGCCAGAGTGTTGGACTTGGAGTCAGGAAGACCTTATTCAAATCCTACTTAAACTTTTATTAGCACCAACTAGTTAGTTTCACAAAGTCATTCTATGGATCAAATGAGGTTTTAAAAGGTTAACTATTTTGCAAATCTTAAAACACTATGTATACATGAGATACCATATTTTCATCTCCTGAAGTTGGCTTTACTCCAAAATCTATCCCCCTTCCAAATTTACCTATTTCTGTGAAGGGTATCCCCATCCCCTATCCTTCTAGTTGCTCAGGTTCTCAACTTTACCATCATTCTTAGCTCCTCACTCTGTATCTAATAAACTGTCATATCTTGTCATTTTTATCTTATATCCATCTTCCTCTCTCTACTCACATCCACCATCTCAGCTGTGGCCCTAGACTCATTCAAACGCCTCCTAATTGGTCTCTTTTCCTCAAATCTCTTCCCTTCCCAATACATTTTCCACCAGCTAACAAATTAATTTCCCTAACACCCTGGTCTGATTATATCACACACACACACTACCAACCTTACACAATAAGCTCAAATGGGATTGTGATGAAATTCTATTGTGCTGTAAGAAATGACAACTAGGATGATTTCAGAAAAAAACTGGAAAGACCTACATGGACTGATGCAGAGTGAAATGAACAGAACCAGAACACTGTACACAGTAATAGCAATATTGTGGGATGATCAACTGTGTCAGACTTAGTTACTTTCAGCAATACAATGATCCAGGACAATTCTGAAGGACTTAGGATAAAGAATCTTATTTGCCTCCAGCAAAAGAACTATTGGAGAGTCAATGCAGACCAAAGCACATTATTTTTCACTTTATTTTATTTGCTTTTATTTTGAGGTTTTTATTTCATATGAGTATTCTCTCACAACAATGACCAATGTGGAAATATAAACTCAGATCAAATTGCTTACCATATCAGAGTGCAGAGAAGGGAGGCAAGGAAAGAAGAGAGGAAAATAATCAGGATCTTATAATTATGGAAAACATATGTTGGTAATTGTTATCACATGTAATTGGGAAAATAAAATATTTCAAAGTGAAAAAATAAACTTGAATGACTCCCTAATAAATATAAGATCAAATATTATTTCATCTTTACTTTCTTCTTTTAATTTCAGATTACATTTGCATAAGTTTTTTAAGTATATAATTATTAGTACAAATGTGTGTAATATGTAATTTATAAATAGGTAAATATATATTTGTCACAAGGATTTAAATCTACATGCATATATACATGTTTATATATAAACTATGATTATATCATACATATATATTTATCTATGGTTTATATAGATATGTGTAATGTGCACATGTATCTATAATTTATCTATACACCCACATATATATATATACACAAACATATATGCATATAAATTGTGGGTGGGTGTTTATGAATTCTCTGAGGGACAGACTGGTGACCTGCCTGTGGATAAGTAGAAGGTAAAGTGACTCCTAATTGGCTGAGAGAAAGTTGAGTGTGATGCTTTGTGCTTGCATAAAGGATTTGTCAGAGGACACACTTGGACTTGGGAGAAGGACTTCAGGACACATGGTGGTTAATAGAAGCTATTGGAAGCTCTTAGAGCTGATTACATATAAGAAAATATGAGCTTTCAAATCTGTCCTCAGGCACTTCCTAGCTATGTAATCCTGGACAAGTCACTTAACCCCTATTGCCTAGCCCTTACCATTCTTCTGTCTTGGAACTGTTAAACTGGAAAAAAATGCAGAACTATTAAATAGTCAGAAAAACCACCTCCACACAGAGTTGTGTGCTCTGACCAACACCCCTGAGAGTGCAAGCCGTACTATATGGACAGCTCTGAGGAAAAATCAGGGAACTTATATACCTCTTGGGGAACTGAGGATGAGAGAGTGTGGTTGATTGGCTTTACAATGGCTACAAAGAAAATGAGGAGTCCTAGATAGGATTATCAGGGAGAAGCTGATGCTTTACAATGCACACAAAAGGGAAAGATCCAGCCAAGGGCAGGGCTTTTTTAGAAAGGACTTTGACACAAAGGGAGAAACTACCAGGACAAAAAGAATATTTTACACCTGATTAAGATTGCTAGCTCTACCTAAAGTACTTTAAAATCTATTGTTAATCTGAAACTTGTGATGGGAGAAATTCTCATGACAAGGTCAAACTTGAGCTCTTCAACTTTCAAACTAACTAAACAGGGGTTTTCAGATCCCTCGTGGCTACAACTTTGGGGATTTCTATATTCCAGGTTGACAGAACCCATACACAGTATTGATTCTAAGATGGATGATTAGAATTGGAAAAAAAAAAAAAAAAAAAAAGATGCCTTCTCACTCACTCCATCCCCTAGACATGTTATTTGACTTCTAACACTTTACAACTGTAGAGAATGCTGAGATTGGACTTGTTTGGGTGAGATTGTTTTTTCTCATAATTTGAAGTCAGATCTTACCAGTCAAATAGCTCTTTCATTCTTATGTATTCTCTGATTCTAATGTATATAACTTCCCCAATTTCTGTTTACTGTTTACTTTGATAAAGAGAAGTACTAGCTATTCATAATGGTTTTATGTATAAGTAATGTTTGGTGTGAGGTAGCTACACCAGTGAATATAAACTAAATATTGCCCTCCCCACTTTGAGAGCAATCAAGGAAAGGTCTTTTTATTCTGTAATTATGATATTCCTGGACTACAAAGATTGGAGGTGAGGTAAAGAGGTATTATTCTAGTCTAGTACCCTTCTTAGAAATAGGGAAGGAGGAGGATGAGATAAGCATTTATGTAGCATCTACTATGGGCCAGGCACTATGGCTAAGTGCTTTACAAACATCATCTCATTTCATCCTCACAACAACTCTGTTATTATCCCCATTTTGGAGGTGAAGAAACTGAGGCAAACAAGGTTAAGTGACTTGCCCACAGTCATGCAGCTAGTAAGTATCTGAGGGTAGATTTGAATTCTGGTCTTCCTGATTCCAGGCCCAGTGATCCATCTAATATGCCACCACCTAACCTCTAAGAAAGATCAACCAGCCATGAAGCTCTTGGATCCTGCTTGACTATTCCCTGTCCAACTATTACTGGTACCCACTCCACACTCCTTCCTGTGCTCCACAAAAGTGGTAATGGCAATCTCCCTCAGAAAAGGTTGGCCCAGACCTCAGATCATATCTATCCATGCCACACATGGCAGACATCTTTTCTTATATAGCCCACACCATTATTTTGCATATCTAAATAATGAGGGGACTGGCTCAAAATTTTTCATTGATGGGTGCCTGTTTCAGAAAGTTTAGACTATTGTTCTATCATTCTTGTTTCTTTAAATTTGGCTGGGGGGGAAAAAAATTCAACCAGGCATGGTCTGTCTCTCCACCTCCTATTACTTTGTGCTATACTAGTATTTTCCAAGTTCAAAAAACTAAAATAAAAATAGCTAACATTTAACACTTACTATGGTGCCAGGCATATGTGCTAAGAGTTTTATAATTATTAACACATTTGATCCTTGCAATCACCATAGGAGGTAACTAGTATTGTTATCCTCATTTTATAGATGAGAAAACTGAGATGAACAAAGGTTACATATCTTCCTGTTTGGGGTGGAACACTAAGGTGTCTGAGGTCAGATTTGAACTTGGGATTTCCAGTCTCCGGGTCCAGGTTTCTATCCACTACATCTCCTAAATGCCCCCAAGGCAAAAAGTTATGGAAATTTATACATGTTGCTAAAGGAGCTCTTCTTTTACAGAAAAATTTGCCTTCAGCTCCACTGGTGTCTTTTTAGTACTATTTGCCACTTTTCAGGAACACTTGAATTAAGTCAAATAAGATGCTACCGTACCTGCTGTGTGCTTAGCTCAGTTTTCAAGATAGTATACTGTTTCCTAGAAACAGTTTGAGAAAGACCTCTCGAGTTCAGCTTCTTCCTTTTCTCCATAATTGGCAAAGTGAAATCTATAATCGGAATGGATTAAATCCCACGCCCCTTGAATCCAACATTTTGGAGATCTAGGCTGCAGATAGACTCTTGGACTGTGTAACTCAATACTCATAGACAACCCTGTAGAAATAGTCGCTAAATTATGCCCGTAGGCAAGCCTACTTAAGCAAACTAGCTGTAGGATTTGAATTAATGTCCAATACTTCAAGTATTAATTTTATAAAGTTTATTATCTGACAAAATAGAACTAAGTTTTTCTACCTGCTCAAAAATCCCCGCTTCACCAAAACTGTGACAGGCAGGAAAGAGAGTGAGAGGCGGGGCTACACGCAATTTATATCCTATCTACATCGGCACATAACAACAGGAAGTGAGTAGGCTGCTGGGAATCTTAGTTTTGCTGGGATCATAGTTTTTAGGGTAACACATTCTAATTACACATAGTATACCCATCATTCCATTTTCAGTGTTGGCCCTTAAAAAATAAGCTAATGAGATCAACCAGAATGGTAGTAGATGGCCATCAATTAGAGGTTGGGTTTTTTAAATGGCAGCACATGAATTTAATGGAATCTTACTAAACCATAAAAAAGGATGACTATGAAGAATCCAAAGAAGGTAATTGTGTAATTAGAATCTGTTACTCTAAAAACTACAATTCCCAGCACCCCACTCTCTTTCTCATGTTAGGTGCTGACTTAAGGAGGTTATAAATTTTGTGTAGCCCCATCTCTCGTGCTCTTGATCTGATCGGTTTGGTGGGGGTAGCATGAGGTGAAAGCCAGGAGACTATTGCTCACATGATCTTAATTTTGTTAGATAATTAGGTTTTTTTTACTTCTATCTCCTTTTTATTCCTTCTACTTCAAGTGATTATTAATAAACTTTATAAAATATAATTCCTGGAGTGTTGGATATTAATTTAAATCCTGCATAAGGAAGACTTTCCTTCTTTGTCACTAATTTATGGCAGGTTAAATGTTGTGTGGATAGAGGGCCACGCCTAGAGTCTGGATGACTCATCTTTCTGAGTTAAAATCTAACCTCAGAGACTTACCAGCTATGTGACCCGGGGAAGTCATTCAATCCTGTTTACCTCAGTTTCCTCATCTGCAAAATGAGCTGGAGAAGGAAATGGCAAACCATTCCAGTATTTTGTCCTAGAAACCCTGAAATGGGGTCAGGATCCATATGGTTGAAATAACTGAAGAATAAAGGTGGTATAGTGGATAACATACCTGGCCTGAAGTCAAGAAGATCTGCATTCAAATCCAGCTTCAGACACTTTCTAGCTAGTGATCCTGAGTAAGTCACTTAACTTCTATTTTAGTTTTCTCATTAGGGAAATGGGGATAATAATAGCACTATCTCTCAAAGCTGATGTGAGGTTTGAATGAGATATAATTGTAAAATGCTTAGCACAGTACCTGATAAATAATAAGTGCTATATAGATGTTAGCTATCAATTGTTAGTACTTAACTGTGTGTTGTTAAGCAAATTACCTTATCTCTCTGAGTTTCATTTATAAAATGTCATCTATAAAATGAGAGAGTTGGATATAATGATTTCCAGCTTTAAATCTATGATCCCATAGTCCTAAGAACTGGCAGAGGATAAAGTGATCAGGTCCAGGGAAATAATACACACATGACCACAGCAATATAAATGGGAAAGGATCGATAGATCAATCAATAATCAATCCATAAATATATATATAAATATATCTGCATCAATCTTTAAAAATATGTAAATATCCATAAATGTTTATTAAGCACCTACTATGTGCCAGGAACACAAAAAGAGGCAAAAGACAGCCCCTACCTTCAAGGAACTTGCGATCTAACAGAACAAAAAAAAATAAAAATACTGAATGTAACTGTTGTTTTGCTGCCATTTCAGCCATGTCTGACTCTTCATGACCCCATTTGGAGTTTTCTTAGCCAAGATCCTGGAGTGATCTGCCATTCCCTTCTCCAACTCATTTTAAAGTTGAGGAAACTGAGGCAAACAAGCAACTTGCCCAGGTTCACAGAATTAATAAGCATCTGAGGCTGGATTTGAACTTAGGAAGATGAGTCTTCCTGACTCCAAGTCCAGCGCTCTAACCACTATATCACCTAGCTGCTTTTTGTCACTGCATGCTGTGTACTTAGAATGATCAAACATGTATAACCCAGTTGAATTGCTTGTCAACTCCTGGAAGAGGGAGGGAAGAGGGGAAAGAGACAATATCAATCATGTAACTTTAGAAAACTTATATGTGGGGGCAGCTGGGTAGCTCAGTGGATGGAGAGCCACACCCAGAGACTGGAGACCCTAGGTTCAAATCTGGCTCAGACATTTCCCATCTGTGTGACCCTAGGCAAGTCACTTAACCCCCATTGCCTAGCCCTTATCACTTTTCTGCCTTCAAACCAATACACAGTATTGATTCTAAGATAAAAAGTAAGAGTAAAAAAAAAACACTTATGTATAAATTTGTTATTGGAATAAAAATAAAGATAAAATTGGAATAATCAAGCTTGGTCCCAAAGAAGGATTGAGAAAATGGACCTCCTTCTTTAAAATAGAAGGGTTGGAGACATGGCAGGTCCTTGAGATTGGCCATGGAGAGATGACTCCTGGAATTCCTTTCAATTCTAAATCTAAGATCTCTTCTTTGCTGAGGAGAATAATGGGTGTAGAATATTACATAGAGGGGATGTGGCAAAATCAAGACACTAATACATTTCTGGTAGAGTTGTGAATTAATCCAGCCATTCTGGAGGGAAATTTGGAATTATGTGCAAAGGGATTTAAAAGACTGCCTGCCCTTACCATTGCTGAGTTTGTACCCCAAAGGAATAATAAGGAAAAAGACTTGTTCAAAAATATTTATAGCCATGCTCTTTGTGGGGCAAAAAATTGGAAAATGAGGAGGTGTCCTTCAATTGGGGAATGGCTGAACAAATTGTGGCATATGATGATGATGGAATACTATTGTGCTAAAAGGAATAATGAACTGGAGGAATTCCATGTGAACTGAGAGAACCTCCATGAACTGATGCAGAGTGAAATGAGCAGAACCAGAAGAACCTTATACACAGAAAATAAAACATTGTGGAACAATCCAATATAACAAACTTTGCTACTAGTAGCAATGAACAAGCCAGGACACTCCAGAAGGACTTATGGGAAAGAATGCGATCTACACTGAGAGAAAGAACTGTGGGAGTAGAAATGCAAAAGAAAAACATATGACATCACTTATCACATGTTTATATATATATATATATGTGTGTGGGTATGTGACTTGGAGTTTAGGGCTTTAAAAAATCGCTCCAGGGGGCAGCTGGGTAGCTCAGTGGATTGAGAATCAGGCCTAGAGACGGGAGGTCCTAGGTTCAAATCCGACCTCAGAAACTTCCCAGCTGTGTGACCCTGGGCAAGTCACTTGACCCCCATTGCCCACCCTTACCACTCTTCTATCTAGGAGCCAATACACAGAAGTTAAGGGTTTAAAAAAAATCGCTCTATAGCAAAAATGAATAATGCAGAAATAGGTATTGAGATAACATTTATACAGCCCAGTGGAATTGCTTGTTGGCTCTGGGAGGGGGGAGGAAAAAGGGGAGGGAAAGAAAATGAATCATGTAAACATTAAAAATATCTTTAAACAAATAAATAAATAAATTTTAAAGAGAATATTACCTAGATTATCAGATAGTTGAGGAGTTGGTTTTGCTGAACTTTTTTCTTTTTCTCTTAACAATTTTTGATACAAGACTAGATGGGAAGGACAGGAAAGGAGGATATATTTGGAAATGAATGTGACTAAAACCAAAAAGTATCTATAAATAGATTTTTTTAAAAGAAGCCAGCGAACATTGCCCAGGCCTCATGGGCTTCTGCAGTAATCATCTTGTAGAAATGACTTAGAAATCAAGGTTGGGGTGGAGAAGAGTTCCAGGTAAGGAAAAAAATTTCATTTTCAAAGACTTATACACAGCCTGGCAAAACCTAAAAAGCTGGAATTCTACCATCAGGTCATCTAGTCATGCTACATTGCTTTTCAAAAGTTTATTTAACTTTTCTCCATTAAGGCCAAAGACAGACCCATACTTGGAGTCAATGCAGGGGCTAAGTAAATAAGGGAAGCATCTTGGACTTCAGGGCCGATGGAAGCTGCCGAGGGAAGCCACAAAACTGCGAGAGTGCCCCTGCCCTTCACACCCTGGGAATAGGTTGAGAATATGTGTTCCCTGGCACCAATTTAAGGAAAAGAAAGGAGGGGAGAGGATGGGAAGGGAAGGAAGCCTTCCCCATTTTGATTTGATTCTAACTTTCATAAATCTACGATGACTGATATTCAGGCAGTAAAACTTCAACATTAATCATCTGTGATAAAGCCAAGGGTTGTCCCTCCTGACCATGACAGGCCATGGAAGCTTTACTCAAAGGCTTCAGCCTGATTACAATAATAATGACTCACAGCTCTATGGGTCTCTAAGGTTTATAAAGCAGCACCTGGAGAAATCAGACAAGAAAAGGCTATCGAGCTGATTTCAGCCCAACAAAGATTTACGAAGCACCCAGACTGTGTGAGGCCCTGTGGCTGAGACAAAAGAACAAACTGACCCCTTCTTTACCCTGGAGGAAAATCATTTTGGAGGGGGAAAATAATCCCAATAACTCAGCAAGGTAATTCAGTGAAAATTACATTACCAATACCAAAAATACCCCAAAAGGATAAAATCAGAGAGACTGTGTCAGGAAGGGGTTAGTTAGTTAACATTCAATCAAGGGTAGCAAAATGGATGGAATGCCAGATCTAGCATTGGGAGGACCTGGGTTCAAATCTGACCTCAGACGCTTCTTAGCTGTGTGATCCTGGGCAAGTCACTTAAACCCATTTTTCTAACCCTTGTCCTTTGGTCTTAAAGTTCTCACTACAACAGAAGGTAAGAGTTTAAAAAAAAAAAAAGTCAACAAGCATTCATTTATGTTCCAAGGAAGGTGGCGGAAATACAAAGGCAAAAGACTGTCCCTGCTCTCAATGAAATCGAAGTCTAATGGACTCTAAGATTACTTGAATTCTAGATTTAGTCAGGAAGTAGATAGAATTCTGTTTTTGGAGACCAGAAGATCTAGATTCAAGTCCTGACTTTTTGTGGGCAGGTAACTTCAAGCTTCTGATTTGCAGATTAACTGATTAAGATTGTTTTTAATCCCTTACGCTTGGGCCAAACCAGGTTCTTGGCATATTGGAATGTATCATCAGGTGTCAAATGGGTAGTATTGACAATAAATGCAATTTGTAGGTCTCTAGAAGTCAAAGGAGAGTCAGGGTGATAGAAGGGGGGGAAGCACTGATTTTCAGTCAGGTGATCATAGGAATACAGATTCAGAGGAGGAAGAGACCTTAGAGGTCATCTTGCCCAGTCTTCTCATTTTTCAGAAGATGAAACTGAGACCCTAACTGGGAAGGGACTTAGCCAAGGTCACACAGTTCTCTCCCTAATCACCTCCACTTTCTGATTTCCCCTAGTTTCCTTCAAGTTTCAGCTAACTGGGAAGAAGCCTTTCCTGGTCCATTTTAATTCTAGGACCTTCTCTTCTGCAATCATCTACAATTTCTGCTTTATATTTCTTGTTAGTACCAGTCATTTGCACGTCAAGTCTGTCATTAGAGCATTAGCTCCTTGTGGGGAGGGATTGCATTTGCTTTCTTTGTACTCCCCAGCACTTACCACAGTACTTACACTAGTAGATGCTTAAATATTTTTTTACTTAAAAGAAGTTGCTTTGGTTGGATAAAAGGGACTGAGTGGTCCTTTTGTTCTAACTCATCCCACTTCAGGTAGAGGAGGAAAAACTCCACTGGGCAGCTTTTGCCTTGGACCCCTGGTTATCTTTTCTATTTATCTTTCCTTTCCTTTCCTAAATAAGCAACTGAACAAGATCAAGGTAAACCTTTGCAGACGTTCAAAGAGAGACAAAGAGCCTGAGTCCATCAAGTGGTACGGATTGACAGCAAAGGGAGTTCCTCATCAGGGAAGGGAAGAAGCATTTATTACTGTTATTGGGGGGGCAGCGAAGTGGCACCCGGGATAGAGTGCTGGGCCTGAAGTCAGGAAGACTTCTTAAGTTCAAATCAGCCTCAGACACTTACTAGCTGTGTGACCCTGGGCAAATCACTTATCCCTGTTTGCCTCAGTTTCTTCATCCTGAAAACAAACCGGAGAAGGAAATGACAAACCACTCAGCATCTTGACCAAGAAAACCCCAAATAGGCCCATGAAGAGTCAGACACAACTGAAATAATTAAATAACAACAATTACTAAGAAATATCATATTATTATTTATTACTATAAGCCTACCATGTGCCAGGTGCTATTCTAAGTTCTAAATGCTCAAGACCTCATTTCATCCTCACAACTGAGCAGTAAGTGCTATTATATCTCCATTTTGAAGGTGAGGAAACTGAGTCAGACAGAAGTTAAGTGATTTGCCCAAGGGTCATACAGCTAATAAGTATCTGAGACAGGATTTGAAATCAGGTCTTCCTGACTCCAGGTCCACTGATCTATACAACCAAGCTGCTTTATCACTGTGAAAGGATCACTGTCTACCAGGGGTCCCCCTCCTCTCACCATCACTTAGGTAGGTTGGGGTTTTTCCAACAGCAACAAAGTTCTCCTCAGGACTTGATTGGCCCAGGAGGCTAAGGCTTAACCTGAGGACCTCTGGCCATATTGATATGACTTCCTGGTCACGTAAAGGCATAAAAGTCCCACCCATATGGAGCTGGAGCCCTTCAGACTTGGCAGATGTCCCAAGATCACAGAAATCACTATTCCCTCTCCTGCTCACCAGATGTACTCCCATATGGAGGAGGGTGGGGAAGAATTGCGTTTACCTAACGGGTAGCATTATCCTTATTAATAAGTTATCAAATCCTGTTTTTAGGTTATTTTGTCATTATGTTCTAAGTATTTTGTGTCATTCTTTTGCATTTAGAAAATAAATCCTTGCCCCATAACTGATTCATATTATATATGCTTTTTAGTCTCCCTTTTGGAAAACCTAGACATGAGCCAAAATCTTAGTTTTTAATAATTTATCCCCAGGGTTCCAGAGTGGGAGGGTAGAGAAACAAAAAGTGTAAGAGAGTAAGTCTAATTCCTCTTTTTGGGTGGTCAAACTTCTCTAGGAATGAATGGGATCAACTTAGGTATGTTTGGGTCCAGAATGGGAGAAGGTGCAGCAGCCCAGCTCCCTGGGTCCAACAGGACCTGTTCAGTCAAACCTCAACATCCACACATTTAATATTTGTGACTTCAGAATTTTACAAGATTTTATCATAACCTCATTTTCACTTTCTGGTTGGCAACTGCACACATTCCCAGCTCTGTGCAATAGAGAAAAAAATGAGAGGTGTGATGTAGGCAAGTTTGTGGAATGTCTGATATTCTACCAGGTGCTTCACTGGTCTTGTTCACCGTAAAGACCTCTGCATGCATTCATTGTATATTTTCATTGTTTATGTTTAAAACTCAAGTTTTATGTCATAGCTAAATCTCAAATCACAGTGAGACCTTCAGGCTTTAAGACCAAACATGCAAAGTTAGTGACAGGGCTTAGTGAGAAGATAAAGGTATTTGATAAACTTCATGCTCAAATGTACAGAGTAAGTTTGGTGTTAACAATCATCAATTAGTTATATCTGCAAAAAGGAGGAAATATATGTAGTACCATAGAGTTTGTGTGTTATTAAAACTAAATATTGCCTGAAATCAGTGGGTTTTTTTCTTTTATATCTATTTTAATCACAAATTTCATGTAAGTTTTCCAAAGTTATATGATCCATATTGTCTCCCTCACTTCTTCCCTCCTCTCTCCCAGAACTGACAAGCAATTCAATCTGGGTTATACATGTATTATCATACAAAACATATGAAATCAATGTTTTTTAAAAGTGATGTCAGCACAATAGATCACAAAATTCTAGAGAATTACTATCAAGAAAAAAATGTTTTGCATGTTACCAGTTTTATTTTGTGCTCTGCATTTTATGAGTTATCTCATGGTTACTGCAATAGGAAACATGCATTTTTATCAGAATTAATGTTTTGTAGAAAACTGGGGAAAATTTTTATAGCAAGGGTCTCTGACAAAGACCTCATTTCTTATATAGAGAGAACTGAGTCAAACTTATAAGAATACAAGTCAGACTCCAGTTAATAAATGGTCAAAAGACATGAATAGACAGTTTTCAAAGAAATTAAACCTATCTATTGCCATATGAAAAAATTCTCTAAATTATTACTGAGTACAAATGCAAATTAAAACAACTCTGAGGTACCACTTCACACCTAGCAGATTGATTAATATGACAGAAAAGGGAAATTATAAATGTTGGAGGGAATGTGGGGAAATTGGAATTCTAATACAATATTGATGGAGTTATGAACTGACCCAACCATTTTGGAGTTATGCCCAAAGGGCTATAAAATTGTGCCATACCCTTTGATCCAGTAATGCCACTTCTAAGTCTATATCCCATAGAGATTTGATCCCAGACATGACTTAAACACCTGATCAACAAGTCTCAAGCTCCAACTGATATATTCTCCCAGTTCTAGAGGATGCTCCAACCCAGTTCTATTTAACCATTAAATGATCAGATTAACTTTTACAGAAGAATATTTACTTTAAAAATGTATCAAAGATGGGGGCAGTTCATTGGATTGGGAGCCATGTCTAGAGTCTAGGATTCAAAACTGGCTTTGGACCCTTCCTAGCTGTATGACCCTGGGCAAGTCACTTAACCACCATTGCTTTGCCCTGATCATTTTCCTGCCTTAGAATCAATACTGCTTAGGCAGTATTGATTCTAAGAAAGAAGGTAAGGGTTTTAAAAAAAAAGTGAATCAGAAAAGTTTAACCTCCTTTCCTTTTTTATTGACGGTTTTCTGATGTCTGTAAAAATGCAAATGCTGACTGAATTCTTTCCCACACTCCCAAAACATAACAGGGATTTTTCTCCTATATGAATTCAGGAAAGTGCAGTACTGTTCTCCGAATTAAGCCTTTGCCAGAGTTACTATGTTGATAGGATTTCTCCCCTGTGTGGATCTATTGATGACTAGTGACATGAGCTTTCTGATCAAACCCTTTAGTTTCTCCCCTTAGTGGATTTTGTGATGAGTTCGAAAACTGAGTACTGAACCTGAAGTCAGGAAGACCTGAGTTCAAATCCAGGCTCAGATGTTTACTAGGAGTATGACCCTGAAAAAGTCACTTCACCCTGTTTGCCTCAATTTCCTCATCTATAAAATGAACTGGAAAAGGAAATAGCAAACTACTCCAGTCCTTTTTGCCAAGAAAACCCCAAATGGGATCACAAAGAGTCAAACACAACTGAAAAAACTAAACAACAATAAAAACTTGATTGATATGTGATTTCTTTATATACTGATCACATTTATGGGGTTCCTCCTCATTCATGTGTACTCTAATACTCCAACAATTTTAATTGACAAATGAATTTTCTCCCACACTGACTACATTTATAAGGTTTTGTATAGTTGGAAAATCTTGAACCCCTGGAACTGCATTGCCCAGGATTCCTTTCTGAATTACCCACAATTCCTTTTCCTTTTCCTTTCTATTTGTCTTTTACGTGATTGTATATGTTTTAGGTAACACCTCTCTCTCTCCCTCTCTCTTTCTCTCTCTCTCTCCCATGTGAAGTGAGTGGGGAACGTTCTCTGTGTTCTCTAATTCTCTAGTTAAATATTAATAAATCTTTATAAATATTATACTTTTGAGATATTGAATATTAAATTTTAAATCCACAGTTTCTCTTTGTGCACTCTCTGGAGCCTAGACAAACAACTGAAATCTGAATTCTCTATAACACTGATCATATTTATAAGGTTTCTCTCTGTGTATATCATAACAGGAAAATGCTGTATATATTATTTACCTCAATTTTAGCCTAGCATTTAAACAAAGTTCTGATCTTATTCTCGTAAATAAGGTAGAAGAGAGGAGGCTATGGTAAAAATTGACATTTATAATATAGTTTTAATTCACATCATCTATCATAATATAAATTACTATATGTAAAAAATAAAATATAAAATATATTCCTATAAGTATCTGTAATTATATATCTATAAATATATAAATAGCTATATATAGCTTTTCTTTTGCAAAAGGCTTTTCACGTGTCTCATTCAATCCTCACAACAATATGTGAGATAAGACTTATAGGTGTTATCATTCCCATTTTACAAATGAAGAAACTGAGGCTGAGAGAAACTCATGATATCATAAAGTACTAGAAGAGATTTTTAAGGCCATCTTTAAAGGCCAACAGAGGCCCAAAGATATTACGTAATTGGCCCAAAAGTGTCACAGATGGTCAGTGGGAACAGCAGGATTTGGACTCAAGACTTTTAACTTCACTTCAAGGGATCTTTTCTATTTTCAGGCAGGCCAGAATTTTATAGTTAAATTCTTAGGCTGTATTTAAATTCAAGTCTTTCTTACCCCAGCTAGATGGGGCAACTTGGTGGTTAGATGTGGATAGAATACCAAGCCTGCAGTCAAGAAGACTCATCTTTTGGAGTTCAAATCCAGCCTTAGACTAGCTATGTAATCCTGGGCAAGTCATTTAACTCTACATCAGTTTCCCCATTTGTTAAATGAGCTGGAAAGGAAACAGAAAACCCTTCCAGTACCTCTGCCAAGAAAACCCCAAATAGAGTCTCAAAGAGTCAGACATGACTGAAAACTAACTTTGTTACCCCAAGTATAATAATCTACCATAAACTATGAACCTCAGGTTAGATAACACTACAAGTAGATTCAGGACTGGTCAAATGAACCCCAAAAGAAGTAATTTTGGTTTTCTGTCAACCTAAAGGAAACTATGGAGGAATTGGAAAACAGTATAGCAAAAATTAGGTTTAGATCAGTATCTCACACCCTATACCAAGATATGGTCAAAATGGATATATGATTTAAACATAAAGAGTGATATTATAAGTAAATTAGGGCAACTTAGAGTAGTTTACCTGTCAGATCTATGAAAAAGGGAAGAATTTATGACCAAACAAGAGACAGAGAACATTACAAGAAGTAAAATGAATAATTTTGACTATATTTAATTAAAAAGGGGTTATACAAACAAAACCAAAGCAAACAAGATTAGAAGGGAAACAACAAACTGGGGGAAAATTTTTATGACAAATTTTCTGATAAAGGTCTCATTTCTCAAATGTATAAAGAACTTAGTCAAATTTATAAGAATCCAAGTCATTCCCCAATTGATAAATGGTTTAAGGATATGAATAGGCAGTTTTCAGATAAAGAAATCAAATCTATCAATAATTGTATGAAAAAATGTTCTGAATCCCTCAATTAAATAAATGCAAATTAAAACAACTCTGAGGTACCATCTCACACCTGTCAAATTGACCAATATGACAGTCAAGGAAAATGACAAATGTTGGAGGGAATGTGGCAAAATTAGGATACTAATGCATTGCTGGTGGAGTTGTGAATTGATTGGAATTATGCCCAAAAGGCTATAAAAGAATGCATACCTTTTGATCTAGTAATACTACTACTAGGTCTATATTTAAAATGGGGAAAAAATATTTATAGCAGCTCTTTTTGTGATCGAGGGGATGTCTATCAATTGGAGAACAGCTGAACAAATTGTGCTATATGGGGATGATGAACAAAATGATTTCAGAAAGAGCTGGAAAGACCTATATGAACTGATGCCGAGTGAAGTAAGTAGAATCAGGAGAACATTATGCACAGTAACTGCAATATTGTGGAATAATCAAATGTGATAGACTTAGCCACACTCAGCAATTCAATGATCCAGGACAATTCTGAGAGACTTAGGACAAAGAATGCTATTCCACCTCCAGAGAAAGAATTGTTGAAGTAGGAATGCAGATGAAAACATATAATTTCTCATTTGTTTATTTGGGTATAGGTTTTGGGGTTTGGGTTTTATAAGATTATTCACTTACAAAAATGAACAATATGGGGAAAAAAAGGATTAAAGTCTTACCTGAGACATTCGTGGTCTGAGCCACCACACTTAGATACCACAATGAACTAGTCTAGGGGCAAAATAATCCTTGGTCCTTCCTTGTAGATCACTTTCAATTGTATTTAGGAGAGCTTTTATGACAATAATAAAGCCGTAATCACAATGTTCTCTCACATATAGTTCACTATAACCTCCAATTAGAAAAATCTCCAATGTTCAGATTTAGAACTCTTACATATTGAAATTCTGTGAATTTCCTGCTAGCTACTGGCATCCTCTATGTCCCCTTGTCCAGTAGGGACTAAATAAATATATAGATGTGCAATACACAGTAATCATAATCATGGATTTTATATAATGGAAAATAGTTTCAAGAACACTAATTAAGCCAGAAATTATAACATACTTAAAGAACATAGAGATTTAGGAGGAAAAAAATAAGAAGTTTTTGAAGCACATCCAATAGCCTGTTGGAAAGAAACATTCAGCCACTTTCCTCCACAGGGTTCCTTCAATAAAGAGACCAGCAGGGGAAGCCACCAGTTACATCAACACCTGTTGTCTATTCCTAGCCAAAATGATCTCTATTGCAAGTGCTGCACTGCTTTTGGCTGTCTCTTTTCTTTGACTGATAGCTTCTCTCCCAGCTCCATCATAGAATATTTTCTTTAATTCTACTCTTTTGTACTTTTTTTTATTTTTTTTTTATAACTCTTTGACTCTTTTGCCCAAGAAATTAAGAAGCTCCCCCCTGTGGAAAAACAATGCCATCCTCTGGCTCAAAGATTGCAATGGCATCACTTTCAGTCTTGGGAATTAGCTGTGCGACCCTGGGTAAGTCACTTTGTCCTCATCTGCCTCAATTTAATCTACATTATTAACATTTTTTCCATTATTTTCCTAAGTCAAGACAACTGACAAAATGATACATCAAATCCTGATTGTCGCATTTGCTGATTTCCAATACTTATATGAAAATTTACCAAAAAATTAACAATTAACTTCCACAAATGAAAGGATGGTGGAAACAGACAGGTGACTGGGGGTTTTGCTTTACCCAGTCAAGATACCAATCCTTTCCAGATTAGAGGCCTGATGACACTTCTCTGATCTTAGACCAATTCATTCCGATCTGACCGTGTTTAAAGTTAACAAGGTTTATTGAAAAAGTCACAGTTTGGATAAGGTGAGGTGAGGTGGCTGTGATTTTCCCTAATTTCTATCCCAAATCTACCTTGTTCCCACCAATCTAATCTTTCACAAGATTTCTTCATCCCTCAGCAAAACCAAGGCTGCTCTAACTCCCTCTCTGCCTTGATATCTCCTTCTGTCTACCTAAAATCTAAACTAGTGATTCCCAAAGTGGGCGCCACCACCCCCTGGTGGGTGCTGCAGCGATCTAGGGGGGGCGGTGGTGACCACAGGTGCATTTGGGGGCAGTGAATAACTGTAAGGGGGCGGTGATAGTATATGACAGAGGGCACTAAGTAATATTTTTTCTGAAAAGGGGGCAGTAGGCCAAAAAAGTTTGGGAACCACTGATCTAAACTAAGCCTATGAAGATAGTTATTAAATTCAGATCTGATTGAAGATGGAGTCAAGTGCCAGATTTGACCCTCTTCTCCTTGGTTTGAAACTGTTCACCAAGGCAAACTCAATAGTTCAGATCAATAGTAATGGCAATCTTTGGCAGAAGCTTTCCAAGTATAGAGAACAACTAAGGAAATTGATAGATGTTGAATAGGTGGCTGGTTGATCTCAGGAATCAGTCAGGTATCCACAGGTGTCAGGAGCTGGGCTCTGGAGATGATTCTCACTCCACAGTTCGAATCCAACTCCTCTGTGTCAGTTCCTTGCATGGAATTCCACACCTCAAGATTCTAAATGCTTCCACTACCTGCCTTGGATTTCTTCCTTCTGTTCTCTGTTCTTCCACTTCTCAGTTGCTTTCTATCTTTCCCAAATTTCCATCTATCACAAATATGAAATGGTTCTAACAATTCATCTAGCATTGTATTTTGAGTGCCCCCTTTTGGGGAAGCCCTAAATATAAACCAAGACCTAAACATTAAGTTATTTCCCCTAGGCTTTCATGGCTGGCATGTAATGAGCCAAAAGGTGTGAGAAAAAGAGCCTGATAGTACTTTAAGTAGTCAGGCTCCCCTAGGACTAAACCTTGATCACGTATGTATGCCTGTGTCCAGAACTGAGAAAGGACCCTTAGTGGAGAAGGAGAGGTCACAGTACCCTCATATCCAGCAGTGGTTATCACTGTTACACTTATATAGTACTTGTTAGTTATCCCCTTGGAATATAACCTCCTTTGAGAAAAGTGATTGTTGCATCTTCTGTATTCGTAATCCCAACATCTAGCATGGTAGAAGTAGGTGAGTTTGAAGAATGCTAGGGATTCCAAAAGGCAAAGATTCCAGGAATGAGGGGCAATCTGCGCAAAGGCATTGAAACAAGAGGTAAAACATCTCCTGTTCCAGGTCTCCAGATTCCCAGGATAGCCTACCACATGCCAGTTAAAACTAACTGAAGAGGTGATTCATAATTTCCTCATTGCTGACCACGGCTTTAACAGCAATTATGGCAACTGCAAAAAACCCATGGCCCTTCGAGATTAGTTTACAATGGAATCACATCGAAAGACACCACACTGAAGATGCCTCCTGTCACCAGATCCTAAACTCCTTTTGAGGTTGGTTTTGGCTCATGACATTCTTCCTGGTAGGAAAGGTCTGGGTGATGAGACCAGCTCCACATGGTGACTAACTATAGCTTAGAGACATGTCTTTCCATGATGAGGCAGCCATCCGCAGTGGAAAAATCAACTCCTTTTGCCAGGGGATTTTGTTTCTGACCAGCTGTAGTTGCTCATCTGGCAGCCGCAGAATACCCATTTTTCTCTTCCTCATTTTTCTAAAAGCCCCTGGACACCCTCCTCTTATTAATCTGAGTCTGGCTGGGAGCGGGATAAAGAAAAAATTTGACATTCTGGAACAGATACATGGCCCATTGAGCTCAAGATTCTGTCCCTAAAGGGCAGGCTAAAGAGTATACTTCAGAATTATATCATTGTCTCATATCAGTGACTGAGGTTGTATAAACAGCCTCTTTGGAGGCCCTAAGAAGGGTGACTGAAAATCACTCCTTGCTCTGCACTTTTGAGGGGGGCTTCAAAACAATTAGTTATTATTGGGAACATTCTCCAAAATAATCAATTTCCTTACAAACTAATCTGACAGGAGGCAGCCGGGTGGCTCAGTGGATTAAGATCCAGGCCCAAAGAGGGGAGGTCCTGGGTTTAAATGTGTCCTCAGACTCTTCCTAACTGTGTGACCCTGGGAAAGTCATTTAACCCCCAATGCCTAGCTTTTACCACTCTTCTGACTTGGAACCAATACACAATATTGATTCTAAGACAGAAGTTAGGGTTAAAAAGGGGGAGGAGAGGGGAGGACACTTTAAAAAAAAAGGAAAGAAAAGAAAACCAATCTGACAGCATTCACTTTTGTTCACCATGGCCTTCAATGAAATCTATGTGGATTTTTTTTAAGCCAATGGGTCCTTGAGATTATCATATGAATGGATTGTCTCTGAGGTTCCAAAATTTCTTCCCCACAACAGCTCAGAGGCACAGAAGCTGAGAGTATGAATTTTAGATCATTCGATTTTTTAAAAACCAACAATTATTAAAAAGTCTGTTTCTTTTGTACAAGATGTCATGGTAGGGGTTAGTGACACAAAGATTAAAAATGATATAGTAAGGGACATTTAGGTGGCTCAGTGGATAGAGAGCTAGGCCTAGAGACAGGAGGTCCTGGGTTCAAATCTGACCTTAGGCACTTCCTACCCATGTGACCCTGGGCAAGTCACTTAACCTCCATTGCCTAGCCCTTACTGTGCTTCTGCCTTGAAACCAATACTTAGTATTGACTGAGACAGAAGGTAAGGGTTCGTTTGTTTTAATAACATAATCCCTGCTCTTCAAAGAGGGCATTTTACCTAATAATCAATCATTCATTAAGTGCCTAATGATTACCTATCATTCACTATACTAAGGGCAACTAGGTGGCTCAATGTTTAGAGAGACAGGTTAGAAGTCAGGAAGATTCATCTTTGGGAATTCAAATCTGGCCTCAGACACTTACTACCTGAGAAACCCGGGGCAAGTCACTTAAACCACTTTGGCATCAGTTTCCTCATCATTAAAATGCACAAGAGAAGGAAATAGCAAACCACTCCAGTATCTTTGCAAAAAAATCCCAAATAAGGTCATTAAGAGTGAGGTTCAACCGAAACAACCAAACAACAACAAAGCAGTGTCAGGAAGAGTTGGACACTACTGAAAACTGAACTACCACAACACTGGGCTAGCTGATGGGGTTGCAAAGACAAAAACGAAGGAGTCCTTGATCTCAAAATGCTTCCCCTCTACCTAGCAGCATAAAGATAGAAACAGTGACTGGGCTTATGATTTCAGTGCTTAGGGATCTCCCCTAAAAGGAAAATTCCTTCCACCAGTGCAGATCAGCACCTCCTCTGCAATTTATAGTCTTAGAGAGTTGCCTAGAGCACTGAGAATTTAAGTGACTTGTCCAAGATCATACAACTGGTGTGTCAGAGGCAGGTTTTTGAATTCAGATCTATTCTTGTTTTAAAATCTGCTCTTTCTCCGCTAGACTATGCTGCATCGCCATACTTGGCCATATGACTTCAATCATAATGAGATATTTTCCAGGTATTTTGCCATATTCTCCTTGCCAGAATTTTATTTAAAATTTTTGTATCAATATTAATTAGTGGGATTGGTGTGTAGTTCTCTTTCTCTACTTTGTCTTTCTCTGGTTTAGGTATCAAAACTAAATTTATTGGGAGCAGGTAGTGGATAGAAAGCCAGACCTAGAGGCAGGAGGTTCTGGGTTCAAATCTGGTCTCAAATATTTTCTAGCTGTGTGACCCTAAGCAAGTCATTTAACCCCCACTGCCTAGCCCTTACTACTCTTCTGCCTTAGAACCAATACACAGTATTAATCCCAAGATGGAAGGTAAGGATTTTTAAATTATATATATATATCATAAGGGGGATTGTTATAGGGAAGCTGATCTGTATTGACAGAAGTTCCTCAATGAATGTTCCCTACTCCAATGAAAAAGTATGTCAAAAAAAAAGGTGGGGGGAGAGAAGAAAATAAGAATTTTTCCCTGAAATAGTTACTCATTTTTCCCACCAATTCTGCTCTTTATTTTTCCCATCCATTCCCTTATATCTCTATACAATGCCTTCTGCCTTCCAATCAATCACCCTGGGACCCTGTACTCTGTCTCTGGGTCCCCCAGCTCTGAATGGCAAGTTTTTGTTCAGTACCTTACTTCTTCCTATATCCCCCTCCTTTCCAGCATCCTTTTATATGTTGTGTTCCCCCATTAAAATGTAACCTTTTTTGAGGGTAGGGACTATGTTTCTTTTTTGTTTGTACAGTATTTGTATCCCTAGCACTTAGCACAGTGCCCTGGTACATAGTAAGTACTTGATGCTAATTGACAGAATTAACTTGAAATATACATATTTTAACAACATTGTAAAAATAAGTAACTTTGAAAGAATTCTAAATAATGCAATAACTAATCTGAGAACAGAGGACCCGTGATGGCAACTAGGTGACACAGTGGATAGAACGCAGAGCCTTTCCTGAGCTCAAATCCAGCCTCACACTTACTAGCTATGTGACCCTGGGTGAATTACTTAACCCTGTTTGCCTCAGTTTGCCTCATTTGTAAAATGAATTAGAGAAGGAAATGCAAACTGTTACAGTATCTTTGCCAAGAAAACCCTAAATGGGGTCACAAAGACCTTCTAAAGCTTGTATATCTTGAACCTAGTTTTTTCTTTTCCTTTTTCTTTTCCTTTTTCTTCTTTGTTCTTTCTTTCTTTCCTCCTTTTTTCCTTTCCTTCTTTTCTTCTTTTCTTTCTACCTTTCTTTTTAATTTTTTTTGTTACATTAAAATTCTCAGGTAATTGCCTCCTTCTTCTCCCCTCTCCTCCCCACATTAGAGAAGGCATTACTTGACTAAAAGATATATTTACAAAGGCAGTTAGGTGGTTCAGTGGATAGAGTCAGGCTTAGAGACAGAAGGTTCAAGGTTCAAATCTCGTCTCAGATACATCCTAGCTGTGTGACCCTGGGCAAGTCACTTAACCCTTATTGCCAAGCTCTTACCATTCTTCTGCCTTGGAACTAATACATAATATTGATTCTAAGACAGAAGGTAAGGGTTTTTTTTAAGATATATATATGTATATATATGCTTATTTCTAGTTACCCAGAATTCTCTTCATGACATGCTCAGATATCAGAGCAAGACTTTAGTGTCATACATGACCAAAGCGACTCAACAACAACAAATGATGAAGCATGCTTCCCACCTCCTGACAGAAAGGTCATAGATTCAGCATACAGAGAGAAATAGTTTTTGGACACAGTCAATGCAGGAATTTGTTTTACTTGACTTTATATTTGTTATGAGAGCTTAGTTTTTTTTTTTTTGTTGTTGTTGTTGTTTTCCAGTGGAGGAGGTAGGAAAGATAGAAAATAGATTTTATTCATTTAAAATATAAAATAAAAAAGAAATTTATATGTTTTTCAAGTTGCAAACAATCTCTATAACAAGCCACACTGAAAATGAAACAAGAGAGCATAATAATTCACACATGGTAATAGGCGGTGATTTAGTAAGAGAACAAGATGGGAGATAAATCCAGTGGAACTTATGTGTCTGCGTGATCCTTTGATGCTTCTTAAACTGGGTTATTTTCTAATGTCTCCTAAATCTTATCTAACTATTTGGGGCCTAACTTATAACTTTGACTAGTGGCACAGTTTTAATTCTCTATGGAAATTTACTAGCTGTTTTGCTAAAAAAAAAAAAAAAAAAAAAAAAAAAAAACCTCCATGCTTTGGCCTCCATTGACTGTGTACTCTGATAAGCTACCATCTCTGACATAAAGCCAGCACTACCCAGGTGGCCCAAAGTGGAGATACTGGGCAGTCCTTTATTACTCTGCCTCTGTAGATAAGGCCTATAGTGGCTAAGATGTTTTCCCATTCTCTTTTTGAGGTCAAGAAAAAAATGCCCTATTCCTCTCTTTGAAGTGAGGAGGAACGCCCTACTCTCATCTAGAAGATAAAATTGGGAAATACTCCAAAAAAATAAAATACACTGAAACCACCAGTCAGTGGAGCAATCACTGACAGTCCTTGGACTGTTTGATTATCTCCTCACCTCAGTTAATGTCTGGAAATCTCCCTCCTTGTTCAGCAAGGATCACCTGAACCAGGTGCAAGTCTCCTCTGGGCTCTGTCCTTCTTCTTCTCCCTTGTCCCCAAATTAAGTTTCAGTGTTGTTTCTGGAACACACTGGCTACTCATGCTGGTAAGTGTCACTGCACCAATAATAAAACCTCCTGCAATGACTTTCAGAGTCATTCCTTCTTGGCAAAATCCAATTGAACCAACCTATTGGGCAAAAAGTCAAGCTAGGCACTTCTATCAATCCAAGGGTGCTTGACCAGAGCTAGGACAGAGTGCCCTGACCTCTATACCTCTGCAGACAGAGAAAGACAGGATCTTCACTGCTACTTCCCCTCCTTCCTGAGAGAAGGCAAGAGTCAGGACACTGAACTACATGTTCCAGTGATAGGAACTGCTGAACCCCCTCCTCCTAGCTCACGAACTACAATTCAGAGTAATGATCACTCAGTCTGGCAGCCATGCCAGTATCCTGATGAGAATGACCTTCTGATTTGGGACTCCAATGCAAGGACGCAACCTGAGGTTGAATGACAGGGTATCCCTCATTCCACTAGATCCCTAAATTGCTGACCAAGGCTGGGACTAGGACCCACAGCAGCCACAACAGAATCCTGATAGCCTGATGCTCTGATTCAGGGCTTGAATACAAGGACTGTGGGGTGGGTCTCAACCTCAATAGGAAACTCCATTTCCCCATCATTAGGACCTCATTTTATGCTAACTCAACATACATAAATTCAGGCATACGTGATTGGCAATCAAAAATAAATAAAGGCAGAAAAATACATAGAACGATTTTTAAAATTTTGCACTAAGTCTTTGCCACTTTCCCAAGAGGAGGAAAGTTTCAGAGCAGTTCATGCATTCATACTCAATCTCTCTCTGAGAAGGGTTAGTGTGAGCCATTCTATTGTTTTGCTCCAAACGTTAGCTCCTGTATCAGTCTTTGTCCAAAGTCCTCGTCTGTCTTCTCTACTAGCAGCAATGATCCAGCAGATCCAGAGCAAGGCTGAGGGACTTATGAGAAAGAAAACCAGCCACATTCAGAGGAAGAACTGTGGGAGGAGAAACACAGAAGAAAAACAACTGCTTGACCACATGGGCTGATGGGGATATTATTGGGGATGTAGACACTAAACAATAACTCTAGCCCAGCTATCAATAATATGGAATTAGGTCTTGATCAGTGAACATGTAAAACCCAGTGGAATTGTGCATCAGCTAAGGGGGGTGAGGAGGGTTTGGGGGAGAGGGAAAGAACATGAAATGTGTAATAAATGAAAATCAAAATTGAAGTGGAAAAAAAACAAAGTCCTCATCTGTAACAAGTCATGTCTGAGACAAAGCAGTGCTTCTCTTTGTTTCATTAGCACTATTTAGTTATTAATGATGGTCCCAAACTACAACATGAGAGTAATGCTGGTAGCTCTGATAAGCCTAAGAGAAGTTGGGAAGAGCCTGAGAATGTTTGTGTAAGAAATATTTATTAATGGAGTTCACTTTTAGGTGTGATTTTCAACTTATGAAAAGAATCTGGGAACATACTGGTTGCATAAACCAAGGTCCTACCATATCTATGAAAGCTGACCAAGGCTGTGACAAGGACTTCTGGCTGCTGAGCGTGGGCTGTAGGATTTACCAACCTCACTGGAACCAGGCTCTGATCCATGAGCCAAAGTAAGAGGGAATCCCTCCCTCCTATGGTCAAGATGAGACCACTGACTGCCAGACAGTGTAGGTGATTACGTCAGTAGTACTGCCACGAGTACCAAATGAAAATAATCTTAGAGTATTTGGTTTGGGCTTATACTTTATTATTATTGTTATTTTTTAAACCCTTACTTTCTGTCTTAGAATCAATACTGACTATTGGATCCAAGCCAAAAGAGTAGTATTGGCTATGCATTGGGGGTTAAGTGACTTGCCCAGGGTCACATAGCTAGGAAGTGTCTGAGGTCAGATTTGAACCCAGAACCTCCCATCTCTGGGCCTGGCTCTCAATCCACTGAACCACCCAGCTGCCCCAAGCTTATACTTTATAATATTGGTTTTAGAAGATACCTCAGAAATAAGCAAGTGATACAAATTAGGGCTTCATTTATTGTTTTGTTCATTGGCTAGACTTTGTAAAGTGATGAAGAAAATGTTTACAATGCAAATTAAATTTATAGTGTACATGAGTACAGATTTAATTTAGGGGGAAAGGGTTAGAACAAGGGGAATTATTTATTAAATATTTATCAGCACACCTGATAAAAATCACCCTGATTTATAATGACAGGCGTTTGAAAATCATAGTTGTTACAAATTCTCCACTAAAGCCTTGCTTTGATGTCTCATCACAGCATGAAGATAATCCTGGGGTCTTAAAAACTGGGTCCTGGAAGGACATAGAATATACAGTATACAAGCCCTGGAAAGTATTTGTTATCGTTCAGTCATTTCAGTCATGTCTGATTCTTCTTCATAGGATTATAGGATTTATTGCCAAAAGGGACCTTAAATATCATCTAACCTACCTTAATTGTCTTGGTTTTATTTTGTTGTTTTTATAAATGAGAAAACTGTGGCTCGGAAAGGTTAAGGTCCCACAGTAAGCCATGGAAGTGGGACATTACCCCAGTTCTGATTCCAGATTACATACCAAGTCAATGTAATGAGTTATATTCGGTTCTTTTGTATTTGTTACTGTGTGCAAGCATGCATCTTTGCGGTTCTTGGTATGGAATGTGTGAGTTGGTCACTGAGCTCAGGTTGAAAGAGGAAGATGGGCTAAAAAGAGGAAGGCATTCTAAGAGCATAAAATAAACAGGTCAAAAGTCTACAGAAATGATTTTGGAAACAAGCAAACAAATACTTCATCAAACAATAGTGAAGACTGATAATGGGGCTACGGCACTGGATTATCGAATGTAACTCAACAGGATTTATCTCCAGATGAAGCCTATGAAATGGCCAAGATCCAAGAATGAAATCAAAAGTCCCTCCAAGACATCCACATGAACTCAGTCAACAGTGTGCTGGCAAAGAAGCATTGAACAATGACTGAGTCATACAGATGAGTTGTCGGAAATGGAGGGGTTTTATGATGGCAACTTAAGACCTGGTGATTTCCACTAGAACTTATAGAAGGACTTAGTGGTCAGTGTAGACCGTGAAAGAAAATGGTAGAAACTATGCAATATATCATTGAAGGCTATAAAAAGTTAGCACCTACCAAATACCAAACAAGACATAACTTGATAGCTAGAATTATAAAGCAGAAACTTACTTCCATAGACTGAGTCAACACATCTCCACACTACAAATGCCTCCAAATATCTTGGAGAACTCAACCAATAAACTACCAGAACCAGAACTTTATCAGAAATTAAGCTGCTGCCCCCAGTCACCTAGGCATAACATTGAGCCATAAAAACCTGATAACAAATAAAAATAATAGATAGCACCATAATAAATTCTCATACTCTCCATATTAAATGAAACAAAAATAATCCTTGGAAATATAGAGACACTGAAATCATTAAGGAGAGGATCAAATACGTATCCTGTTGTCCTGTCTGCTCCTGGAACTGTACAAGGGATGCTTTCATTGAGCCTAAAGAAGATGAGCTTACATTTTGATAGTTTTATTCAACTATGAAAAGCAATTACTTTGTTGACCTGTTCAATAATCTATGGCACATTAAATATTTTTTCTAACACAATAGCAGAACAACAACTTTTCCCAGTAGTATTTCTATCTGAGCCTCATCAAAAAAAGATAAGAGATCCGATGAGTTCTCAGTTATATATTGCTCTAACATATGACAAAGGGTTTCTCTCAAACAGTCTCTGTGGTTATAGCACAAATATTATCATTCCCATTTCACAAATTGTAGGATCATTAATTTCGAATTATAGGGGACCTTAAAGGCCAGCAAGTCCAACACCTATATTTTATAGTTCGGGAAACCGGGGCACAGAGATGTTAGTGCCTTGCCCAGGGTTATACAACTAGTCAGAGTCTGAGGGAGAATCCAAGTTTTCTTGACTTTTATTTCAGTGCCTATACCACGCTTCCTTTCAGAAAAGGAAGCAGAAGGGCAGAGAGGTTAAGTGACTTACCTAGGGGCCATGCAGCTAATAATAAGTGGTAAAGCCAACACCAAAATTGTGGTCTTTCTACTAAACCATGCTTTTTCTTCTTGGCTTATGTTATGTACCTGAGTACTGATAACATTAACTCTTCCACATTACAATTTACTTAATTACAACCTTCTAGTGTGTCTTTTATTCTTTTGTATTCTCTCCTCCATGGAAGGAAGGAAGGAAGGAAGGAAGGAAGGAAGGAAGGAAGGAAGGAAGGAAGGAAGGAAGGAAGGAAGGAAGGAAAGAAGGAAGGAAGGAAGGAAGGAAACAGAGTGGGAAGGAGGAAAACAAAGAAAGAAAGAAACTAATATGTAAAATTAAAATATTAGAAAATGCTGAGGATATTACATCTATGCTAAGGAAGAAA
>NC_058131.1:481613358-481625232 GCF_016433145.1 Gracilinanus agilis | reverse complement strand
ATGTTTACTTAAGCTGAGGTACCTACAATCAAGGGCTAAATAACCCTCAAAGATAGATCCATTCTGGGTTTACTACAATTTCATATTATCTAACAAAACAGTGCCCTGAATTCAGCCCCACTTTCAATAGCAGCAATTCCAAACCTCCTCAAGTTTCCAACTCCACCACCACCCTTCTCTCTTAGAAAATAGTATCTCCTCCTATTTGTCCATCTCTCCTGAGTCACATCATCTCCCATCCTCCACACCTTAAAACCTCTCTGTATCTTTACCTATTCTTGCCTCTTTCTCTCAGGTCTCAGAGGATGAAGTACTTCTCTGACACAGACTTTGTTATTATTCAATTGTGTCTTACTCTTCCTGACCCCATTTGAAGTTTTCCTGGAAGAGATACTGGAGTGCTATTTCCTTCTCCAGCTCATTTTCCAGATGAGGAAACAGAGACAAATAGGGTTAAATGAGTTGTTCAGGGTCACTAGTTAAGTGTCAGGCCAGATTTGAACTCTGGGAGTCTTCCTGACTCTAGGCCAGCACTCTATCCACTAGCCACCCACTTGCCCTTTGTCATAGATAATCCTTCTAACTGCGCCTTTGATCCCCTCTCCTCTCATCTCCTCCAAGACATTTGATCAATTATTCCCAGTATTTTCCCACCCTTAATCCATCCTTTGTTGGCCTCTCATTGCCAACAAACAAGCTCAGGTCTCTCTTATCTTTAAGAAACAAACCAAAACCCCAATTTCTCTTGACTCTGCTACCTCCACAAGCTATTTCTTTCTCTCTCTTCCCTTTCACTACTTTAACTCCCAAAAAGATTAGTCAACACTGACTGCCTCTGCTTCCACAACATACACTCTTTCCCTCCCCTACCCTTCATTTTGGCTTTTACTCCACCATTTTCCTAAAACTGTTAACAGTACTAATATCTACTAACAGCTTCCCCTCTGCAGGAGTTTGAGTAATCCCTTCTTCTTCCTTTCTGAGTGAGGAATTGGTTTTCCCTCAAAGAAGACAAATAGGCAGCTAAGTGACAGTGGATAGAGCTCCAGGCTTGTGAGTTTAAATCTGGCCTCAGATGCTTACTAGGTATGTGATCCTGGGCAAGTGACTTAATATTACTTCTATTTGCCTTAGTTTTCTCATCTGTAAAATGGAGATAATAACAGAACTTACATCAAAGGGTTATTATGAGAATGAAATATAAGATAATCTAGGTGTTGATAAGATGAGATAATATTTATATAGCACTTAGCACTGTACCTGGTACAAACATAGTAGGTGCTGGTTACTTGTTGTCCTTTGTACATGAAGTGGACCAAAATGACATCACGGGGTAATCTCTTTTGATTTGCACATGTTAGACTTAAATGAGGCAGAGTTACACAAAGTCATCAACCTTACTCTCTCTTCCAGAGTCATACAAATCCAGCAGCGAGACAAAATTCAAGACTACGAGGGATGGTTCAGGATGCAGTAGATAACCTTGGCTTCTTCCATGTCTAACCGAGCTCTAAGCTCTCCACAGCATCTGCTTTAGCCATTTTCATAGCCACTGGAACAAATTTTTCTCATCTGCCTCTTCTGGGAGAAGTTTTTGCATGCCTAGAGTAGACACCTCCCTGCCTTAGTGACAGATTTGAGGCCGATCAGTTGCCCTCAACCTGATTTAATCCTGGGGCCAAGACAGTGCTATATAAACGTTAGCAAATAAGACAAATTCAAAGAAATCTGTCAAGGTTTATATGTCTGAACTGATGCAGAATGAAATGAACAGAACCAGTAAAACAATTTATACAATAAATCTGATACTACAAAGTGGGGTGGGGAACCTTGAAAGATTATATAATTCTGATCAATGCAGTGAGTGATCATGACTACAGGAGGCAGAAGATAAAGTATATTACTCATCTCTTGGAAAAAAATTGATAGACTAGCCTGAAGAAGTACAGAAGAAAATGTCAATAAAATGTATTTTATTGGTACACAACTGAGATACAAAAGTCTTGGTTCAGTTGAAATATCTCACTCCCAGAACTCATTCATTCTGTGTATTCTCAAAGCCAAAAGTCAAAAAGAAAACTCCTCTCTCAAGTTCCCCCAAGTTCTCTCCCCCAAGCACAGGAATATAAGGAATCCTTTCTATCCGTGAATATACAAAGCACCAAAGGAAGCTGAAAAGGGAGAAGAGGGATAGATGGGGGGAAGAGGGACCATGATGAAGTCTAGCCAAAGGAGTGAAGCTGATGACCAATTAAGAGATGTCTGGCCTGGAAGCCCTCTTTAAATGGAGACTTGTATGAACTTAAGCTTTTTATTACACAATAAACTCCTTTGAGGGCAGATACTGTTATCTTTTTTCCATCTTTATATCCTTGGCACTAATGTGGTACCTTAAATATAATAGTATTTAGTAAATCTTCATTGATTTGAATGAAAATTCAATATTAGAACCAGAAGAAACTTCCAAGGACACTAGTGCAATTCACACATTTTACAAATGTAGAAACTGAGATCCAGAAAGGGTAGGAGACTACTCTACTATTGGAAGTCAGAAGTGCCTTAGTTTCCAAAAGTCCTCAGAGGTCCTGGCCCAATGTTTCAATTATCCTAAGCTCCTTAAGAGTACTGTAGTCTTCTTCTAGGCAATATTTCCACTAGTGGCCTCTTGGTGCCCCCTTTTGGCCAACATTTTATTCTCAGTTCCTTTACTGTTAGAACAAAACTGTTCATTTTTAACCTCTTACAGTCCCTGTATGCCTTGGCTTTCCATATACCTTCCCATAATCCCTATTTAGTATAAAAGGAAATAAATTCTAACATGTATCATGGATAGGCATGTGAAAAAACGAGAGATTCATTTCGCATAAAGAAAATTTTATTTGGGATGTACAAAGCAACCTAAAGTTGCTCTCTTTTTAGTTGACCAACATTTATCAGCCAGGCACTGTGCTAAGCATTTGTAATACAAAGAAAGGGAAATATGTAGTTCCTCTATTCAGAGAGGTCACGGTCCAATAGGAGAAACAACGAGAAAACATCTCCAAGCCACACATCTTTTTCATTAGCACTAATGCTTTTGGAATATTTCAATAGAGGAATAAAAATCCTATAACAAACATCCTTTGCTCCACTGAAAAGTGTCTTGTCCCCCTGGGATTAACATATCCCAGGATGAGAAGCCCTGCCTTATAAAATTGTTGTCAACTCTTCATAACCCCATTTGAGGTAAAGATACTGGAGCAGTTTGCCATTTACTTCTCCAGCTTATTTTGCAGATGAGAAAACTGTGGCAAATAGGGTTAAGTGACCTGTCCAGGGTCAAACAACTCATAAATGTCTGAGGTCAGATTTGGACTCAGAAAGATGAGTCTTCTTGACTCCAGTTCTGGCACTTTATCCACCTAACCTCTCAGGTTCCAATCCTGACTTATTATTATTATTATATCACCAATCTTTAGAACAACTCTGGGAATTAGGTACTGTTATTATCCCCACTTTATAAATGAGAAAACTCAAGCAAATTGAGTTAAGTGACTTGTCCAGGATCACACTGCTATACATATCTAAGGCCACATTTGAACCCAGATTTTCCTGACTTCAGAGTTGGCACTGTATCCACTGTGCCAACTACCTGCCCTGCTCCCCCTGTTTATCCACATCTTCATCTCTTCCTATTTCCTTCCATAAGTTTCCAGTTCATACTGATTACTCCCTGTTATGAATTCCTGTTTCTTCTTGTATACCATTTGCCATTTCATCATACACCTTTTTTGCAATGTTTTCCTATCGTTTCACATGCATTCATCTCATCCCCTCACCTAGATTGGAAGCTCTTTGAAGGCAAAGACAGTCAAGTCAAACAATCAATTATTTTTCCACATCTAATATGGACAAGGCACCATGCTATGAAGACACAAAATAGTCTAAGATACAATTTTTTTCCTCAGAGTGCTTACAAAATCTCTATCTCGTTATTCATTATCTGTGAGTATGAAGTTAAGCAAACAATTTACTGTCTCCAAGTTTCCATTTCCTCATCTATAAAATGAGGGGTTTGGACTTAGAAGACCCCTGATGTGCCAGTCTGGTCTCAGATTCAATGATTCTGTATTATTTCATATTCCTCACAGTGCCCAATACAATGCCAGATCCAGACACTCAATAAATACTTGTTGCTTTCTTAATTGATTGATCTGTCTGCCTTAGATCATTTCTGGGCTTGTGGCCTTCCCAGCAACAAACTAAAATTGGAATGGTGGTAGAAAAAGTTTGGCCAGCTGCCTTCCTGCCTATCTCATTACCTGTCTTGGGCCTAAGAACATGAGATGTTTTCACTTGCTGATTCGATTTTGTGAACAAGTTCATATTGCCCACAATCCTGGGGCACGGTCGGGGTGGGATGGGGACATTGGCTGCTGAGCAGGTCCAAGACTGCGGCCAGCTGGACCTTGGTTAGCTTCTGACACTTTACTTTGCCCTAGCACCCTCAAGTGCTATTCCCCCCAAGCCTGTTGCCAGAACTGAGTGGAAAATGTCAGTTGGCAAGGCTTCTTGTTCATTGAACTTTCTGTGGCCGCAGCCACTCAGGGCTTGAGTCCCAGCTGTCTGCTTAAAAATCAGGAGACCCAAAATGGACATCACCTCCAGCTACCAGTGTGGCCCTCATCTATAACAGGTGCAATTGTTTTAGCCTGTATTTTCCCTTTACCATATTTGTACAGTGAATGTCAGTCTCCAGATGTCTTTCCAGGAGAGAGCCAAATCCTACCCATTTTGTGATTGCAAAAGCACATGTTCCTGCCCTCTCTCCAACTGGCCCAATGGTCAAACTGCCTTTGCCCAGCTCCTGTTCCTAGGCTTTTTACAGGAAAGATCTGGAAAAGCAGGGCTTATAGCCCAAAGAAGCAGAGTAAGAAAATAAAGTTGCCAAGGTAAAAGGAAGATAGAAGATATCAGAGAGCTTTTCTTATGCATGAGAGATATAGGATTCGAATACAGGGAAACTTTTGGAAAAGATCCTCTATTTCATCTTTGTTTATGGAGGACCCCGTGCAACTTTTGCAACAACTTTTATAGAGTTTGTTTACGTTTGTGTTTTGTTTTGTTTTTTGTTTTTTATTTTTTCACATTGAGAAGGTCTCTGTCGCTATAGCTTCAGCAAGCCACTTGCATGATTTCTTGAGATGGTACAGAGTGCCAAAATCCCTGGAAAGAGCTCTGAATGAGAGTGTAAAGGTCTGGATATTAGGGCTTAGCTCCATCACTAACCCATTGATAGACCTCGGCCAGCTTATCAAACTTCTGAAAGGCTTCTGTTTATTCATCTATATGTAGCATCCTTTGACCCAAGGAGGTGGAATACAGCTGAAATGCATGCCTATAGAAGCGGCCAGAAATCATCAGTGTACAAGGATGTAGGAAGATGTGACTATATCTGAAAGGAGTAATCTTTCTTTAAAAGCACCTTGACTAGAGTAGTAGTATAGAGTCAGGAAGGTCTGGATTCAAATGCACCCTCAGACACTCAACTAGCTATGTGGTCTTGGGCAAATCACTTGAACCCATTTGCCTCCATTTCCTCATCTGCAAAATGGGGATAATATTAGCACCTACCTATCTCCTGGGATTATTGTGAGGATCAAATGAGCTAACATTTGTAAAACACTTTATACAGTGCCTGACACAGAATGGACTCTAAATTAAATGCTAGCTTTTATTCCCTTCTCCTTACAAAAAGGAGAAAAGAGTACTGAAATCTCTAGAGAAGGAAAAAGTAAGTTCTATTGTGAGGTCTTCTATGGAGGCCAGGAGAAAAAGTGACATCACTGGGAAGCTGCCAGGATCTACTGTCACTACTACTGTTTCTGCTGCTCTTGCTACTTCTATCATCCCTCTGATGAAAAGGGAGGTATTAAAAAAAAAAAAAAAAAGATTATAGCTGAACTATACAGAAGCTACCCAGGGCATGATGCAAAGTGGTTGCAGCTATCCCTATTTCCCAACACCAGTACTGGTAACATTTCTAGTTCTCCTTTCCTTACCCTATTCTCAGGCTTCATTTAGGATCATTCTCAATTTCGGAG
This sequence comes from Gracilinanus agilis, assembly GCF_016433145.1. Lineage (NCBI taxonomy): Eukaryota > Metazoa > Chordata > Mammalia > Didelphimorphia > Didelphidae > Gracilinanus > Gracilinanus agilis. The sequence continues at coordinate 481,619,149 of NC_058131.1, read as the reverse complement.
CTTGCCGTGTATTTTTCAAAAGCAATCAGTTTCTCTTAAGTTTGTGTGTGTGCGTGCATGCGTGTGTGCGTGTGTGTATCCCTGGGAAGGAGTAAATACAGATGAGAGGAAGGCTATATCATCTATCTGGAAACACATAGAGAGGAAGAAAGAAGTAGACTTCCGATCGCTAAAAATACCGCTGGGGGCTCAAGCCAAACCAAAAGAGATTTTGTTGGTATGTGTATTTTATAGCTACCCAAAAGCAAGAAAAAATAAATTAATCCTTTTTTTGTCCTCTTTATAAAAAATGCTATCTGTCATATGGGATGTTTCTAGAGGAGAGGAAAGGGGCAGGAGACATGGGATACTATGGTGATATAAGAAAACAGAAAACATCAATAAAAATTTTAAAAGAAAAGAAATGAATCCCAACTGTCTTGGACATAGGCTGAGCCAGATTTCTGGTGGAAGGAGGTTTGGTAAGTGGGTGAGATTCAACTCCATCTGAAGCAGTGGCCACAGGCAACTTCCCTTCTCATTTTCTCTCCAGGGCATTTTTAAGAGAACTTCATCCTCTCAGGGATGAAGAGAAGGTGTTGATTAAGGATAAAAGCATACCCATAAGGACTCATTGAGGGAGGAGCTCTAGAAGCACTCTGCTACATGTGGGAAAGTAGAGGCTGGGGAAAACAAAGAGCAAGTTCTCCTCAACTAAACTCTTTCTTCTCCTCAACCAATAATTAATAATAAAAGCTAACATTTACATAGTGGTTACTACAAACCAAGCACTGTGCTAAGCACTTTATAATTATATGTGGGTGTTGGACTGGATCCTTTCTAGAAGGTCCTTTCTTACTCTAATATCTTATACCCTATGACACAGAAACCAGAGGATGATTAATTTTTGGCCACAGAAACTTTTAAAGATTATCTAATAAGTTATAAAGAAGTCATCAGAGGAGGGAGTACCCACCTTGATGAAATTACAGAGCCTTAAAATATTGAAGTAAGAACACAGAGCCATGTTTTGTCTATAAAGCATGAAACCCAGTAAAAATATAAAATGTTGCTTTTTCTCTTTTATTTATTTTTTTAAATAAACCCTTACTGTCTGTCTTAGAATCAATACTGTGATAGGTTCTAAGGCAGAAGAGTGGTAAGGGACAAGCAATAGGGGTTAAGTGACTTGTCCAGGGTCACACAGCTAGGATGTGTCTGAAGTCAAATTTGAACCCAGGGCCTCCCATCTCTAGGCGTGGCTCTTAATCCACTGAGCCTCTCAGCTGTCCCTTATTTTTCTCTTTAAAAACAAAAAGTACCTATTAGTTGATAAAGAGTAACAAAAGTTAGCTTTTGTTTTAAACAGTTTAGGGATTAGGTTTTCTTTCCTCTTCTATATATTATATTTATGTCTTATTAGCTTCTAATCATGGCTGTAAGGCAGCTAGCTAAACCAGTGGATAGTGCTGGGCCTGGAGCCAAGAAAACTTGTCTCCAGTTCAAATCTGGCCTCAGATACTTATTTGCTGGGTAACCCTAGGCAAGTCACTTAACCCTATTTGTTTCATTTTCCTCATCTGTAAAATGAGCTGGAAGGGTAAATGGCACACCACCCCTCATCTTTGCCAAGAAAACTCCAAATGGGTTCACAACAACAAAAGAGTCTGGTCCTATGGAAATTTAACATGTCTATCCTTTCTTTGGCATCCCAAGACAACTTTTGGATTTTAAAAAGAAGAGTTTAATCTTAAGACTGAAGCTAGGGACAGCTGGGTAGCTCAGTGGATTTAGAGACAGGAGGTCCTAGGTTCAAATCTGGTCTCAGACACTTCCCAGCTGTGTGACCCTGGGCAAGTCACTTGACCCCCATTGCCCACCCTTACCACCCTTCCACCTAGGAGCCAATACACAGAAGTTAAGGGTTTAAAAAAAAAAAAAAAGACTGAAGCTACAGCTAGCTTCTTCCCCAACCCTCTTCTTGAATAAAAATGCTGACAAAACTTTTTTGTTTATCTGTAAACAAGTCTCTCCAGATAGTGGGGTAGAGGAAAGTGATCCTGCACCCTCTGCAGCCATTATAAAGGTCTCTTGACTTCTGGCTCCTGGAAGACCCTTGTCTCTTGCCCAGAATGAGGTTTGAATCCTCCAAATGGAGGAGCTTGGAAAGGGATGTCCAGAGAGCATAAATTGGAGCACCTGGAAGAAGTGGGGCCCTTTTCCTGGGAATCCAGAATGAGTGTAGGTATGCTTTTTGGCCAGCTTTCAGAGGAAGCTTGCTAAAGGAATAGTTGGCAGCATGTACCTGGAAGCCTTTTCTTTCTCTAGCCCACTTTCTTATTAATTAATAAACCATTATAAATTAGGATAGTCTCCAGAGAATTGTAATTTTAACAGTCCTATAGGGAGAGAATCTTCAGAACACAAGAAGAGAAAGGGACTGATGAATCAATGAAAGACCTCTCGATCTAACACCCAAATGAGATGTATTCTTTTCACTCCTTCCAGGGTGGTATAGACATACCTGGGTACTCCCAAGGGCTGCTCCCCAACTTGGATGAATGCCAGGTGTTTTTAGAAATCTATGGGGACTTACAGGAATAGTTATATTAGTTTCCCATCTCTGATGTCACAAAAAGAAAGGGGCTGTTTATTGCAGCTATCTAGGAAGACATAGATGATTCTAGGCATAAGAGGCTACTGAAAAGGAGAGAGGGAGAGGGGGAAGTGATGTTTCTAGAGCAGAAATGGGCTGTCCCAAGAAAGAATAACTCTTCATCTTCCCCTCTACCAAAAAAATGAACAATTTTTCAGACTACCACAAAAAATAGCCCTCTAACTCCAAATCTAGTTGCTTTCTATTTTCAAGCCTATGATTTCATCAGAATATCCCTAATGAGGATATATATTAAATATAAAATATTTATATTATACATAAAAATATATAATAAATATAAAAATAAATTTACATAATAAAAATAAATATATAACAAATGTAAATATAAATATATAATAAACATTAAAATAAATAAATGTGAACAATAAAATAAATATATAATTAATATAAAATAAATATAAAGTATTTGTAATATATAATATAAATATAATTTATATAATAGATATATAATTAAGTACATATAATTTAATATAATACTATATTCAGATAATATAACATTATCTGATAATATAAATATAATACTATTCAGATAAGTAGTTGTGCTATAATTCAAAGTTTTAGAAAGTTGTTTGGGGCCTTAAAAGATTAAGAGGCTTGCCTATAATCACCCTGAAGATTTGACAGGGGCAAAATATTTATCTAGGTCTTCTGAACTCCACATCAGGCTTTCTATCTACTCTGACTCCCTGGCTATCCATATCAGTTTAACTGATATAATCAGTCAGCAAAATAAGAGCCCTAAAAGAATCTAAGAGCTACCTTAGTCAACAAACATTTGATATTGTTGCCAAGCAGAGAAATATGGCAGACCAGGGCAATACTTATGCAGAATATAAATTAATTCATACAACTCATATGGAGAAAGACTGTTGAAGATTATGTGTGATATCACCTTGTAAAAGGTTAAATGCAGTAAAGGGCAAAACAAATTATTAAAAAAAAAAAAAAAACCTTGGCAGGGGACCCATTGAAGCCAGATCATCCCAAGAGCATTTAATGATGAAACTGGAAAAAGAACAAACTGATGAAAAATAGAAACCATCTATCAAGATGTCTACCACAAACTTACTCTATCAGTGACAGTAGGTCCACCCCATTTGGGCTCCAACAGCACAATCCCTACAATCTAGAGAGTGGCCTCTTCCCATCCAGCTCTCCACCCTGACCTTTACCACCAGGCCACAAGAATCCGAGTCTAGCATCAACCTCAGGGAATAATCAAATTAACTGATGTCCATCTTCTATGGTCTTCCTAGAAAACATCTTCAGGGGCGGGCCAGAAGTAGGAGGGCTGGTGGGTAAGGAGACAAGGCCCTGCTGTTCCCAAGGTTCCTGGACTTTTTTTTTTTATTCCAACTTTATTTAACCAATGTGTTTAGTTCCAACATAATGATAGACATACTTCAAGTGCTATCGAGTCTGATTGAGCTCAGACATCCTCGGCCCATTCCCACACAACTGCCCTCCCCAGTCGCCAATAATCCATGTCCTGGTTTACTGCAGCACACAGGCTTTGGTGCCCACCTTTGGATGGTGGGACAGATAAGCAGGGCCAGTGGTTAAGGGGGCTGCTATTCCCAGGGGTCCTGGATTTACTTTAATTCCTTTGGAAGATAGACTTCTTCCTCTGATATTCTTTCCATCATTTAGCAATCACGGAAACTCACCCCAAGAAAAATTTGCATTTCTGGTTATCCCTATATGTACCTTCTCTCATTTCTAGCCTCCTCCCTGATTCTTCTCCCTATGCTATGTGGCACAGTGAACTTTCTGTGGGCAGAAAGACTCATCTTTGGAAATTCAAATCTGGCCTAGCTGTGTGATCCTGGACCAGTCACTTAACCCTATTTTCATCAATTTCCTCATTTGTGAAATAAGCTGGAAAAGGAAATGGCAAACCTCTCTAAAAAAAATGGGGTTATGAAGAGGCAGACACAAGGGAACAGCAAAATCCCAAATGTCTCATCCTTCCTAAAGCTATTCACTATCCTCACCACAACCTCCAATCACTGTCCCTCTCTGCTCTGTTCCCACTTTCTGTCTTTATTTTTTTATTGGCATGCAAAACACACTTCCATATTGTTTACTGGTGTAAGAGCACACTCAGACATAACCAAAACCCTAAATAAAACCATAAATACACTGCCGTAAACCACTTTCTGTCTTTCAAAAGCTTAATTCTATAGTTAAACAGTTCAGCTCTAAACTGACATCAACTTTGGTCTTCTTGCTTTGCTACCACTCAACCCTTCCAAAACTCCAACCCTGAATTACTCCCACTCTCCATCTCATCCTCTTCTACTTATAAGCAGTTGCATATGCTGCTGGAGGAAGATTCACAACCATGCGGACAGGATCCACTACAAATCTGCTAGGTTTTTCAACCAGTCCTTGCTGCTACAGGCCAATCTTTTCACTCTTCTTCGGTAAAACTCTGTTAACTAGGGACACCCATATATCATTGGTGGAATTGCAAACTGATTTAACCATTTTAGAGAACAATCTGGAATTATGATCAAAGAGTTATAAAACTATGTATACCCTTTGCCCAGTAAAGAAAAAGAAATTGAGGGGATACCCATCAGTTGGGAAATGGCTAAACAAGTTGTAGTATATAATTGTGATGGAATACTACTGTATGTCATAAGAAATGACAAGTAGGTTAATCTTTTAAAATATGGAAAGAAATTATGAAGAGCAAAACAAGCAAAACCAAGAGAACATTATATACAGCAACAGAAATACTGTTTGAAGAATGGCTTGTCTGTGTTGACCTTCAGAGAAAGAATTGATAAATAGAAACAAGCAAAACATAGTTTTACATATACAAATATCTTTTTGTCAAATGATGCCCTCTCTAATAGGGGATGAGAAAGAGGAAGGGAATTACTTGAATATTTTAATATAACAAATAAACAAATAAGTAATTTTACATTTTAAAAAGTATTACTTTTCCCACCTCAGCTATTCTAAGACCCTTCCCCTCCTTCCTTTCGGCCCTCTAATTCCCTTCCATGTATTCTTCAGTCCAGTGACAATGACTTCCATACTGTTATTTGAACAAGACATTTCATCTCCTGACTTCAGGTATCTTCACTGCTTGATTCCACCATGCCTGGAGTACTCTCCCTCTTA
>NC_058131.1:481602808-481613260 GCF_016433145.1 Gracilinanus agilis | reverse complement strand
CACTTGGTGCATACATATTGAGCAGTGTTATTTCCTCGTTGTTTATACTGCCTTTAATCAGGATGTAATGACCTTCCCTGTCTTTTTTAATCATATCTATTTTTACTTTGGCTTTGTCAGAAATCATAATAGCCACTCCTGCCTTCTTTTTCTCATTTGATGCCCAAAAGATTTTGCTCAAGCCCTTAACCTTAAACTTGTGTATGTCTACCTGCCTCATATGTGTTTCTTGTAGACAACATATGGTAGGATTTTGGTTTCTGATCCACTCTGCTATTTGCTTCCATTTTATGAGCGAGTTCATCCCATTCACATTCAGAGTTATAATTATCAGTTGTGCATTCACTGACATTTTTGTATCCTCCCCTAGTCCCACCCCTTCTTCTTACACTATTTTCTTTTAAAGCAGTCGTTTGCTTTCAGCTGGTATCCCTTATCCCCTCCCTTGATTAGCTTCCCTTTCTACCCCCTCCCTTGTTATTCCCCTCTTTTTATTTTTAAAGGCCTAATGAATTCCCTCCCCCTTCTTCTCCCCTCCCTTTTTTGACCTCCCCACTCCCCTGCTCCCCTTGCTTTATCCCTTCTGACTTTCTCAGTAGGGTTAGATAGTTTTTTACCCCAATGGATAATATAGCTACTCTTCCCTGTCCGGGTTGATTACACTGAGAGTAAGGTTTAAATATTCCCTCTTAATGCTCTCTTCCTCTCCTTCTTATAGTAGTATTTGTCCCCTCCTCTTCCCATGCCCTCTTTGTGTGTAATAGAGTATCCTATTTTTCTTATTCACTCAAGTTTCTCTTGGTGTCCCCTACTATTCACCCCCCCCTCGTTCCCACCCCCCATGTCATCTTAGACCATTTGGTATTCTGTCCTCTCCCTATGAATTATTCTTCTGATTGCTATGATAGTGAATACTATAATAGTGAATAGAGTTCACTACAGAGAATTATACATAGCATTTCTCCACATAGGAATACAGATAATTAGATCTTATTGAAGCCCTTAAAGAGTCAAATTTAAAAAATTATGAGTTTTCTTTCTTTCCCCTCTGTTTCTTATTTACCTTTTCATGTTTCTCTTGATTTTTGTGGTTGGATATCAAACTTTCCATTTAGCCCTGGTCTTTTCTGTGCAAATACTTGGAAATCTTCAATTTTGTTTAATGCCCATACTTTCCCCTAGCAGTATATAGTCAGTTTTGATGGGTAGTTGATCCGTGGTTGAAGGCTCAGCTCTCTTGCCTTTCTGAAAATCATTTTCCAAGCCTTGAGGTCTTTTAGCGTGGAGGCTGCCAGATCCTGTGTGATCCTGATTGGTGCTCCTTGATATTTGAATTGTCTCTTTCTGGCTTCTTGTAAGATTTTTTCTTTTACTTGGAAGCTCTTGAATTTGGCTATTATATTCCTGGGGGTTGTCTTTTCTGGGTCTAGTGTAGAGAGTGATCTATGGATCCTTTCAATGTCTATATTGCTCTCTTGTTGTAGAACTTCAGGGCAATTTTGCTGAATAATTTCTTTTAGTATGGAGTCCAAGTTTTTTTTTATTATTTTAAACATTTATTAATATCTATATTTTAGAAAAGTTAACATGGTTACATGATTTATTCTCTTACTTTCCCCTTCACCTCCCGACTTCCCCCCCTCCCCTGGAGTCCAAGTTTCTATTAATTTCTGCTTTTTCAGGAAGACCAATGATTCTCAAATTGTCTCTTCTAGACTGGTTTTCTTGGTCTGTCACTTTCTCATTGAGATATTTCATGTTTCCTTCTATTTTATCAGTCTTTTGACTTTGTTTTATTTGTTCTTGCTGTCTTGAGAGATCATTAGCTTCTAATTGCTCAATTCTAGCCTTTAGGGACTGGTTTTCTGCTATGATCTTTTGGTTTTCCTTTTCAATCTGGTCATTTCTGGTGTTCACTTTGCTTATCAATTCATTTGATTTCTGAGCCTCACTTTCCAAATGCAAAATTCTGCCTTTTAAACTGTTATTTTCTTGCCAGATCTCTTCCATCTTTCTCATCATCTCCGATTTGAACTCTTCAATTGCTTGTGACCAATTTTCATTATTTTGGGAAGGTTTGGGTATGATTACTTATTTGTTCTCCTCTGTTGTCTGGATTTTTCTCTGTGTAAAAGTTGTCGAGTGTTACAGAGTTCTTCTTGATAATCTTTCTCTTCTGGGGTTCCCGATTTTGGGTTGCCATTGTTAGCCCTGTTCCTTCTCAGATTTATCCTCACACTCAGGTTCTGTCTGCGCTCTCTAGGTTCCCAAGGGTCACACAGCTGGGAACTATCTGAGGTCAGATTTGAACCCAAGACCTCCTGTCTCCGGGCCTGCTTCTCAATCCACTGAGCCACCCTGCTGCCCCCTCCTCTAATGTTTTTAATAGGAATAGGTGTTGTATTTTGTGAAAACAGCAGAACTTGAGAATATTTTGGCAAAAACCTTTTCTGCATCTATTGAAATAATCATAAGATCCCTATTTGTTTTGTTATTGATACAGTCAATTTTACTGAGATTTTCCTAATGTTGAACCATCTCTGATATCCCACCTGGTCATAGTGTATGATCCTTGTGTTAGATTACTGTTATCACTTTGCTAGTGTTTTGTTTAGAATTTTTGCATCAATATTCATCAAGGAAATTGGTCTATAGTTTTCTTTCTCTGTTTTTTCTCTTCCTGGTTTAGGTATCAGCACCATATTTGTGTCATAAAAGGAATTTGGTAGGATTCCTTCTTTGCCTACTTTTCTAAATATAGTATTGAGATTAATCATTCTTTAAATGTTTGTTAGAATTCACTTGTGAATCCCTCTAGCCCTGGGAAAACACTTTTTTTTTAAGAGAATAAGAAAGATCACTTAAATGTGTAAATTATATTAGCCACTAGGAAATGTCTCTCTCATTTGGTTCTCTAGTTTGCTAATGTTGTCTCAGAGGTATATGGCTATATCTCATAAACTTTGCCCCAGAGTTAATAATAATAGCAGGTCACATTTACATAGTGCTTTGATTTATATACATTCTCTCATTCACTTGATCCTTCCAATAATTCTGTGATAGTGGTGCTATTATTATCCTATTTTATAGATGAAGGAACTGAGGCTCAAGGAAATTAAGTTACTTGCCCATGGCCATGCATCTAATAAGAGTCTGGGGCAAGATTCAAACTCATGTCTTCATGATTCCAAGTCCAGTTTTGATGTCTTTCATTGTGATGCTTTATCTTATTGCCCAATGGGGCCTTTCCTCTTAGAAGTTGTCTTAATTATTAAGGAATTTTATTCTTGTTACTTGGCTTTGGCATCAACTCTAACCCATTTTCTTTTATAGATCCATGGAGAAATCAATATGAGTTAGAAAATTTGTTCTGACAATAAGGACAAAGATCTAATTAAGAGATGATGCCATACAGTGGAAAGCATGTAGTATGATAGTATTTGGAGTCAGAGTGCCTAATTCAACCAGTAATTGTCTGAGGGCAGATTTGAACTCAGGAAGAGGAGTCTTCTTGACTCCAGGTTTGGCTTTCTATCCACTATGTCACCTCTTAATCTCTTAGATATGGAAATATATTTTTGAAACTGAAAATATGGCTGGTAGAATTTCAATGAAAGTATAATCCACAGTTTACACAAGCAGGTTGCTGCGACTCAGGCAATTTCACTCAGCTCTTTCTCTATATATCTGACTTCAACTCTGCCTTTGCCCAGAACACCAAAGCATCTACATATCTTCTCTGCCCTGCAGGATGCTAAGGGATTCCAGATGCAGACTCTGACTCTCTCTTTCTTAGATAGGAGCCTCTTCTCTGGTGGCACCAGGCATCCCCACTTCAGACCTAGATCTCAGCCAGAAAAGAGCAAGTCTGATACCTGGGACTATCTGTAGTTTCTGACTTTCAGAGTCCTATTTTGTTCCTACGGTCTCTCCACAGAGCCTGGTTACTCTCAGAAACACAGGACCATTTGGATGCTCTGTTCCTCTCTTTCTCCTCCCTCTAGCCTTCTGCTTTAGAGAATTGGCTCCACAGCTGGATTGTAAACAAACCCAGCTGTTCCTATGACCACGGACCTGGCCTGATGCCTAGATGACGCCAGACTTCATCCTAAACTCCTTCACTACACCCAAATCTGTTTTGGTTTGGGTAATATTATTTTTGGTGTGTTTTGTTTTGTTTTGTTTTTGAAGAATCTCTTTTGCCCATTGGCTGGAAGAGACTAGCATCAAAATCCTAAGGATGTAAGGAAAAGCGATGGCATTTGCCCAGGTGGGGATTGTCCAGCATCCTGAGATAACCGTGGGGGTTTCCCCAACCCAGTAGCAAATTCTAGAAAAGCCCAGCTTTATAAGTAAATCCACCCCTTCCAGGAAAGGAACAGCTGCCAGGAAGGGGAGGCTACCAACGGTAAACTGAGACTATTAAGTCACACACACTGCTTTCATTTGTAGCAGTATTGATACTTATTATTACTCTCATCATTAATAAAGCAGTATTAAGAAAAATCTTGGACACCAGACCAGATCTTCTGCTGTCTATTAAAAAAATAATAAAACTATGGAAATTGTTGATAGAATTCTCCTACACAAGTTCCATAGTTGTATTATTTTTTCATGACAAAAAAATGAGAAATATGAATAAAAAATAAACATATAACTCAGAGAGACTAAGGTAATTGTGGAAACATAAAAGTTGTTTTATCAATGATGGGAAAGAGACAGAACAGTTCATATGCCAAAACTGGGATTTATCACATTTTAGAGATACTTCTAAAAGTCATATTTCTTTTTTTCTTCAGTAATGTTTTCTTTTTCCCAATTACATGCAAATGAAAGCTATGCTTCTAAGACATTTGTCGTGTTGTCAGGTTCAATCTCCAGGAATGCTTTGATGTTATTGTTCAATAGTTTTCAACTCTTTACTACCCCATTTGCGGTTTTCTTGGCAAAGATACTGATGAGGTTTGCCATTTCCTTCTCTGGCTCATTTGACAGATAAGGAAACTGAGGCAAATAGGGCTAAGTGACTTACCCAGGGTCACTCAGCTAATAAAGTATCTAGGGTCAGATTTGAACTCATACAGACAGTCTTCCTGACTCTAGGTCTGGATCTCTATTACTAAGCCAAATAGCTGCCCTTTCATGGTAGCTATGCAAACCCTCTCCCCTACCTTTTGGGCGCAGGAGGAGGCTAATTACTTTGAACCTCAATGCCCTCATATGTAAAATAAGGAAAATAATAATGTGCTGCTTAGCTCACAAAGTCATTGTGAGGATATAGTAAGTGTTGCTTTTTTTTTATTACTTGTAGTTTCACTGATATAAAGAACTTGTAGAGATTAAAATTAGTATGCAAAGAACTAAATATTATATTTTATAAAGTTTTATTAATAATAAACTAACATAAAAAAACTGGAGTGAAAAGGAGCTAAACTAACTTCAGCCACAATCGTGAAGAGAGGAAGAGGGAGGAGCTACAGAACTTATAAAACAATAATGTGACCATGCAAACGTGGAGGCACAGGAGAGATTAAAGGGAATTTGGGGAAATACTAAGGGACTTATGGGGCATGAAGTCCAAGGTTCAAAATCTCCATTTATACAGCAAATTCCTGGGGAAAAAACTCCCTCCACAATTACACATCCATAGGTTCTCTGCCACTTAAAGTCTTAGAGAGATGCCTGGGGTTAGGTTAGGTGTCACATTCATTATTCAGGGTCACCCAGCCAGAGTATGTCAAGAGCAGGACTTCAACCCAGATCTCCTTGACTTCAGTGCTGGTTCTTGTCCTAAAAGAATTTTTTCATTTTTCTGTTTTGGCTCTGCCAACACCATTTAATTAAAAAAGGTAGTCAAGGCGTAGCTAGGTGGTTCAGTGAACTGATGAGCCAAACCTAGAGAGAAGAAGTCCTGAATTCAAATCTGACCTCAGACACTTCCTAGCTGTGTGACCCTGGGCAAGTCACTTAACCCCGATTACCTAACCCTTCCCACTCTTCTGCCTTGGAATCAATACTTAGAATTGATTCTAAGATGGAAAGTATGGACTTAAAAAAATAGTCTCTACATGTAATTGAAGGGAAAAAATAAAATAAAATAAAATATAAGCTCTTAAAGAAAATGCTATTCATGCCTCATTGGTTTTTATGTTTCAGAAGACTGTGTTCTGAGTATATAATAAGCCAGTTATAAAATGTCTCTTTCTGTTGTTAAGTTGATTGGCAGCAGTAACTATCAGTAAATCCCTATAGATTTTTAATATCGTTCTCTACCCAGCGTGAATGTTACCAGTTCAGCATGGCACTTTTCCCTCAAGAGAACTTAGGTGTCTCTGGACTTTCGTCATTTCCCCTGGGTTTTGGATATATGAATACGAGCTATTATTAGTAGTAAGAATTATAATTTCATTCACCAAACTCCTGCTCCAATACATAAACCCAAGTGGAATTGATCCAGAGTGTTGCTGCCATAACCCTATGTCCTAATCAAGTACAAATTCCACTTACCAGGTTGGAAATGCATCAAATGAGTTCCCTGAGAACTTCTGTGCTTGAACTGTGTCCATCCTAACTAAATTTGGGGAGATTGATCAATAGAAGGTTGGCCATGGAGGCAGGTAGGTGGTTCAGTAGTTTGAGAGTGAAACCTAGAGATGGGAGGTCCTGGGTTCAAATCTGACCTCAGATACTTCCTGGCTGTGGGACCCTAGAGAAGTCACTAAACCCCGATTTTTCTAGCCCTTCCTGCTCTTCTGTCTTAGAATCAATATACAGTATTGATACTAAGATGAAAGGTAAGGGATTAAAAAATAGGTTGGTCAACATGATTGGGGATGTGGACTCGAAACTACCACACCAATGCAACCACCAACAATTTGGAAATAGGTCTTGATCAGGGACACATGACAAAACCAGTGGAAATGTGCGTCGGCCATGGGTGGGGGGAGTGCGGGGGGGGGGGCGAAGGGGAAAGTAGGAGCATGAATCATGTAACCATGTTAAAAATGAATATTAATAAATGTTTAAATTTTAAAAAAATAGGTTGGTCATAAAGTGAAGAATTAATTTGACCACAGCAACTCATGAAGACCCATCTATTAGGGAGTTGATGGGAGATGACCCTCAGAAGCATTAGAGGCTCAACCTAGATGGAGCACTGAGCCTGGGGCCAAGAAGACCTGACTTCAAATCCAACATCAGATACTTCCCCTTGTGTGACCTTGGACAAGTCACTTAACATCTGGCTGGCTCTATTTCTTCAACTATAAAATGGGGATGGTTATAGCATCTACCCCCCACCACCACCATTTTTATGAAGATCAAATGAGATATTATTTGTTTCATAGGAGAAGTTAGCACAGTGTTTGGTGGCACAGAGTAGATGCTGCATAAGTATTTGTTCTCTTCCTTTGGTAGAAGGAATACCCGCAAAAATGTAATCATGGGTCCCTGGAAGTATTGCTAATAATCAACTTTCATTGTTTTTTTTTCCTCTCTAAACCTTTACTTTCCATCTTAGAATCAATGCCAAGGGTCAATTCCAAGGCAGAAGAGCAGTAAGGGCTAGGTAATGGGGGTTAAGTGACTTGACCAGGGTCACACAGCTAGGAAGTATCTAAGGTCAAATTTGAACCCTTCTCCAGGCCTGGCTCTCTATCCATTGAGCCTCTTAGCTCCCCCTGATCAGCTTTAATTCTTTGGGCTCCAGGTGACTTCAACTGATATAACTACTCTTTCCACAAATACAAAGCCAAAGCTATTCACAACTTCTAGTCCTGGGAGAGTCTTGGCTGTGTTTCCCATTTAAAAAAATTTGGAGACCTACCCAACATCCTCGAGACCTTCCTCTTGTTCTTTTAGCATACAAGACCTACAAGCTCACAGGACTTAGCCACAGGCTCTTCCTAGATATCACCTAGTCATGGGATTCTGGACCTTTTTTGAATCATGGCCCCCTTTGACTGTCTAGTGGAGCCTGTGGACCCTTCTCCAAATAACGTTTTTAAGGGCATAAAACAAAATACACCAGATCATAAAATAAATGTATTATATTAAAATAGTTATCAAAGTATTTAATTAAATTTTATTTTCAAACAAGGACCCCCCTTTCTCTTGTTCCCAACTCTCCTCCTTTCCTTCAGTGAAAAAGCAAAAAATAAATAGATGAAACCCCTGTACTCAAGAAAAACAAATTCCTGCATTAGCCATGTCCAAGAAATATGTCTCAATCTGTACTATGAATCCATCACCAAAATATTTTTAAAAACAAGGTCATGAACCACGAAATTAACAATCCCTGATCTAGTTCAACTTTTCACTTTTCAAGTATCTCCAAAGCTGCCTCCCTTTTGTTTTTGAACTTCTTGATCCATGGCAGACCCACTGCATCTGCCAGTCATATCTGTCCTCAGTGATATTCTTTCTAGAACTTCCTGTACGAAAGTCATTATTTTAGGTGGCTCAATGGATAGAGATCCAAACCTAGAGAGGAAAGGTCCTGGGTTCAAATCTGGTCTCAGACACTTCCAAGCTTGTGACCCTGGGCAAGTCACTCCACCTCCACTGCCTAGCCCTTACTTCTCTTCTGCCTTGGAACCAATACTTAGTATCAATTCTAAGGCAGAAGGTAAGGGTTTTAGAGCCATTTTCTTCTCTAGCTCATTTTACTGATGAAGAAACTGAAGCAAACAGGGTTAAGTGACTTGTGCAAGGTCACAAAAAAGCCTTGATTCTCTCTTTTAAAGGGAAATGTGTCCTCTTTCTGACTGGCCTGACAGTTCTTCCCTTGGACCTTCTCTGGCAACCACAGTGAAATTTTAAAAACTAATTCAAAAGTAGTTAAAGCTTGGATACTCTAAGATGCTCCTGCTCTTGGGGTTATATGTGATTTTTTATTATGGTTGAGGCTGGTCCAAGATGTACAGTCATTTAGACAGCATTACCAGGGAAATGAGGCTATCAAAGTCTTGAGCTCCTGTACAAATGAGAGATTTAGAACCATTGAAAATACTTCCCAACTTCCCAAGTGCAGCCCAGTCCAGCTGCCCTTTCCAAGTACATGATTCTGGACAGAGCTCATTATTACTCCAAGACAGAAGATATCATAATTGGATGGGTTGCTTGTCCAACTGCATTTTATAATCTGGGCAAGGAAGTATTTTTAAATTCACTTTATTTTTCCAGTATGGATACTTAAATCTATCTTTTTTGTCTTACAGTGACTTTCACTTAGGAGACTCCATAGGACATCTACAAAGAGGAACATAAAGACTCCCATGATCAAGAGGAAATCTTTATTTTATTTAGACCACATAAAAGATCTTTTTTTTAACCCTTACTTTCTGTCCTAGTGACAATTCTAGGATGGAAGGGCATGGGCTAGGCAAATGAGGTTAAGTGACTTGCCCAGGTCACACAGCTAGGAAAGGTCTGAGGCCAGATTTGAACACAGGATTTCCTAACACCAGGCTCTGCATCATTTAGTTGCCCCTACATCTTTAATGACAGGCATGAGATTTTCAATCTTGAGAGGTTCTTCATGACCCCATTTTCTTGGAAGAAATAATGGAATAGTTTGCCATTTCCTTCTCCGGTTCATTTTACAAATGAAGAAACTGAGGCAAACAAGGTTAAGTAATTTGTCTAGGGTCACACAGCTAGTAAATGTCTGAGGCTGGATTTGAATTCATGCAGATGAGTCTTCCTGACCCTAGACTATATAGTCTATCCACTGTGCCACCTAACTGTGGAGTCAAAAAGATCTGGGTTTAAATTATACCTCTGATACCTACCATGTGAGCATGGGTAGTCACTTCTTTTCTCCTTACCTGTTTCGTCATCTACAAATTGAGGATAATAATACTTGTAGTGCTCCCCTGGCAGGGTGGTTGGGAAGCTCTTTAAAGTGCTTTACAGTCATTAAAGTACTTATATAAAATGTCAGTTATTTTGATGATGGCTTTGGCAAATCCCTTGGGCACACCTATTATCTCCCTCTCTAACACTTTACCTACTTTATATCAGTACGATTTGGCTATTAGCAGTTATTTCCGTAATCAACAATGTCTTGGGATTTTCTGTAATTCTGCTGCAGCTAGACGAGGTCAAGGAGTCCTCCACTTCTTTTGTCCCCTCTGTGAATCACCAATGGACCCAAGAAAATTTGCAGAAGAGGATATAGTGGGAAAAAATGGGAGATTTTACACATAAAGATGTTCACTTCTCCCCACACACAGCTGGGATCTAAATGACCCTTTTATGACATGAGCTAGAGCTATATGAGAGGAAAGGAGGGTGCAACTTGTATTTACAACCTATGCCTCCTATTCATTCTTCTGTCTGGGGGTGAGTAACTAGTTGTTCTGGAGGGAGAAGGAAGGAAGGAAGGAAGGAAGGAAGGAAGGAAGGAAGGAAGGAAGGAAGGAAGGAAGGAAGGAAGGAAGGAAGGAAGGA
>NC_058131.1:481488506-481592829 GCF_016433145.1 Gracilinanus agilis | reverse complement strand
CTCTCTCTCTCTCTCTCTCTCTCTCTCTCTCTCTCTCTCTCTCTCTCTCTCTCTCTCCTTTCCCGAGTGGCCTGGGTGGTTTAGGTAGCTTTTTGCTTTAGTTACTATTAATAAAAATTTATAAAAATGTAATAGTTATTGAGTATTCATTTTCATCTTTATAACGGAGAAAGAATTGTTGGAGTCATCTTTCACATCATTTATGTTTTTATGTATTCATGGTTCTTTTGGGGGATTTTAGTTATGTATGAGTTTGCTCTTACAACAGTGACCAATATGGAAGTGGATTTTGTATGACAAAAAAAAATGAAAAAAGAAATAAGAAGAAACAAAAGATGAAGGAGTGCTCAAAGAAGGACATTTGATCATTGTGGTGAAGGATGGCCGCTGGAAGGAGATGAGTGGTCAGACCCTACTAGTCTAGGGGATGCCAGGCTTTGGCAGAACTGTCTATATCTGTGCCCAATCCATACTCAGACCAGTGAAATTTCCCTTTGTGTGTTCTCTCACCTACATCTACACACACACACACACACACACACACACACACACACACACACACGCTCATACACAAACAAAAGTGGTTTCCGTGCTCCACCCCTACCCCCACTCCTACTATAACTCAGGTTATTTGTGGTACAACCTGGGAAAGAACAGATAGCTAAGGCGCTGGCAGGAAGCACAATTGCAGTGGCATTTAGCCCAAGGCTACTGTCACACCCCACCCAAAAGGAGGAAGAAATATTCCTAGAATGGGTCTCACCTGGGAGCTATAGGATTCCAGTTTTCTTCAGACATGGAATAGCCATGGGTCAAAGTCGAATTCTTCCCACCTATGTGCAATTGGCCTGGAGTTGCAAAACTAGTAAAGGTCCAAGACCTGATGAGAACCCAGCTTCCTAACAGGGATCTCCTCTCTCTAAACCTGTTTCCTACAAAATTCTCCTCCCTTTCAGACCTCTTGGTGACTCTCTTCGTTTACACAGCTGTTTGCATTTACCTTCTCCCCTAGCTCCAGCAGCCATCCTTCACCACAATGATCAAATGTCCTTCTTTGAGCACTCCTTCATCTTTTTCAGTCAGGTTGGTGCTATGTGGCTTCAGCAGGAAGGTTCCTCATATATAGCAGCACTGGCGAAGACATGGCACGCATGCCGAGCTGGCACTCAGGGAGCTGCTCCGTTCCCCCTCTTCCCGGCACCAGAGAACATTGTTTTCATGTCCCACCCCTCTGCCAGCCACACAAAGTGAGTGTGTCCTCCATCCTCCCTCAACTCTCTCCAGTAATCCAAAGGGGCTCACAAACAGCTTAAATTGGCCCTCCGGGCACTGGAACTGAGAAAAGGTTGGCCAAGGAGCGAGGCAAACAGGCATACTTCAACACCTTCAGTCTTCTCAGTACAAGAATCAAAAAAGTTTAGAGCTGGGTGCAACCTTAGAAATCATCTCTTCCAAACAACCATCTCACAAATAAGGAAAAAAGCTTGGAGCACTGGTCTAGAAATCAGAAAGAATGAGTTCCAATCGGAGTCACCCTGCTGTTAAGTGTCTGAGGAAGGATTAGAACTCTGACCAGAGTTCTACTGCTAATATGTGTCTGAGAAAAGATTGGAATTCAATCTTGACCATTCCGGGCCTCGATTTCCTCATCTGTAAAATGAGAGAGTTGTCCTCTAAAGACTGAACAAAACTTTGATTCTATGATATGAGAAGTGATTTGACAGTGGTTCCATAGCTAGCTAGTGGCAAAGATGGGGACTAAAACCCCAAATCCCTTAATTCATGGCCCAAAGTTCTCAATATTACACTACATTCTCTACCCTTTATCTTCCTGAGAGCCTATTTCAAACTTCCTCATCCAACCCTGGGTGGTTCTCTTGTGAAATTGTTCCATGAAGCTACCATTATTGTGCAAGGTGCTGTTTGATTAAATTGCTATCCAATTTCCACGCCAACCCCCAAGGCTCTGTCTTCTTCAAGTCCTTTGTCCCCTTAACACAAAGTAGTGGCCCTTCTCCTTTCCAAGGCAAAGACTTCTACAAGTACAAGTGATCCCATGGCTTCATGTCCCCTCCAGAAGATTGCCCCCCTATCATCCCTATTCCCTCACAAATCTTTAGCTAGCTCCTTCCCTGATGACTACAAACAGGCCTATGTCTTCCCTCGTCCTCCAGAAACCTAAACTGGATCCATTCATTCCTATATCTCTTCTCTCTTTTTTAGCTTCAGTCCTTGAAAAGACCATCTACAACAGTTGTCTCCACTTTGTTCCCTCTTACTCTTTACTAAAGATCTCTCTCTCTTTCTCTCTCTCTCTCTCTCTCTCTCTCTCTCTCTCTCTCTCTCGTCAGTCCCTCTCTGTCTCTCTGTCTGTCCCTCTGTCTCTTTGTTTGTCTCTCCTTCTCTGTCTCTTTATTTGTCTGTCTCTCTTTCTGTCTCTGTCTCTCTCTGTCTCTTATCTCTGTCTCTCTGTGTCTTTGTCTCTGTCTCCCTGTTTCTCTGTTTCTCTGTCTCTCCTCTTTCTCTGTCTCTGTCTCTCTCTATCTCTCTCTGTCTGTCTCTGTCTCTGTCTCTGTCTCTGTCTCTCTCTCTCTCTTTCTCTCTCTCTCTCTCTCTCTGCCTCTCTGGCTGTCTGTCTCTGTCTCTAGCTGTCTGGCTGATATCTCCCTCTTTCTCTCTCTCTAACCAATATTGTGTATTGATTCCAAAGCAGAAGAGCAGTAAAGGCTAGGTCCCTGGAGGTTAAGTGACTTGCACAGGGTCCCAGCTAATGCTCTCTTACACATCAAATCTAATGGCTCTTTTTCAATCCTCACCCTCCTGGACCTCTCTATAGCCTTTGACACTGTTGATAGCTCCCTTCTCTCTAGGTTTTCATTACTTGCTTTTTCCTAGTTCTCCTCCAACCTGTCTGACCTCTCTTTCTCTGTCTCCTTCACTGGATTTTTATCCAGGTAACACCTGCAAACTGTAAGTGTCCCACAGGGCTCCGTCCTGGAGTCTCCTTTTCTTCTTTTTCATTATTTCACTTGGTGATCTCATTGGCTCCCACGGATTCCATTATCCTGTCTATGCTTATAATTTTCAAATCTCCTTATCTAGTCCTAGTCTCCTGACTCCCCGTCCCCCATCTCCAACTTCCTGCTGGATATCTCAAATCAGAGGTCCTAAAAAAACATCTTAAACACAACTTGTCCCAAACTAAACTCTCTTTCTTTCCCCCAAAACTCTCCTCGCTTTCTAATGTCCTTCTTACTGTCAATGGTACCAGTCACCCTCCCAGTCACCCAGGCTCAAAACTAAGGAGTCATCCTTAACGCCTCACTCTCTGTTACTACACCTCATACCAACTGTTTGCCAAGGTCTGTCATCACTACCCTCATTCATCTGGTATATGCCCCCATCTCTCCTCTGACACTGCCACTAGCCTGGAGCAGGCCTGGACTATGGCACAAGTCTGCCCATTGGCCTCCCTGCTTTAAATCTTTCTCCACTCCAATCTAGCCTCCACTCAGATGCTAAACTGACCTTTCTAAAGGGCAAATCATGCCACTACCCCTCCACATTCAATCAACTTCAGTGGCTCCCTAGCACCTCTAAGATCAAATATAAAATTCTCTGTTTGTATTTTAAAGCCTATCACAATCTTCTCCCTTTTTACCTTTCCATATCTTATCCTCTTATATGTACCCTGAGTTCCAGCAATGCTGGCTTCCTTGCTTCTTTTTTCTAAACCCTTAACTTCTATCTTAGAATTGCTAGTAACTATCAGTTCCAAAGCAAAAGATCAGTAAGGGTTAGGCAATCAGAGTTAAGTGGTTTGCCCAGGGTCTTACAGCTAGGAAGTATCTGAGGTCAAATTTGAACCCAGCTCCATCCAGCTACAGGTATGGCTCTCAATCCACTTAACCATCTAGCTCCCCCTACTTATTGTTCTTTTCTTCTTTTTTTTATTCAAAGATATTTTATTTTCCCAATTACATATAAAAACAATTTTCAATATACATTTTCTGAAATTATAAGATTCAAACTGTCTCTTCCCTCCTCTCAGAGATGGTAAGCAATTTGATCAGGGTTATATGTGTTTTATCATATTGCTGTTCTTTTTTCAGAATATTCCACCTTCCTACTCTAGGTATTTTCACTGGGTATCTCCCATACTGGAATTCTTTCTCTCCTTTCCTCTGCCTCCTAACTTCTCTGGCTTCCTTCAGATCTCAGCAGAATGCCTCACCTTCTGCAAGAAGCCTTTCTCGGTCCTGCTTGAGCCCAACACCTTTCCTCTGGGATTATCTCCCATTTAGCTGCTATGTGTCCTGTTTCTGCAAACTTGTTTACATGTTGCCTCCTCCATTAGGCTGAATTTAAACTCATGAAGATGAGCCTTCCTGACTCCAGACCTGGCACGCATTCTATCCACTGCCCCACCTCGCTTCCAGTGCCTGGCACAAATAGGTACTTAAGAAATGCTTGTTCAGGCCTACATAATTCTGGGACGTACAAGGATTATAGATTATGAGCTGATTTTACAGGATCTTGGAGTTCCCCTAATTTAATCCCCTCATTTATGTTTGTTTGTTTTTTCAAACACTTACCTTATATCTTTAGAATCAATACTAAGTATTGGTTACAGGGCGGAAGAGCAGTAAGAGCTAGGCGACTGAGGTGAAGATACTTTCCCAAGGTCACAAAACTAGGAAGTATCTGAGACCAGATTTTAATCCAGGACCTCTTGTCTCCAGGTCTGGGTCTCTATCCACCAAGTCACTAGGCTGCCCCAACCACTACCACTTATTATTTGACAGAGGAGGAAAGCACAAGAACTTGAGTCTATTCCTGGAAAATGAAATTTTAAAAGCAACAACTATTTATCAGACATCTCCCAAATGCCCAACATTGTCTCTGACTTCAAATCATTTACATGCTAGATGGGGAGACACTGATATTAATGAAATGATAGACAACATAAAACCATGTTGTGGGGGCAGCTGGGTAGCTCAGTGGATTGAGAGTCAGGCCTAGAGATGGAAGGTCCTAGGTTCAAATCTGGCCTCAGACACTTCCCAGCTGTGTGACCCTGGGCAAGTCACTTGACCCCCATTGCCCACCCTTACCACTCTTCCACCAAGGAGCCAATACACAGAAGTTAAGGGTTAAAAAAAATTTTTTTTCATTAAAAAAAAAAAGACCATATTAAAAAAAGACCATAAAAAAAAAAGACCATGCTAGATGGGGAGACACTGATATTAATGAAATGATAGACAACATAAAACCATGTTGTGGGGGCAGCTGGGTAGCTCAGTGGATTGAGAGTCAGGCCTAGAGATGGAAGGTCCTAGGTTCAAATCTGGCCTCAGACACTTCCCAGCTGTGTGACCCTGGGCAAGTCACTTGACCCCCATTGCCCACCCTTACCACTCTTCCACCAAGGAGCCAATACACAGAAGTTAAGGGTTAAAAAAATTTTTTTTTCATTAAAAAAAAAAAGACCATATTGTGAGGGTTATATGTCCCCAAGTTCATTTTTTTGCTGTGCTAAAAAGCAATGCTTTAGGAATATCCTTGATTCTCCAACTAGTATCTTGTCCCACTATGAGATTCCCATTCCCATTTCAAACTGGGTACACTGCAAGCTGTTTAGCTCTTTTTTTTATTATTATTAGTTAATTAATCTATTTGCTTGGTACATTAAAATTCCCAGATATCTCCCTCCTTTCCTTTCCTCCCTACCCTTAGAGAAGACATCATTTGACAAAAAGATATATAGAGATATATAGATATGTAAAACTATGTCTTGCTTGTTTCTATTTATCAATTCTTTCTCTGAAGGTAGACATATAGGTCATTCTTCAAACAATATTTCTGTTCTCTTGGTTCTGCTCATTTTACTCTTCATAATTTCATGTAGGTCTTTCCAAGGTTTTTTGTTTGTTTTGTTTTTAAATTAACATGCTCATTATTTCTCATAGCACAGTAATATTCCATCACAATCACATGATACAACTTGTTCAGTCATTCCCCAATTGATGGGCATCCCTTCACTTTCCAGTTCTTTGCCACCACAATGAAAGCTTTTATAAATAGTTTAGAACAGATAGATTCTTTTCCTTTTTCCCTGATTACCTTAGGAAACAAACTTAATGGTGGTTTTGCTACTAAGCTACATTCTGTGTAGCTTTCTGAGAAATGTGGTTCCTAAAGTGAGCATGAGGGTGGGCATACTCCCTTTGCCTATATATGAAAAGCATGTGAAAAAATTAGACATTGTAAAAAAGGAATTCTTTATTCCTTTTTTAATTTAACAGGGGACCTGGAGGTCCTCTTAACATAGAGATGTGTAGGGATTAACCAGCCCACAGTAACAGGAAATAGAAACCAGAGAGACAGGAAGGAGAAACCATAGGGACACGAAGTGAAATAGGAAAAAGTTATGAAAGGAGTCAGTTGCTGACAATTGGGGCTGTCAGTTGCTGACAGTTGCTGACAGTTAGGGCTGGCAGTTGTGGGGAAGTTGGCTGCTGGGAGTGTGTTAGGTTAGTGGTTGGCATTTAGTTGCTGGAATATAAAGGCAGGCTTGAGCTTACTGAGAGGGCTTTTGGCTTTAGCCTTTAGAAGGCTTTTTGACCTTTTGGGGGTTGGAAGTTGGTTTTGGGGAGGTGGCTGGTCTTCATTGACAGACCTAATTGGGATTGGATTGAAAACTGATTGGGTTGGTTTTGGTTGGGCTGGGTTGGAACTTTGTAGGGTGGTTGTTAGTTATAGGTAGATATTGGCAGTTTTAGGTAGTAATTATAGGATCGCTAATATAGACATTAGGAAATTTTCTTTCTCTACCTCTTTCCTATATTTCTCTCCTTTACTATCTTCATTTTACTATGTTCTTTTATTATCTCTATTTTAATTAAATTATTAATTATTAAAAGCTGCTAGAAGTTTTCTTTTCTCTGGCTTAAAGGGATAATACTAATTTACAACTCTACCATATTCTCATTAAAACTTAAATTATTAAAAGCTCCTCTCTTATTTTATCAAAACTCCTAATTTAACCCTTATAACATCCTATAGGAATTCAGAAAGGGAAAACCAAGGTAGCCTTGAACTACCAGAAAAAAACTTTATAGAGAAGATAGGTCTGAGCTGAACCTAGGTGTACAGGCTTTGGGTAGAAGGAAGCATGGTATTATAGAAAGATCACTGTGGGGCAGGTAAGTTGCTCAGTGTTAGAGAGCAAGGTCTAGAGATGAGAGGTACTAGATTCCAATCTGGCCTCAGATACTTCCTACTTGTGTGATCCTGGACAAGTCACTTAGCCATAATTGCCTATAGCCCTTACCACTCTTTTGCCTTGGAGCTAATACTTAGTATAGATTCTAAAATGGAAGGTAAAGGTTTTAAGAAGAAAAAATATAAAAGAATAACCTTGTATCTAGAGTCTAAAGGCCCAAGTTGAAATTTCAGCTCTACTCTTTTCTCCCATAGGCATATGATTTCACCTTCTTACATTTCAGTTTTTTCCTCTGTAAAAGTGAGGGAGCTAGACTAGATAATCTCTAAAATCCCTTCAATTCTAAATTCATGGCCTTAAGAAAAGAGAGCATTCCCTGACATGGAGAATAGCAAAGGTATTGTTGCTCTGCTTTCGTTTTGGAAAAGGACTAAGGACGTCATTTATGATGTCTTGGCTTGTGCATGAATTGGATTTAATTCATGGATTGGATTCAATTCATTAACTGAGGCACAGTTGCATAAAGTCATTAGCCTCACTCTCTTTCAGAGTCATCTGGTGATGGCTTGGGATTCAGCAGATGACCTTGGCATCTTTGATGACTGACCAAACTCTAAGTTCTCCACAGGTCCCACTTCAGCTACCTTCATTGCCATTAGAATAAATTGTCCTCATCAGCCCATTCTGCCAAGGGAAGTCTTCATATGCTTACAGTAGACATTCCCCCTTACTCAACAATAGATTTAAGGCCCTTCGGTTATCCTCAACTTGGTTTAGTCCATCTGTCTAAATAGATATACTACAGCTTCTTGGAGCCACAGGTGAGAATTAAGCACCAGGTGGACGCCAAAGGTGGATGAGTAGTCTTGAAAAGGATTTGACAAGCCCTCACACCAGAGGTGCTGGTCTATATAAGAAAGGGTATTATTCTGTATCTAAATCATTCAGATCCACAAAAATAACATGGAAGTTTTGTTATCCTTTTATTCAAAGAATTAGAAGGGACTTGGGAACTCTTATCTGTATTAGAACTCTCTTGTTCTATAAATCTTTGAGAGGTAGTAATCTAACCTCTGCTTAAAGACTTCTAATAATGGGTAATTCACTAGTCCATTCCATTTTTGTACAGCTCTGATTGTTAGGAAATTTCTCCTTATCCTACTGTACCAAGAATCTCCTCATAATTTCTGCCCATCAGACAATTCTCCTGCTGGGTAGCATGGTAGATAGGGCATGGACTTGGAGTAAGAAAGAGCTGAGTTGTAGCCTGCTTTGACACTGCTCCTGGGCAGGTCACTTAATCTTTCTCAGACTCAATTTCCTCATTTATAGAATGAGGATAATAATAGCATCTACCTCATAGGGTTGTTGCAAAGATCAAAAGAGATAACACATGTAAAGTGTTTTGCAAACCTCAAAGCAATGTGTGTTGTTGTTGTTGAGTCATTTCAGTCTTGTCTGACTCTTTCCTTGACCCCATTTGGGGGTTTTCTTGACAAAGATACTAGAGTGATTAGCTATTTCTTTTTTCAGCTCATTTTTTAAAATATTTTTTCTAGATTATGTGTAGATACAATTTTAAGTATAGTTTTCTGATATTTTACCATCCAAGTTCTCTCCCTTTCTCCCTCTCCTTCCCAGCTCCCTGAGACAGAAGGTAATATGATATGGTTTATACGTATGCTATCATGCAATATATATTTCCATGTCCATCATGTTGCGAAAGAAAATATCACTTATACTAGGGGAAAATTCATGAAGGGTGTAAAATGAAGAATGGTAAGCTTCAGCCTGCATTCAGACTCCATCAGTTCCTTCTAAGACAGTTCTTCAGCTCATTTTACAGATGAGGAAACTGAGGCAAACAGGGCTAAATGACTTGCCCAGGGTCACACAACTAGAAAGTGGTCTGGGCATAGATTTGAACTCACGAAGATGAGTTTTCCTGATTGCAAGCTCAGGGTTCTAAATACTGGGCCACCTAGCAATGTATAAATGACATATTATTGTTATTGCTCATATAAGAATGTACCTATTTCCCATCAGAGCACATGAAAAACTATCTAGTAAGACGCCCTTTCGATTGTGAGCCAAGACTACCCAAGGCATTTGCAGAAATTCTGATATTTTGAAGGTCACTCTTTCCTTTCTCCCAGTAGGGGTCAGAGTTGCCACTGCAAAATCCAATATCTAGGGCCATTAATGATTAGATTTAGATTAGATTCCCTAATCATGATGGAAGGGACAAATTCTGGGGATTTGGATTTTAATAAGAACTGCCTGTAGACTCAGAGTTGTGGAAGAAGAAGCTGGTTAGAGGAAGACTCTGCCTAAGAGGAAATATTTGTTAGGGTCAGACTGGAGAGAAATCTATGTTCCTTTTCCTACAGAAAAGGATTTTTAGTCTGATGGAAAAGCCTTCTAGCCTGTAGAAAGCAGTCCCTCTTCCTACAACAGGTTTCCAACACTTCTCAGGAAAAATCTCCCTTCTAGTCTGGACTTGGCTAAGAAAAAATCACAAACATTAATGAACAAAAAGAGAAAAGTCCCAGGGAGCCACGTTAGAACTTGGGATAGCTAGATAGATCCAGACACCCCAGAGGAAGATGGCTCTATGGCTTTAGATTGCCACCAGGGGAAATAAAAGGTGAGCACCAGCTCTTTCCACCCAACTGTTTTGAGAATACTATCATGAGCTTACAATGGAACGGCAGTAAAGTGTGATGGGATCCATCCAGTACTGGATATATAAGGGCTTAGGCTCAATTCCTGGCTCTCCATTTGGGGAAGGGGGAAATTGTTTGTTTTTTTAACTCTTACCTTCCATCTTAGAATCAATACTGTGTATTGGTGCCAAGGAATAAGAGCATTAAGGGCTAGACAATGGGGTTTAAATAACTTGCCCAGGGCCACACAGTTCTGAAAAATCTGAAGCCAGATCCCACATATTCTCTTAACCTGTCAAGACCTTAGTCTCTTCTTGGTTGGGCTCAAATGACCTTTAAACTCCTTTCCAGCTCTAAATCCTGTGATTCTAGGAAGCTAAGGCAGCAACTACCTGGACATGGCAAAAGTTATTATGGGATGGGAGATCCTGGGTTCAAAGCTGACTTCAGCCACTTTCAGAACTATGTGACCTGGACAAGTCAACCTAGATCTTACCCATCTTCTGCCTTAGAACTAATGTACAGTACTGATTTTTTTTTTAAACCCTTATACTTTGGTGTATTGTCTCATAGGTGGAAGATTGGTAAGGGTGGGCAATGGAGGTCAAGTGACCTGCCCAGGGTCACACAGCTGGGAAGTGGCTGAGGCTGGGTTTGAACCTAGGACCTCCTGTCTCTAGGCCTGACTCTCACTCCACTGAGCTACCCAGCTGCCCCTACAGTATTGATTTTAAGATAGAAGGTGAGGATTTTAACTAAGAAAAAAAAAAAAAAACTATGCTCAGTACCAGTAGAAAATATTCAGAGAATCTCTAGCATCTGAACCTAGAAGAAAGTTTTGCTTAATTTTTTTAATGATTGAATTATAGACTCAAATTTTTAAAAATTATTGTTATTTTAATAAATCTGACTCTGATTATTTGAGCAAGATACCATACTCCTGATGCTATAAGCATCAAAAGTAGTTTGTTTTTTTAGAAACCCTTACCTTCCATCTTAGAATCAATACTGTGTTTTGGTTCCAAGGCAGAAGAGTATAAGGGCTAGGCAATGGGAGGTCAAGTGACTTGCCCAGGGTCATGCAGCTAGGAAGTGTCTGAGACCAGATTTGAACTTCTTGTCTCTAGGCCTGGCTCTTAATTCATTGAGCCACCAGCTGCCTCCAAAAGTAATTTTAAGAAAAATAGAACAGGAAATATTGGAAGCAGCCTGGAATACTGGAAAGAACTTGGTCTTGGAGTTGAGATCAGTCATTCTAAATGGCCTCAACTAAGTGACTTCAGATCTCTGGGCCTCAGTTTCCTCATCTGTAAATGAAGAGATTGGATTAGATGGTTCAGCTTGAAAAGTATAAGATGTGTGAGAAATAAGAACAAACGTGTGTATCCAGAGAAATCAGGGACTTATGGGGTCTCTTTAGCCATCAGAACCTGATTAGGCTTTTTTTTTTAAACCAATACTTGGGTTCTGAGTCTCACTGCATGGCTACTGTGGAAATAAGACGTCCTTTGTCATCTCTGTGAGTGCAGCCAATGCTGCAGTCGGCCTGATTAGGGAAGAGATCTGGCACTTCAGTGTCCGGCCTCTATTACAAAGCATCACCATGTACCGGGACAACCAGTCAGGTTGGAGCAGGAACAGGTGGGGACCACTTACAGAACCGCCATGCTAATGAGCATGGGGTACAGAAATGAAGCAGTCAGCCAGCTGCACAGTATCTCCTCCCTCTGAGGGTATTCTGGAATATGGCTGGACGCCTAGCAAAGATTTTTATAGCATTTTGCATCTGCAAATTGCTTTATCTTCCATGCTTCATATGGTTCATTATCACCAGAGTACTTACTCCTAACCTGTGAGATTTGTTAGATCACAGCTGTTTCTACGGAGGCAAAAACGGACGGCCTGGAGAGAGGGACTTGACCTTGTTTCACACAAATCAAATTGCTTTGCCGCTTTCTTTATCCAGATCTTACCTCCGTGATCTCAGTGGAGAAACAGTCCATCATAGGATTTAAAACAGAAGCACTAAGAGATTGCTGACTATCCAGTCTACTTATTTTACAGATGAGGAAACAGAGATGGAGATGGTCTAAGACCCAGTGGTAATAAGGTCATTTCTTTCATTCAGCTACTATCTACTGAATGTCTACGATATACGAGGCACTATGCTAGGCTCTGTCAAGATGAGAAATCTTCCATTGTCAAAAGAGATTCACAAAACAACAGTTATCACAATATAGTATAGTATCTTCAGACCATGGAGGTCTAAGGCCTCTAAGTGAGTTACATAAGGGAGCATTATTTCTACCGAAATTGAGGCAGAGCAGTCCCATATTACTTTCAAAGAATTGGAGCAGCCACAGACTCTGGACTCTTTCTCTGATCCTAAGTAAGCATGCCCTGGGTTCAGATGCCTAGACATGTCACTTAAAAATAGCTAGCCTTTATGTAGTATTTTAAGGTTTTGCAAGGTATATATGCATATACTTTCTCACTTTAGCCCTCACACTAAACCTGTGAGGTAAGTGCAATTGTTATGCCCTTTCCACAGATGCAGAAACTGAGGCTGGGAAAGATGAAGCAACTTGCCCAGAGTCACACGGATAGCTAGTGTCTGAGGAAGGATATGAACTCAGGCCTTTCCTATTCCAAGTCCAGAGCTCTTAAAGCCCCCCAAATTGCTCTGAGGCTCAGTTTCCTTATCTTTATTTATTTGTGTCTGTGTGTTTTATTTTTAAATTTTTTCCATGGTTATATGATTTATGTTTTCTCCCTCCCCTCATCCTTCCCCACTCCCAAAGTTGACAAACAATTCCACTGGGTTATACATAAATATATTTTGAACTCATTTCCATATTATTCATTTTTGTAAAAGAATAATCCTTTAAAACCAAAACCCCAAATCACATACCCATATAAATAAGTGATAAATCACAATTTTTCTTCTGGATTTCTATTCCCACAGTTCTCTAGATGTGGATAGTATTCTTTCTCATAAGTCCCACAGAATTGTTCCAGTTTCCCTATCTTTAAAATGAATATAATACATAACACTTGCACTACCTTCCTCACCAGTCTGTTGGAAGGAAGACTCTTTGTGAATCTTACAACCCAGTATAAATGAATTGTTGTTGTCGTTGTCATCACCACCATGATCACCTATCTCAGAAACCACATACATATGGAGCCTGAATTAATACAACAGTAGCTGGTTAAGAAGATGAAGTCCCTATCCCTCCTTTCCAACCTCAACACTGATGGCCAAGGGAGGAGAGACAGTGCCCGGTATATAGTAGCTACTTAATAAAGATTGATTATTGATTGGGGGAAGAATCAATAATTCTATCATCCCTTCTTTACTGGGTGTAGTGGGAAGCAGAGGAGGAGGGAGTAGTAAAAGGTATGTAGGAGATTTGGAGTCAGAAGATGTGGGTTTGATTCATGACTACTGGAGTGGGGGGGGTGCCTGGTACACAGTAGGCTAACTGATTATTGTTTAGGGGAAGAATCGATCATTCCCTTCCTTTTGCAGGATGTAGTGGGAGGCAGTGGAAGGGGGAGGGGTGGAAATAGTGAAAAGAATACAAGTGACTTGGAATCAGATGTACAAGTTTGATTGAAACTCTGACCCTTGTGTGACCTTAGGTGGGTCACTTCCCACCTCAGGGCCTCAGTTTCTCTATTTCTAAAATGACAGGTTTCCACTAGAATTTAATACATCTAGTCACCAGATGACCTCTAAGAGACCTTTCTGCTCTAAACCCCAGGAGCTCTTCCCCTCCTCCACCACCTGGCCTCAGGGGAGGGGAGGGCTGGAGTGCAGCCCGGGGACAAAGTTGACACCCCTGGGAACATGCAGGTGCCTGGGTCCAAACGGGGTATCTCCCGCTGGCCGGCCTGAGGAGAGGGCGGGAGACCAGAGAGGAATCCCCTCCTCTTCTTCCCTCCCCCCCCAGCTATTGTTCCAAATATGGGCAAAGCGGAAGCGGGAGAGCAGACGTCACGGCGCCGGGTGGGGGCCGCGCTGCGGGGATGATGACGGGCGGCGCTGACGGCGCCTACGTGTCACCATGGAAACTAAACAGTAAATAGAGGCCGTGCCCTGCCAGACTCCCCAGCTCCCGGCGCCGCCCGAGGGGCTGAGCCTGGAGGGAGGGCCGGAAGCTGGGAAGGGCAGCAGGGGAGGAATCTTGGGCCGGAACTACCCTGTTCTGGGTAGGACCGAAAGGATGGCCACCTCCAGCCCGGGCCTTGTGGCTGCCTGGGCCTTCAGCCTTCCTCTGGCTGGGCAGGAGCATCTGTGTCAATGTCAAGCCTCCCTTTGGTTTCCTGACAAGCTTCCAAATGTCTTAACCAGCCTCTCCCCTGCAAAAAAAAAAGCTATGGGATCCTTTCTCTCTAAATTAGCCCAACACACATTTCCCAAGCACTCCCTCATTCCCCTAAACAAAGTCCCCAAAGGAGACTAGGGCTGGAGCTGGGCTCTCTATCACCGCCTTCCGCCTTTCTCTTTCAGATCCACTGGTCCAATGACTGCTTTCGTACTCCAACCCAAAGCAGTGCAAAGAACCCTGGATTTGGAGTCAAAAAGACTTGTGTTCAAGTTCTGCCGCGGCTACTTCTGTGATCCAAGATTTAAGTCAGAAGTTTCCTATACTGCCTCTAAGGACCCTTCTATGTCCCTTCCATGAAAAAATTAATTTGTAGCTAGACTGGGTCAGTGGCATCTCACCCCTTTCTCCTTGACAGAGCATGAGTTCTTAACCTTTCCTGTGTGTCTGTCTGTGTCTTGTTGGGCTTCTAGATCTCTTCAAAACAAGGTTTTTAAATACATAAAATACCTAAGATTATGAAGGAAATCTATTATCCTGAAATTATTGTCAATTTTTTTTTTAATTCACACCACCCAGATGAAGAACTTCCCCCCCAGGGCTAGATCTCTATAGGTTGCTTTTGTATTCACTGCACTCCCACCTCCCCAAAATGTATCCCAGGACTAGTTGGCTAAATGCTATTTTTTAATCTGATAGATATCCTCTTATGAAGTTAATGACGTTTTTACTATATTGACTAAAAGACTGAAGATGGAGCATTGCCTCCTGTGATCTGACCATAAACGGCACCCCAAAAGTAAACAGGAAGGCAGCTGCAATCTGTGCCACTTACTCTGATTAGGAAGGTGTGTCCTTCAGACACTAAGCAATTTAACTGGGGCCCCTTCATTTGGGCCCCACTTTTGACGTAAGAGAAAAGACAGTTGAGAAGTGGTTATCCAGTGTCAAATTAGCCTTTTGTTGGCTTCTTGTGCTTCCTATTCACCTGAAACGACTGATTGAACCAGATCTAGGTGCTATGTCAGCATGAACTAAAAAATTTTTAAAAGGATATTAATTGAAAGGTCTAGAAACAGAACATCTGACCAGATGTCCATTTAGGCTAGGTAATGTCCTGGAGACAATGGCCAGATCCCTTTCTCCTCTGCATCTTCTTGGGTAACTATAAAAGCATTATTAGCTTTTCAGGCTAAGGAAAAGCAGCAATCTGTATTCCTTAACTGGGGATGGGAGCTATTGAAATTAATTGTGTTCAACTTAAATTTTATGTTCTGGTAATTTCTCAAATGAAGGTGACAATAAAGAAAAATGTAAAGATAAATAGTCAAGCAGGAGATCGGAGATCCTGAGTTCAAATCTGGTCTCTGATACTTCCTAACTGTAACCCTGGGCAAGTCATTTAACCCCAGTTGCCTAGTCCTTACCACTCTTCTGCCTTGGAAATGATACACAATATTGATCCTAAGACAGAAGGAAAGGATTTTAAAAAGGGGGGAAAGGCAGAAGGTAAGGATTTAAAATAAAAAAAATTTTTTTAAAGAGTCATACTATTTACTGCCTCAGAGAGGGAGGGGGGTGAGAAAATTTGAATTTTAAAATGTCAAAAAACAATTGTCAAAAATACAACTGAGGAGGGCAGCTGGGTAGCTCAGTGGATTAAGAGTCAGGCCTAGATATGGAAGGTCCTAGGTTCGAACATGACCTCAAATACTTCCTAGCTGTGTGACCCTGGGCAAGTCACTTAATCCCCATTGTTTAGCCTGTACTGAAGGCTCTTCTGCCTTAGAACCAAATACAGTATTGATTCTAAGATGGAAGGTAAGGGTTTAAAAAAAAATACAACTGAATAAATCTGAAAAATATTGGAAAAAAAAAAAGAGTCATCACCTTTCAGATTTCTTCAAACTGAAAATAGTGAAATTCCATACTCTTTTCCCCTATCTGATTTTCTTTAGGCCTATTCACACAACTGAAAATGCATAATTAACAATCCCAGCAAACTAGTAGCTGAGATTTTTTTTTCCCCCAAGGAGAGGAGTACGTGGTCAGACTTGTGCTTAGTATTATGATGGATCACCACTATATCAGAAAAGTCAAAAGGGTAATGGAAAGATAGATGAATGGGTGGGAATAAATAGATTATCAGATTATTGCCAATAATTCATTTGAGAAGTGCTAAAAAAAAAAAAGGGTACAGTGACTGGGAGAGGCAGCAACCATTTATATCATGTGATACAACAGATATAGGCTGGTTTATTACATAAGTACCCCTAAAATACAAAACAAAAACAACAAAGGAAGTAAAAATATGGAATAATGGGAAGAATGCTGGCACTGGATCCAGCTCTTGCTTCTGGCACTGATTGTGTATGTGACCTGTCTATGGACCCTAGTTTCCACATCTCTGAAATAAGGGGGTTAGATGTTTTCTGGGATTCTTGATAGTTCTAAAATTTACGATTCTATTAGGTTTCTAGTATGTTAAGTATATCTTTGATCGTAGATTTATAGGAAGACAGGAATAGGAACCATACAGTCAGAATGTGTGGAAGAGATGTGGTCTATGTTACTGGATAAAATACCAATGAAGCCACCAATCTGTTTGAGTACTGAGGCAACCTAGCCAGAGCCTCTGGGTAGTACAGGGGATAGAGTACCAGGGCTGGAGTCAAGAGAATCTGGATTCAAATCTGATTTCAGACACTTCCTAGCAAAGTCACTTAACCTCAAATGCTTAGCCCTTGTCATTCTTTGATCTTAGAACTTAGATAAAAGTTAAGGGTTAAAAAAAAAAAAAAAGAAATGTAGAACCATTTAAACTTTATTATTGTAAAAGAAACAAATCCTGGTTTTATCAGCAATTAGTAGAAATGTAGAGATATCTCATTTGGTAACTGACTTTATTTTATTTTTCATTTAACAAATATTTATTTTTTCTTCCCCCTCCCCTTTATTTTCCATGCCCCCCCCCACCGTTGAAAAATATGCAAAACAAAACCCTTGTAACAAATACACATAGTCTATAAAAACAAACTTCCACATTGGACATATACAACATGTGTATCTCTTTCTGCTTTTTGAATAGATATCATACTTCATCTTTGGGCCTCTAGAATCATTTTGGTCATTAATCAGGGTTCCTTTTTTTTTTTTTTAAGAATCTTAGAATCGATATTAAGTATTAGTTCCAAGGTAGAAGAGTGATAAGGCTAGGTAATTGGGGTTAAATAACATGGCTTGTCTAGGGTCACACAGCTAGGAAGTTATCTGAAGTCTCATTTGAACCCAGAATCTTCTGTCACTAGGCCTGGTTTTCTATCCTAGTTGACCTGATCAGTGATATTAAATTCCACCCTGTATTTTTAGGCTAATTACAAAATTACGATCTTCACATAAAGCTAAACTAGCCCACTTGTCCTTTCTACTAAATATTATATTTCCCATCTCTGGACCTTTGTATTAGTTACGCTTCATGCATGGAATATTCTCTTTCCTCACTTATGATTCTTAGAACTCCTCATTCCAAGATTCCATTCAAGTGGCACCTCCATTCAAGAGGTCTTTCCTGATTCCTCCAGTTTTTTGTTCCCTCTTCCCTTTCATTACAAATTTATTTTAGAGATATCTTCAATTTAGTTATCTATTAATATGTCCTGTCTTCCTAGTGAGTTCTTTGTGGGTAAGGACTCTCAGTTCTGTATTTGAATTCCCCATGTCTAGCAAAGGACCTGTCAAATAATAAACACTTCATAAATGTTGGCTGATTTATTGATTAGTGCTTATATAAATAGCATACAGAATTCCCTAGGGGATTTCTAGACAAGTGAGATGATATTAGCCCTATATCTTGCCCAAGAAAAATCAATAGGATACATCTACCAAGTTTACCTTAAAGATCTAATGTGGAATATAATCTAATTTATATATCTGTGGAAGTTGTCATTTTAAGGGAAAAAAAATCCAGAGGCCAGTCTAACAGTTTTCCATCCACTTGTTTATTTTTTGAGGCTTTTGATTAATTTGCATTTAGAGGAAATTGATTGCACCCACCACTTGGGGATTGGGTTATAGTTTCGTTTTGAGATGGTAGTGTTTTGTTCTGATTGAAAAACTGCGGTTTTCTCAAGCCTCTTCATCTGTAAAATAAGAGAGTTGGATCTAAATGGTCACTGAGATTTAAAAACCTTTGAGCCAAGCCTTGGTTCAGGATAATCATCTGGACATTTATATTGTCTCAACTGCTTCTATATCTGCACTCCAATAAATAAAAGATAACATAATGGACTTAACTCTGAGCGTTTTCTAATTTTCCTTCAATTGGAATTGAATGAAAGTTATTGTTAAATCTGAATGACTGCTTTTAGGGCAATGTCATTATCAGATGTTTCCTTTTTACTTCAATAAAGGTTGTTAGTAAAGAGAAGTGAAATGAGGATTCAGAATCTATCCAAACACAGTCCATCATGGACTATAGGTCTAAAGAGAAATAACTTTTCATTTATTTTAGCACTTTCTCCACCTAAAATGATCTTGAAACCTGTAGCATAAGGGGATATACAATTTAATTTATTTTTTTCTGGATTATACATGTATTATCACACAAAACATACTTCCATATTATTCATTTTTTGAATAATCTTATAAAAACAAAACCCCAAAACATATACCCAAATAAATAAGTGAAAAATCATGTTTTCATCTGTATTCCTACTCCAGTAGTTCTTTCTCTGGAGGTAGATAGCATTCTTTCATTAGTCTTTCAGAATTGTCCTGGATCATTATATTGCTATTAGTAGCAAAGTCTAGCACATCTGATTGTCCCACAATCTTGCAGTTACTCCTGGTTCTGCTTATTTCACTCTGCTTCAGTTCATGTAGGTCTTTCCAGCTCTTTGTGAAATCATCCTGGTCATCATTCTTTTTTTTTTTTTTTTTTACTTTTTTTTTTTTTAAACCCTTGTACTTCGGTGTATTGTCTCATAGGTGGAAGATTGGTAAGGGTGGGCAATGGGGGTCAAGTGACTTGCCCAGGGTCACACAGCTGGGAAGTGGCTGAGGCTGGGTTTGAACCTAGGAGCTCCTGTCTCTAGGCCTGACTCTCACTCCACTGAGCTACCCAGCTGCCCCCAGTCATCATTCTTTATAGCACAATAGTATCCAATTGAGAGACAAGGGATATACAATTTAAAGCTTCATTGCAGAGAAAGTCAAAGACCTAAGGGAAGGGGGAGAGGAGGGAAAGTACATTAGGGTTATTAGAAGCCCAGGAAAAAAATAAAATATCTATGATTGCAGTCAAACAGACAGTGGAGTGTTTATGACCAGCCTAATAATACAAATTTCATTGTGTTACTTCACTACTCAGAAATCTTCGATAGCTTTCCAGTGCTCACTTGGGTTTAAATTCCTAAATCTAGAATGCTAGGTCCTCCACAAGTCAGCACCAAACTACCTTCCCTGTTTTATTTGGAGTCACCCCTTTATCCGTATTCTATGCCTTGGATGTCTGACCAAGCTCTAAGTGTTCCACAGTGTCTGCTTCTGGCTCCCTGGTGGAAGAAGATTTCACATGCTAAGTGTCTATGATAGGGTTTGAGCCTGCTGGTTTCCCCTCAACCTGGTTTATTCTCTCTGCTGATATCGGTACAGTTTCTTGGAGAGAGTTGGGTGAAAGGTAGACACCACAGGTGGGTGAGCAGCCTTGAAAAGGACCTAAAGCTTGGTCAGAAGAAGAAGCCAAAGTTATCCACAGCATCTCGAGACATTCCCAATGGTCCTGACTTTTGTCTTGCCATTTGGACTTTGACAATTCTGGAAGAGAGTGTGAGACTGATGACTTTGTGAAACTCTGCCTCACTTAAATCCAATTTACGAGTAAGCCAAGATATCACCCCCTGATATCCTTGGTCCACTTCAAAAAGAAGGACACACAATAACACCACTCTGAACAAACCAGACCCATTCACAGTTCCTCCCTAAACGTGTCCCACTCTTTTCCCCCCTGCATGCCTTTACTTGTACCTTTCCTGATACCCTAAATATCCTTCTCTGTTCCTACCCCAGTCCTACTTCCCTATCCACTTACTAAAATCCAGATGGACTTCAAGGCCCAGCTCATGAAGTCCTTCCATGATACTCACAGCTGGAAGTGGATTCTACCTCAAAACTCTTGCAGGACTTTGTATTTCTCTTATGTGCTTATAATATTCTGGTCCATATTATAATTGTTCATTCTTCTCCTCTGAAAGAGTATGTTCCCTGAGATCAGATAAAGACTCCTTAACTGTGAATTTAAATTAAATATGAAAAATTTTAAATGTGAAATCTTCATAAGGTACCTAATGGTGCACATGGTAGGCATATGCTAAATGTTGAACACTAAATGGTTTATGACAGATAGGGTTCATGGTGGATAGAGTCCCAGGTCTGGTGTCCAGAAGATCTGAGTTCAAATCTGGTCTCAGACACTGTCCCTGGATAAGTCATTTAGACCTGTTTGCCTCAGTTTCTTCATTTATCAAATAAGCTGGAGGAGAAATGGCAAATCACTCCAGTATCTTTGCCAAGACAATCCCAAAAGTGGTCACAAAGAATCAGACATGACTATATTGAAAAAGATTTAAGAAAGATCTGACTCTGCAATTTGGAACTATGCCCAAAGGGCTATAAAAGACTGCCTGCCCTTTGATCCAGCCATACCATTGCTGGGTTTGTTCCCCAAACAGATCATAGATAAACAGACTTGTACGAAAATATTTATAGCTGCACTTTTTGTAGTGGCAAAAAACTGGAAAATGAGGGGATATCCTTCAATTGGGGAATGGCTGAACAAATTGTGGTATATGCGGGTGATGGAATACTATTGTGCTAAAAGGAATAATAAACTGGAGGAATTCCATGCAAATTGGAGAGACCTCCAGGAAGTGATGCAGAGCGAAAGGAGCAGAGCCAGAAGAACATTGTACACAGAGACTGATATACTGTGGTAAAATCAAATGTAATGGGCTCCTGTACCAGCAGCACTGCAATGACACAAGACAGCTCTGAGGGATTTATGGTAAAGATGCTACCCACATTCAGAGGAAGGACTGCAGGAGAGGAAACATATAAGATAAACAATTGCTTGAATGCATGGGCTGAGGCGGACATGAATGGGAAATAGACCTTGAACAAGGACACATGTTACAACCAGTGGAAATGTGCGTTGGCCATGGGTGGGGGGAGAGCGAGGGGTGAAGGGGAAAGTAGGGGCATAAAGTATGTAAACAGATTAAAAACGAATATTAATAAATGTCTAATAAAAAAAAAAAAAGAAAGATCTGACTCTACCTCTTCCCTTTACAGAGAAGGAAAGTGAGGTCAAGAGAGATAGTATGGAGTATCAAAAAGAATACCAGATTTGGAGTCAGAAGACCTAAAATCAAATTCTGCTTCTTTTTTTTTTTTAACCCTTCCCTTCCATCTTGGAATCAATATGTGTATTGATTATTTAGTTATTTGATACAAATTAATTCAACCAAAAACCCGCTATATTAAATTATAAAATGAGTACCCTGAAAAAACTATAACCAGTTGCCAGAAAGCTGAGAGCTTTAACGTACAGGTAGGAAAGGAAAAAACAACATCCTTAGTGGAACTGTCATTTGAAATGAAGTCTCCTAGTTTTGCTGATCTGAACACCGATTACAAAACAATAATTTAAAATTTCAAATAACCGAAGAGTTAAGGAACTGAAATTGAACTCTGCTTCACATGGACTTGATTAGAAAGTCAGAGAGAACACAATCTGTGACTCTGGAGAAAATGGCCAGTATTATCATATTATTTGTGGTTTACACCAGTGAGATCAGGTACAGAGGGTTTGATTAACCTGCCACATTGATGATGGTGACAAAGGTCAAGTTCCCTCCTTGAGATTATGAACCTCCTGTGCTAAGGCTATTTAGAAGTCTGCTGACTTGTTCCCTATTAAGTAGTTAAATAAAACTTTGAACAGCTAAAAGACTCTAAGGTGCTTGGTCATTTGTATAAAGGTGATTCCTGGATTCTCACAAGAGTTCAAATTCTGAAAGGTTCCACCAAACTGGAATCGATTTGAATTCTAGCCTGGGGATGGACTCTGCTATCTGAGAACCAGCCTAGCTAAATCTGAGGTGCTTATCACCAGGTGGTAAATATTTTTTGGCTATGGCAGCTTCATGAAGCTTCCTACACTTTTATAAGTAGCCCAACTGAGGCACCCAGCTATGGTAGTAGATAGAACACTGGGCACAGAGTCAGGAAACATAAATTCAAATAAAGCCTCAAACATTTAAAAGCTATTTAGCCCTGAATAAAGTAACTTCTGCCTGCCTTAGTTTCTTCATCTAAAAATTGAAGA
This sequence comes from Gracilinanus agilis, assembly GCF_016433145.1. NCBI lineage: Eukaryota > Metazoa > Chordata > Mammalia > Didelphimorphia > Didelphidae > Gracilinanus > Gracilinanus agilis. The sequence continues at coordinate 481,570,224 of NC_058131.1, read as the reverse complement.
AAATAATGGCACCTACCTCATCATGGTTATTTTGAGGACCAAATGAGAAAATATTTATAGGGGCAGCTGGGTAACTCAGTGGATTGAGAGTCAGGCCTAGAGACAGGAGCTCTTAGGTTCAAATCCAGCCTCAGACACTTCCCAGCCGTGTGACCCTGGGCAAGTCACTTGACCCCCATTGCCCACCCTTACCAATCTTCCACCAAGGAGCCAATGCACAGAAGTTAAGGGTTTAAAAATGTAAAAAAAATATATATTTGTAAAACATTCAGGGTACATAGTAGGCATTTAATAAAAGTTTATTTTCATTCCTAATTCCTCTAGGAATTTCAAGCTACATCAATTTTAAGAGTACCAGTACAAAAAAAACCCCCACAAATCTTTTAATACATATATTTACTAAATACACCATTATTTTTATTTTGTGTGACAAACTTCTGAATTTTCAAAGGTGGCTTTTTCCTTCTCTTTTATTAAAAGGTAAATCTCAAAGTTCTTTAATAGTTTATAACCAAGGGTAGCTAGGTGGCTCAGTGGATTGAGAACCAAGCCTAGAGACGAGGGGTACAGGGTTCAAAAATAACCTCAGACACTTTCTAGCTATGTAACCCTGGGCAAGTCACTTAACTCCCATTGCCTAGCCCTTACTGCTCTTCTGTGTTGGAACCAATACACAGTATTGATTCTAAAGCAGAAGGTAAGGATTTTTTAAAAAAATAGTTTGTAACCAATTTATGATAATCATAGTAATGTCCCAGAAGTATTGTTTTCTTTCTTTTTTTAATTAATTAATTTTAAAAATCCTTACCTTCTGTCTTAGTGATATTAAGTATCAGTTCCAAGGCAGAAAAGCAATAAAGGTTAGGCAATGGGGGTTAAGTGACTTGACCAGGGTCATACAACTATGAAGTGTCTGAGGCCATGTTTGAACCTAGTTCCTCTAAGCTCCAGACTTGACTCTCTCTGCACTGAGTCACCTAGCTGCCTCATGCTACTTTCTTTCAAGAGAAAGGCTAAAAGCCTACTATGTGCCAAGACTGCCATATCCTGGGGATATTAATACAAAATAATAATAATAGCTAGCATTTATGTAGCCCTTTAAGGTTTGCAAAGCATTTCGCAAATATTATCTTCATTTATAAAAGCAAAGATAGTACTTACCTTCAGGAAGTTTACATTTTACTGGGGAAAACAACATCTATGTGGGAATGGTGACCAGGGAATTACAATTTGGAAAGTTACAGGGATGGTCTGTGAGTTGTAGGGCAGAAAACTGATACATCCTTTCTAGTAGCAATATTAGTCTTGATTTAATTATGGTCCCAAAACTGAATGGGGATAGGAAGGGCCAGGGATTTGCACAGCACACATATTAAGTCAAGGTGGCAGATGAGAAGATGGGCAGGAAGTAAAAAGTGAGGCATAATTAAAGCTAAATATATTGAGCCCTATGAGGCACCCATTAAGGGGCCCAAAGGCAGGAATTCTAGAACTCAAAGGATTTAAGTCTTCAAGGCAGGACTCCTTGGTCCAGGAGACAAGATGGGTGGCAGGAATACATATAACCAGGAAATATCCTCGAATTTTCTTGCAGCTCTGTTTCCTCTTCTTTTAAAGGGAAGATTTATGGTATCTGTTCCTACCCTACTTTTATAGGGGCATGAGCATAAAGAATGAGAGTAGCTTGAGATGAAAGTAGTATGTATATATTATAAAAATACAGCATAAGGTTTATTTTTGAGATTACTAAAATGAACTATTTAAAACTAGGATAGCTTCTTGTGTTTTTATACTCTTCAAGGAATTAGAAGCAGTATGTTAGGGTGGATAGGGTACAATAATTAAGAGTTAGGAAGATTTTGGTTTGAGGTACACTTCAGACATGACCCCTAAGCACAACACTTAACCATTCCAAACCTGTTTTCTTACCCATAAAATGAAGCTATTTGGCTCGTTGACTTCTGATGTCTCTTCCAGCTCTAAATCTATGATTAGGTAGAATTTTTTTTTTTTTTTGTGAGAGAAAAGATATTCAGGGAAATGTTTATCAGAAAAGGAGACCTAAAATTCATGTGGCTAGAGTAAATAATAATAGCCAACCCATTGGTTGGCTCTACACTCATGAAATGTAAAAAGGTCAAAAGGTAAGCTTTCAACCAATAAGGGGGAAACGGGGAGTTATCAAGATGGTGGAAAAGAACAGGGTGAGGGATGCATTGTTGCCCAAGAAAGGAATCCTAGATTCAAGTCGGAGAAGCTGGGGTTGATCCCACAATGCTATTTATTATGTAACTCGTCTACTTGGGCCTAAACTTAAGTTTACTGGACCTCTTTTCTTCCTCTATAAAACAAAAGAGTTAGACTACTTGACTGCTAAGGTCCCTTTCAACTCCAGATCTATGCAAGGCAAGGTGGATTGGAATTCACACTAATATACCCATCATGATATGTTCATGTGCTGATGAGAAAGAGAACGAGGAGAAAGAGCCCATCCCAGCAAAAGGCTTCTTAAGTACGGAGAGAATCTTTACAAATCTGTAAGTTCCTATTTGTAAAAAAAAAGTTAATCCTGGAAAGATTTTGCTATCTTAACAGCTAAGGAAATATATTTTTTCTCTTTGTTCTCAGAAAGAGGGTCATGTCCCTTCCTTTGATAATATGTGACTAGAAAACACTTCAAAGTTTCACAAGTCATAGAAAGAGAATTTCACATTTGTCGCATTCAACTTAAATGCTTTTATTGACAATGTTTGAACAATAAGCAAACAATGCTTAAAATTTCATTCAAATTCACTTTCCACATGTCAAAAGACCTCAAGGTAGAAAAAAATAAAATAAAAATATAAATATCTGATAATCCATCTTAATAAATAAATTAAAAACACAATAAAAACGTTTTCATGGAAAACTGTTAATGTCAGAACATTCAGACCACCTTAACAATGCATGATCAGTAACATTACGATGAACATTGATGTAGAAGAAAACTACAGTACATGGATTTAGCTATTTATTTCTATCTACTAGAAAATAAAGTCATATCTTTTCTTAGTTAACATTGGTCATTTCTAATCATCAGAACACACTATTGCCAGAAACACAGTAGTTATTGTTAAAATCAGCTGCACTAGATACAATTTGGAAATATCCAGCACCAGGTTAATTCCAATAATGAACCCAATAGATTAGTTAATGCTATGAGAAGACTAAGGAGAAAGAGAAAGAGACACAGACCCAGGCCTGGCTCAGCATGCTACTAACTACCAGCTCTCAGATGTGTCACTGGGAACGATACACACTCCATGCGTTTTGCTACATCTCTGGAAGAGGTAAGGACTCAAGTCCACATGTGGGATCATCCATGTCCTTGAGGGCTCATGGCCTGGTTTGATTCACGCACAGACATCTGCCTTCCCAGGGTCTACAGAAACCACTGAGGGGAAGACGCGTTTCTCGTTTCGGTAATGTGATGCAAAAGCTCCAGCGTGATGGTGGTGGCAGTGGCAGCAACAGCAGCAGAACCCACAGCTCCGGGGCTCTTGTCTGTGCCTCCTACCCTCACCCTCACCTCCTCTGCTCACAAAGCCAGCAGGGTCGGGGAGCTCAGTGAGTCAGAAGAGGGCTCATTGCTGCTGCTGCCCTTCCGGTGGGCTGCCGCACAGCTGGGGAAGGAGTCAGCTTCTGGGTAGGTGAAGACGAAGGAAGACGTATAGGTGGTGCAGGTCGGTGTGCAGGTGACCACTGGGGTGCACAGTGGCTCTAGGTCAGCTGCTACTCCCAAACCCAGAGAGGTGCTATGCAGAGGCTCCCAGTCTGCTGCATAGAAGGAGCCAGCCAGGTCCATGTCAGGCACCGAACGGGCCGCAGATTCTAAGCCACCAGGCCTGGAGGAAGCTGGGAAGAGGAAGTCATCAAAGGGCTCAGCCTTCAGCTCCAAACTGTTGATGTTCTTGACTGGTTCCACAGAAGGTTTGGGTTCTGTCTCCTGCAAGAGGGGCAAGGAGAAGGCTTCCTCTGATTCTGGGGTAGCAGCCTCAGACAAGCCACCAGTGAGATCAAGGGAGTCAGCTGTCATTTCTTCTGGGAAGCCCAATTCATCAGGGATCTTGCAGGCAGGTCGATGGGCCGCCAGGATGAATTCAAGCTTTTCCTTCTCCTTCAGAAGGTTGGCTATCTCAGTTTGCAAAGCAGATTTTTCATCTTCTAGTTGGTCTGTCTCCTGTAGACAAAGGGGACAAAGGAAAAATATAAGGCTTGTATGAGTTCAACTAGGTACTCCCTGTTCTCCCATGGCAGAGAGGCAACTTTTTTCCTCAATCTCCAGGGTCCAAAGTAGATACCTACCGCTTGGAGTGTGTCAGTGAGCTCTCTCCTTCTATTTCGACATTTGGCTGCAGCCATCTTGTTCCTTTCTCTCCTGATCCTTCTTTTCTCCTCTTCTTCTGGGGAAAGCTAGAAAAACAAACAAATATACATTTAATGTTCAGTTATACTTTTTACAGTATCACCTCCATTCACCATCCCACCTGTCCCTATGGCCACCTGTCCCCCCCCCCCAACTCTTTATCTTAATAGTCTCTTGGGTGAGGCCATTTCCAACCTGCAGTTGCAGACTGGGTGTGACTTGCATGTAAAATAAGATCCTCAACCAGAGAACAAAGAAAACTCCAGCTTCTGTTACATCAGAGTCCTAGAGTCCTTCCCTTTTGAATAGCTTGTTAGCTTAAAAGTGGTCTATCTATCCTAATTTGCCCATTACAAATCAAATTGTGCTGGGAGAAGTAATGGTGGTGGTATACAACTAACAGGGTGGCAGTGGTCTCAGGTGCATGTTTCTGACTCAGAGGGAAGACATTCAGAATCAGTGTCCCTGACAAACTTTTCATCAGACAACTCAATCCATGAATCCCATTACTACCCTTTTCTCCACTTGTATGAAAGGGTTACCCAGAAATATATTCACCTGCTCAACTTTGCCCCTCCTGCCAATGCTTTGCCCTCTGCCTCCTGCGGTAGTCTTCACAATACCAGCCCTAGAGTAAACAGCAGCTGAAGGAGTAGGGACTCCATAAGGATGGACTCTGGTCTGGGATGGAGCTACAGAAGAGATGAGGGTGGGCTGGACCAGCCACTGCAGGTCTGGGCTTGTCGATATGGCAGTCACAGTCGGTATAAAGTTGGCACTGGAAACTGCCAGATCTGTGCAGAAATCCTAAAAGAAAAAGAAAGAAAGAAAAGCTGACGTTAGTGTGACTCCAGGTTTCAGAAGTAGATGAGGTGAAGTGAATTCTCTGCTGCAAGCAGCAACTGCAATGAAGGAAATGATCTCCTTCAGGAAGTATTTCCCTTAAAATATCCTATTTCCATTTGAAAGGGTCTTCCCATTTCCCCTGAAGTGCTCTGTAAACTCGCCTCTATCCAGGCAGCTACAGTTCCCCGTTATCCCCTCAGCATCATTCACATGAAAGGAGGTTTGTTATAAATATCCCTGACGTCTGCACTGACGCAGGCGCCGCTCCGGAGTCTCCTCAATGAACTCGCTTTTTATCAATGAAACTGCCTTACACACCCTCCAGCTTGCACCCTCGCCACCCCCACCCCCTTCCTCCTCCCGTTCCTTTGCGGAGGGGAGTAATCTACCTAGGCAAAGGGAAAGCTGTTTTTCTGACGCCTTCCATCATCTAGAACGATGCTAGCCTTTTTCCGTGACACGTTTCCCCTTACGCTTATCAGACATAAGCAGCAAATAGTGCGGGGAACGTGATGGGGAGGGCTGCTAGGAAGTAGAAAGCTACTTTTCTTTGGAAAGTGGCTCTAAAAGAGAAGTCTACTCTGTAGCCAAAGAGAAAGAAGCAGTATTTCCCCCTAAGAGTGCCGTCAGAACTCTTCATTGAAGCCTGACTGTGAATATTCATGATACTGTCAAAGCCTAAGAATAGTAGCAGCCCGGTAGCCTCTCGACTTAAAGGCACCTCTCCTCCTCCTCCTCCACTTAGTCCCCCAAACAAGTCCCCTCGGGCTTGATCAGAAGGAAACTCCCCGGAGCGGTAGGCTCCTCGGATAGCGCAGTCTCTTACCTGTGAGTTGACAGGAGAGCCCATGCTGGAGAAGGAGTCAGCCGGGGAGTGATAATAAGACAGGCTATCCCCCGCCGGGGAAGCGCTGCTGCATCGGGAGGAGGATGCTTCGTATTCGGCGTTGAATCCTTGGTACATCATGGTGAAATTTGTAAAACCCCGGGGAAGGGTTGAGGGGGCGGGGACAGATCTAAGCAGTCTGCTTTGCTTTGTATGAGCGCGATCCCCGCTCAGCTGCTCTGTCCCGGTAGCAGTGGCTTGCTGCAGATGCGGTTTGGAGTACGAGAGCTAAGCTGCTCCTTTTATAAGGATTTAAGACTCCCAGCATTTCATGAATGAGCTGACGTCAGTGGAGTTCCACTCCTAAGGAGGGGTGACTGGTTACACTGCAGGCTGCTGCATTCGTTTTTTAAGAGTTTCCTTTCATTTGCACCTTCCTGTCCTTTATTAAGATCATTTTTAGAATACGTAGGATTTCTTTAAATGAATTTTAAGTGGAAGAATGGACCCCAAATGAGAGGTTCCTGAGAAACATCCCCCCATATTTCATAATTCAGTGTTCCGAGGCCTGGAAACCTGCTGACGCAGATGTCCTAATATGGGAAACATCCTGTGTAAAGGGGGAGGGACTGACGGGAATTGCTATAGAGCTGAAGCCAAGTAGTTGAAGGGTAGGGTAGACCGGAGAGCTTTGAGGGGAGGGGAGAGGGGGAAGGGAAACGAAGTGATCAAACTTTATCACCTTTTTTTCTACTGCTTAGTGGCGCTATAACCTCCAGTTATTCGGGGCCCGAGAGATTGATAAGAGTCTTCTGGGTGTTGACACGAGTGCAGAGCCCCAGGATTTTAGAGATCTGCCCCTTGACCTACACTATTACTTCGTCCCCAAGGACCAGTTCTCTCAATTTTGCCGAGACCGGGACTCGGGTCTCTTCTCAGGCTCCAGGCAATCGAATGGTCACTAAATTTGCAAGAGAATGTCAGAAAATACAAAGGCTTTAGAAAGAATAGCTTACTTTATCTATGATGCTAGGAGGAGGGAAATGTTAGGAGTGGGAGGGAAGGTGATTTCTTCCCCCCCCCCCCCCGCGCAAGTGGAATTATTGTGTTTTGTTTGTTTTGTTGATAACTGAGGAGAGAAAAAAAAAAAAAGAAAAAATCAATAGATATTTGTCTTGCAAACCACTATGTAAAGGGGAATTTGCCACCTTATAACTAGATCCAACTAGGCTGTAAGGAGACCGGGGAGGTGGGGGGTCGGAGTTCGGCTCCGCGTGGGCAAAGCTAAGCCAGATGTGTGAGTGGGGGAACCCCCGTCCCTTCCCGCAGAACAAAAAAGAGTTTATCTAGTTCACCTTATGAAATCAGATTCACAAAATGAGCAATCAATAGGTGCTTCCAGTTTGGGGATGAGGAGCGTGGGTGGAATGGGGACTCTAAGCTAAGGAAGACGTTTAGCTCAATGAACTGGTTCTTTCAAATGGTCCGGAAAAATACAAGCAGCCCAGAAGTATCTCCGCAGTCCGGAAGACACGAAGTTTCTATTGCGAGAAAGTCGTCTGGAGCGTGCAGTCTGCCAGTGCCAAGACCCGTCTAAAACACCAAGTACTGACAATAACATTTCTACGCCAGGAGCAGCCACAACAACAACCCCTGATTTTTGCCTGGGAAACCGAGGCTCGGCTTGGCGACCTTTGAGTCAAAAAAAAAAAAAAAAAAACAAAAAACAAAAAAAACCAGTGGCGTTTGCTGCAGTAAAAAAAAAAAAAAGCACTAGGGGACGGGGGGGGGGGGGGGAGGGTGGCTAAAGGAGAGTGATGTCTCTGTACCTCAATTCTGTATAGGTAACAACTGCAATATTATTGGTTACAACGAAATCTGAAGACGCCCCCAGACAGTGGTGGTGTGTCTGGGGGTGGGGTGGGGGGGGTGAATTGGGATATCACGCAGGTCCCCTGGCACGCGTTAGGTCATTGCCTGGATTGTTTAGGGCTATGCCTGGAGTCCGACAGCCGATTTGCTTCCCAGTCAGTTTCACACAGGAGCCAAAAAGATCCCGGCTATAGATAGTAACAGGGAAGCTGCTGTTTACAGCAACAAACATGAGCCTTCAGTTCAAGTATCCAGGCGACCGCTGCAGGGAGCAGCAGCCCAGGCGCTTGGGAGAACTCGATGCCAGATCCTTTCTGGGAAGGATGATGGGATCTGTTGGTGCTGTGGCTGCATCCCGAGGTTTGAGATCATTTGCTAAGTTCAGTGACTGATGTTTTTTTGTTTTTTTTTTTTGTTCCTGCGGCTGCCGCCACCGCCGCTGCTGCCTCAGCTGCTGTGCTGTAACCTCCATTCTTAGAGATCTGAACCAAATGGGAGGGGAGGGGGAGCAAAAAGAGGGAGAAAGGAGAGAGAAGGAGATTCGTGGAACTGGGCCATGTGCTATTTTTGTGATACTCTGTCAGAGCAAAGGTGAAAACAGAATTTCATCATTTTATGTCACTGTTTGGCTTATGTTGCTAAGCTTTAGACACGAGAGTCGTCAATCCCCACCCCTTTGTTCGCTACTAAAAAAAAAGACCTATTAGAGCAGCTCTGAATCCTAAAAGATCTTGCTCTCTTCTCTAATCCCATCTTCTCGACTTTTCGGCATTCTACTCCCCTTGGTCCGTTAAAAAGATAAGTGTTATGAAAGCAGATAAATCTATGATAAAAAGCAGTACTCTTTTCCCATCATCCTTCACTCCCTTTCTTTATCAGATCTGAAAAAATTAGGTCAATGTTCCAAATTCCTTGAGTCTGACCTCCCTTTTGATTCCCAGCTTGGTCTTTCAGATAGTTAAGAGAAAATAGGTAATATTTTCATTCAGTTCCCCTTGAAGGCCTCTAGAATCAACACTGGATAAGAACTGTGTCATCTCAAGAATTTGTGCATTCCCTTCCTCTTTTTCCATTATTTTCAAAGGAGATAGTGAAAAAAGAATCTTTAGGTTCTCTTATGTCTGCTCTCTCTAATGCTCTATTACATCAAAATTAGAGCTGGAAAAGATCTGAAAAGCTCATGAAATCCATCCCCCTCTCCCCAGGTAGATCAAAGAGAACTGTCTCTTAGGGTTGTATTGTTGTTGGGTTGCAGTTTAGTGTTATTGATATCTTTAGTTGTGACATCGACTTCATTTCCAAATATATCCCTCCATATTCTCCTTTTCCTGAAAGCTACCCCCTTAAAATAAAGGAGAGACAGACAGACAGACAGAGTCAGAGAGAAACAAGAACTCTCAGCAGCTTTTCCTTCCATGGTGAGAATCGGTCACTTCTAGAACCCCAGGCCATAAAGGGTACTTCATCTTCAACAAAACAGTTCTAATCATTGGTGCCAAGGTTTTCTGGACACAGAGTAATCCCAGCTAAATAGTATTCACAGACTTATCTATTTGTTTAATCTTGTTTTAGAATTCACCTAGAGTAGGGTTTCTATCAGAAGTTTTTGTCTGACTTGGGGTTAGAAATTCCTTGTGGTTCCTTGTAGCTTGTCAGCATTAGCATTTTAGAGGCTGGGCCTCCCATCAACCTGCCAAGTTTGGAGTTTGAAGGCCTCTCAGTGTTCTCAACAGTGTTCCCATAATTCTTTTGACAATCCATGCAAATGGAGGAGAAGGGGAATAAGGTAATAGATGGAACTCAACCCAGGGGGCAAGTGTTTTTTCCAGCTTGGCTGCATTTCTGCTTTTGAACCTTTATTTCAATTAGTAGGATTTGCCAGAGATTTTTTGTTAGAATATCTCAGGGTCACTTCCATATCATAATAGGGCATCACAGTAGGACTTAAGCAAAGATAGAGGAGGAATATCTTTTTTAAATGAAAATTCATTTTATTATAGAATCTTTCACTTTCATTTAGCATGTGATATAAGTATGGTGTTACCCTCAAGCATAGACTCTTCAAGTACATGAATAAAGTATGTGGTACTTTCCTGGGATATTGTATATAGTAAACCAAAACATCTTAGTCACATGATTTTTGAAAAAATAATAATGATGCCAGAAATCTACAAAGCACTTATCATATATTATCACAATCCTCACAACAACTTAGTGATAGTGCTACAAGTATTACTGCCCTCTTTTTACAGATGAAGAAACTGAGGCAGAATGCTTAAGTGAGCTGCCAGAATGTCTGAGACATAATTTTTCTTTTCTTTTTTTTTTTTTTTCTTTTCTTTTCTTTTCTCTTTTTTTCTTTTCTTGATGGGATCTCCTCTCTCCAAGGCTGGGAGTATACCAATCTCTCAAGGCCTGATACCAATATTACTTCTTTTTTTTTTTAAACCTTTACCTTCCATCTTGGAATCAATACTATGTATTGATATTGAGTGGTAAGGGCTAGGCAATGGGGGTTAAGAGACTTGCCCAGGGTCACACAGCTGGGAAGTGTCTGAGGTCAGATTCGAACCTAGGACCTCCCATCTCTAGGCCTGGCTCTCAATCCACTGAGCTCCCCAGCTCCCCACCCCCCACCAATATCACTTCTTGGAAGCTTTAACATACTCAATTTTTCTGATCTGAGCTGATTCACCCATCCTTAGGCAGAGAAGGATTCACTTTATTTGGTTCAGGCTTAGTAAAGATACCTGATTAGCTTTAATACTGTTGCAGCTCAAAACCATCAAGCAATCCACCATGAGGAGGGATTTTCAAGCAAGGTGCTCATGAAATCAAGACCTATATTCCATCTATTACATTATATCATTATATTTCTTGGACACTGGGAAATTCATCTTTTTAAATTTTTAAAACTCAAATAGAAGAGCAGCTAGGTGGCTCAATGATAGAGAGCCAGGCCTAGAGACAGGGGATTCTGGGTTCAAGTCTGACTTCACATGCCTCCTAGCTATGTGACCCTGGGCAAGTCACTTAACCCTAATCTCCTAGCTCTTACAGCTCTTCTATCTTAGAACCAATACTTAGTATTAATTCCAAGATGGAAAGTAAGGGTTAAAAAAAAAACCCAAACAACCTCAAATAGAAACCTTACTTGCTTTTACTCATTTCCAACTAAGTATATAATTCCTTGTTTTTTCTATACCTCAGTGGCATTTAAATTAAAGCTAACACACAAAATCGAACTGTTGATTCAAAAGGCTTTCTCAGGAGATGTTAAGTGAAGTCAGTAAATATTTTTTAGCTTAGTGTTGCTACATTAAGTGAAAGGCTGCTATCCTCACCTCCTACGTAAATGTCTCTGCGCACAGTCTGCACACAACATGCAGAAGTATTTATTTATTTAGGGAAGTGTGGTCTGGTGGTGAAGAGCTGTGGTCTGAGCACGAGACCTCCAGTCAGAAAGACTTCTTCTTCGACCTTGAGAGAGTGGCTTCTCACCAAGTTAAATGGCTTCTCTCCTCTCACATCCCCAGTCAGTGGATCGGTAACAGTGACAAAGATCCTACCTGGATTGTCTAAATAAATCAAGTCAATAAATCTTTATCAAGTATCTACTATACACCAGGTACTGTGCTGAGCACTAGAGATGCAAAACAGTCCCTGTCCTCAGGGAGCTCACCCTGGAAGGCCAAAGCAACATACAAATGGCCATGTACAAGCAACAAACAAATATGTATTAATTATGTATTCATCATCTACTAGGTGCCAGCCACTGTGCCAAGTAATAGAGATACACCAAAAAAAAGGCAAAAGAGTCCCTGCCCTCAAGGAATTTACAATCTAATGGATTGATAGGATAATGTTGAAATATACAGTATAAGTGGTAAATTATCTCTGAGAGAAGGGATTAATATTAATGATGAGATTTATATAGCATTCTGGAAACCTTTCTGAATATAAAGAGGTCAGAAAGAGCATTGGATCTGGAGCAAGAGGACCTACATTCAAATCCCAGCTTTGTTAAAGATACGTGTGGCCTAGAAGGAGTCACTTAACTTCTTTGGGTCTCTGTTTCCTTAAATGTAAAAACAGGGGATCGGACTAGATGACCTCTGAAGTTTCTTCCATCTCTAAATAAATGGCTCTTCCATTCGAAAATCTACCAGGATATGTGCCTATATGTGTATAGCTGAGAATTGCAAAATGTGAAGTAACAAGAAGTTTGGGCTACTTCTCACGAGTTCGGACCCATAATTAGAAAGAAAACCTCCAATGGTGAATGAGGAAGGATAAAGCAAATGCCTGTTAATGAGCCTCACGAGGAAGGCAGTCAGTGCCTATCTATGAAAGCCACATTGTCTACTTCGAGATGACTGTTTGTTACCACACTGTTACTTCTCCAGGCCAAGCGCCTGGAGATGGCAAGAAGAATTAGCCATGCCCAGTTTTGGCCTTCCATACATGCACGAGGACAATAGAGGTCGTGGGGGCAAAGTTACTTCATCTTGTGGCTCAGAGGGAGAACACAGGGATAGTCCATGCCTTAAAATACTTTCTCCATAGAATTCCCTCCCCCGCAGATTAATTAGGGCTGAGGATTTGGCCACTTTGGGCACAAATGTGTTTTCATTCTGAAACACTCTTGGCATCAGGACAAGAGATGATGATTCAATTGGATCCTTCTTCTGCTTCTTTTTTGAAGCTTTATATGGCCCTTGGAATATACTCCAGCTGGCTCCAAAGATGCGGGGTGCCGTTTCTGTTGCTAAGACCTATAAATTTCACCCTGTATGTCACAGCATCTTGCATCGTAACTGGCAGGATTGAACACGAATCCTGTTAGTCAAGCCTAACTTCGTTGACCTACATTTCATACTATGAGAAGAACAATAATGGACAGGTAGGCCCTCTTGAGCCTCCTGGCAATGCCTTATCCTGGGATGATGTTTTATGACTCTGGTGGATTTTGCTATCAGAATTAAAGAATTCTCTCCACGTCACTAAACCTAGAGACTAGCAACACACCCTTACTGAGATACCACAACTTTCAAGTTCTCTGACATGGTGAAAATCCTTTCATAATCATTCTGGGTAGGGCAAAGAATGGATAATGGTTGGTCATATTACACCCTCTAGGGTGGTAGATGTCTCAGATATAATTTGCAATGGTTTCTTATGTTACACAACCATTTTTTAAAACAATGAATGGAAGGACATTGCCTTTTTTTTTTTTTAATGCAGAAAAATCCTGACCAAAGCATGATATGGTAGATGATGACCCAATCCTCAGAGAATGAGCAAGATGCCCCGTCTGGTTCCAATCCACCTGGAGCTTGATGAGCCTGCTTTGAGGCATAAACAATAGAGGGGCTCTTCTCCCACTTCAGAACATGGGCAGATATCCTATGACTGTTTCCTGCAGGTTTACTACATGAGGTTAAAACTCCTTTTATAATTGGCTGTTGGGCTAGAATGGAATATGTATGCAAAAGTAGGTTCAAGTAAGTCATCTTGGATTCTTTTTCCTGGAAGTTTTCTGAGTGAGGAAGATTTCTGTATGCTGCTACTAGAGATGAGAGCGAATTGTTTTGTCTCCCCCACCCAGATAGCATGTGTCTATGGTGCCCATATTTCTTTGATCTCTTTTGTGTGTATCCTTTTTTGATCTGGGGTAAGAGAGTTTCTTTTTAGATGAAAGCATCCAACTGACCAGTAAGATCAGGAGATCCTTCAAAGCTATCCAGTGTCCCACCAGGGCCATATTCAGTTGACCGATGGCAGTAGTAGCTGAGTCCAATGAGAAAGAGCCAGTATAATAACCCTAAGGACCAATCTGTTTGATTCAGTCCAGCAATGAATCTACCTGGCAGCCAAAACCAGTTGAGAAAAGGAGCAATATATCCATCGGCTATTGTTTGTCCTTAGTTTTCCAAGAGCACCGATGGCATCACTAGTGACGTCTTGACTGTCTCATGAGTTGGATTTAAGTGAAGCAGAGTTGTACAAAGACATCAAGCTTCCTCTCTCTTCCAGAGTCATCCAAGACCAGTGGGAGGACCCAAAATCAAGACCACTGGCGATGGCCCAGGATGCAGTAGATGATCTTGGAGCCCTTGATGTCTGACCAAGCTCTAAGTGCTCCATAACACCTGCATCAGCTGCCTTCATGGCCATTGGAACAAATTTTTCTCATTCCCTCAAACTGGTTAGCCAGTCTGCTGAGATGATTTTACTGGGGATGTGGCCACAGCATGTCACAGGTTCTTGGAGCCACAAGTGAGAGCTGGGTGAGAGGTGGACACTGAAGGTGAATGAGCAGCCCTGAAAAGGGCTCAGCAAGCCCTCATCCCAGAGGTGCTAGTCTTTTCCATTAGCTACCCCATATGCAGAAATGAACTTGATGAGGTCTCTAAAAAGGAAGCAAAGCTCCCAGAGCCAAGAAGCATGCATATACACACCCTGAGTTGGGTGGTGGGGAAGATTTTATACCAAATATGTTTAATTATTTGTTTATTTATTTATTTAAAACCCTTAGCTTCCATCTTAGAACCAAAACTATGATGCCTGCTTGTGGGGCATAAATAATAGAGGGGCTCTTCTCCCCCCTTCACTGCATGTGCAAATATCTTATGACTATTTCCTACAGATTTACTGCATGAGAATAAAAATTCTTTTAAATAGCTATGGGACCAGAATGGAGTATGCATGCAAAAGTAGGTTCAAGCAAGCAATCTTGAATTCTCTTTCCAGAAAGCTTAATTCTAAGGTAGAAGAGCAGTAAGTAAGGTAGTAAGGGCTAGACAATGGAGAATTAAGTGACTTGCCCAGGGTCACACATTTGAGGTCAAATTTTAACCCAAGACCTCCCATCTCTAGGCCTGGACCTCTCTCCACCAAGCCATCTCACTGCCCCCTACTAAGCACTTTAAATTTGAGCCCACCCTCCTTAGGGGCTGTATATATGCAGAAGGAAGACTATATGTCCAGTTTGGGGGTAGGGGATATTTTTATATCATCTATCCTTTATGATAATTTCTCAGTTATCATTTAATTTTTATAAAACTTGTTTTTCAGTTGTTTTAGTCAAATCCAACTTTTTGTGACCCCATTTGGGATTTTCTTGGCAAAGACACACTGGAATGGTTTGCCATTTCCTTCTCCAGCTCATTTTCCAGATGAGATAACTAAGACTGACAGGGTTAAGTGACTTACCCAGGATCACAACTAATATATGTCCAAGGCCAGATTTGAACTCAGGAAGAGCAGTCTTCCTCATTCTAGGCATTTATTAAACACCTAAGACATCCTGGGCACTATTCTAGGCTCTGGAGATATAAAAGTGAAATAAAATGTAATTCCTGCCCTTATAGAGTTTATATTCTTCTGGGAATTATTTTATTTTATTTTTTCATTTTAGGGATATTTGGCATGGTCCCAATTTGTTTTAAATGTCTGCGTTGGCCCTGAAATACAAGGTAGGCTATTTGGAAATCAATATTAAAGTATTTGCCTTGGGTTCACAAATATATTGACATATATTCATGTACTAAATAGAAGTTTCGCTGAATAGTGCCAGAAATTTCTCAAGAGCCTTCTCTTTAAACAATCAGTTAGAAAGTTCTTAGCCAATGGTATACTGGTAAGTGTTTATCAATTGACTCTGTGAAAAAAAAAAAAGCATACCTACAACACTCTTTTTTAAAAAATCCTTATTTTCTGTCCTACTATCAGTTCTAAGACAGAATTGCAGCAAAGGCTAGGCAGTTGGGGTTAAGTGACTCGCCCAGAGTCACACAGATAGGAAGGGTCTGAGGTCAAATTTGAACCCAGGACCTCCCCTCTCCAGGCCTAGTTCTCTATTCACTGTGCTAGCTAGCTGCCCCTCTACAACATACTTTTAAGTTTAATTTGCATTATTAACATTTTCTCTGAATCTAAACAATCAACAAAACAACCAAGCCTTGATTTGGATCATTTGCTGACTTCCAAGATATATAAATGCTCCCCTTGAAATTTTAACATTTAGCTCTCTCACATCCAGTTCCAGCTGGCTCAAGCTGAGAGGATGAGGGGTTAACAAATTCTCAACACTGAATAGACCCACTTCCCATCCCTTGCCTAGCAACCTGGTATTTCAGTTTCAGTTTCTAGATATCTGCCTAGTAATTCTAGTTAGGATGAGGTGGAATTCCAACCAGGACATCTCCCAAGATTCTTTCTTTTTATCATTTACTGAGGAAATTAAGAGCCTATAACAATTTTCTATTAAAAGAAAAGAAATTCCCATATGAAATTAATATCCTGGCCAATCTTTTCAGTTTAATAGTGTTGGGTACCTAGATGTGCTAAATCTGTATTGGCTGATTGATTGAATAAATCAATAAATGGTCAATTGGCTTAGATATTTTGTTTTCAGTTCTTTCAATTGTGTCTTCCTGACCCCATTATGGGGTTTTCTTAGCAAAGACACTGAAGTGGTTTGCCATTTCCTTCTCCAGTTCATTTTACAAATGAAGAAACTGAGGCAAACAGGGTTAAATGACTATACAGCCAGTAAGTGTTTAAGGCCAGATTTGAACTCAGGAAGATGAGCATTCTTGACTCCAGGCTCAGTGCTCTATCCATTGAGCCACCTAGAATTGCCAGTAAGTAAACTCCCTTAAATTTTCCTAGTAGGCAATAATACTACAATAGAAAGAACCCTGGGTTTGGAGTCAGAGAACTTGGATTAGAATATTGGATTTTCCCACTTACTAGCTGTGTGACCCTAAGTAACTAGGTAGCACACAGGATGAACCTGGAGTTAAAAAGACCTACACTCAAACTCCAGACATTGACACTTACCAATTATGCGACACCCTACATCCTTCCAGTCACTTTACCTCTGTCTGCCTCAGTTTTCTCAGCTGTAGAATAGGAGCAATGATAGGGCTTATCTCCCAGGGCTGTCAGGAGGTTCAATAGCACAGTGCCTAGTATATCACAGTGGGTGCTTCAGAAATTCTTGTTCCTTCCTTCCCCTCTTGATTTTAGTTTCCTCTTCTGTATGTTGTCCTTTTTATCCTCTCCACCAAGGACAAATACAGCTAGGAACAAAAGTTCTGCTGTTTTGAGCTGGAAATTTGTAAGTCTTTTATGCCTCCACTCCTTAAAGGGAATGAGGGGGTGGTGGGTGGGGGGCTGGCAAAATATCTCATCAGGATCCAGAAGTGAGTGAGTGCACAAAGATTATACCAGACTTCTCTATAGTACCAGGGTGACAATAGAAAGGAGGGAGGTGGGACGTGACATCATGGCCATGGATGCTGTTGTCTCCACACCTGTCTAGCCCTGGGAAGAATGAGGCTGAGCCCTTGGTTTGATTGGAGTTGGTGAAACAAGAGCAAGGGTATAGACACTGAAGAGTGAGGGTAAAAGGGGGAAGCTGGCTTGTGTGTGACGGTGAGAAAAGGAAACAGTTCTGTCACCATCATCAACCACCAAGGCCAGATGGGCCAAGCTGAGGTCCCAGAGAGAGGCAAGCCCTATCAGTAAGGAAGGATTCATATGGACAGTGCCTCTCCCCACTCCCTTCATGTCCCAGAGAGCCAATGTCTCATACAGATTCTCTATCCTTTAAGTTTGTCCATAATTCCTGATTTAATTGGTACTTTAATGCTCGATTACTGTAGATAAAATATGATGGATCATAACTTTTTTTTGATTTGTGTGTTTCATTATTTGTGAACAAGGAGGTGCAGAAGACAGAAGTGACTACCTTAGTATAAGGCAAAACCAGTTGGGAACTTAGGACTTATATGAAAAAAAAATAATATTGATTTATTAAGTTTAATAAATGCCCCAAAGCGGGTAAAGCTGGGATCTGGGATTTGAGGCCATAGGTAGAAGGAAATCAATCAGCATTGCTAGCAGTGGGTCTCAATGACTTCTCCCTTTTCCCTTTTCCTTTAGCACCCCGTCCTCTTCCTGCCATCAAACACACACAGACTTGAAGAGACATCCCTCCATAGGGGTGGGGTTAAGGGTGATGATTTGAGAACAGGTCATGCCTGATGAGAAAAGAAAAAGAGTGCCTGGACTAGGTCCATAATGCCTGCCTTCCAAGGGAGGGAGAACCCTTTTCTTTCATTTTTACCTTCAAACATGAGTACAAACCTTCCTAGACAAAGGCTACATGCGAAATGAGGAAGCTGAATGAAATGTCCTCCTAGATCACCTCTCTATCTAAATCTTTGATCCTACCTTGGAATGGTAGGCATGTGTAAAATGCCTTGAGGAAAGGATCAGTTGCTTTTCTTTTTCTTTCCTTTTCTGGTTAAATCCTCACCTTCTGTTTTAGGATTGATACTAAATATCAGTTCCAAGGCAAAAGAGCAGTAAGGGCTAGCTAGGCAAGAGGGGTTAAGTGATTTGCCCAGAGTCACACAGCTAGAAGTGTTTGTGATCAGATTTGAACCCCAGTCGTCCCATCTCCAGACCTGGCTCTCTAGCCACTGAGCAACCTAACCCCCAAATGCCTTTTTTTTAATTAAAAAAATTTTTTTGTCCATGGTTACATGATTCATGTTTTCTCCCTCCCCTCATCCCTCCCTATTCCCAGAATTGACAAGCAATTCCACTGGGTTATACATACATATATATATATATATATATATATATATATATATATATATAAAATCACTCAAACCTATTTCTATATTATTCATTTTTGCAAAAGAGCAATCCTTTAGAACCAAAACCGTAAATCACACACCCATATAAACAAGTGATAAATCACATATTTTCTTCTGGATTTCTATCCAATTGCTTTTCATGTAGTACCCTGAACATGGTATTATACACAGTGTCCCCAAAGTCTCGGTGCCATTTTAAATGTGCAGTGCTCCCAAGCCACCAATTTTCAGACACTCCTTACTGTGATGCATAATTGGTACCTGAATGCTTACCTGTTGTAAATAAAATAAAATCACTCTCAACTTCTTTTGATTTATGCATTTCACACACAAATGCCTATGTAGTAGGCATCCATAGTAATTTTCAATTCAATTCAATAAATGTTTCCTAATTGTCAGGCACTGTGCTAAGCATTGTTGGATACAAGGAGGGGTAAAAGATAGTCCTTGACTATTTACAATCCAATTACACATCCAACATATAAACAAATGTATGCAGTGCCAGCTCCATATAGAATAAATAAGAAATAATTAAGAGAGGGAAGTAAGAGGGATTAGGGAAAGGTTCCTGTACAAAGTAGGATTTTAGTTGGGAAGCCAGGGAGGTCAGTAGTTAGAATGGAGAAAGGAGAGAATTCCAGGTATGTCAATTAGGCATTTCAAGAATTTTATTTTTGGAATAACCAGAGGCCTGAATTTGGTACTGACACCCTGCTGCTCTCCAGGGTAAATTCAAAATTACACCTCTCCCAGATGCTGTTCATTCACAGCTGGATGTCATTGCAGGGGCATGTTTAGTGACACCATATTCCTAGTCTGCATATTTGTCAGCAGGGTTCATCATCTCTTTATAACAACACTGTTATCATCTCCTAGATAACCAGATAGCTTAGAATACCTTGACCACCTGCCAAAATGGGAGTGCCAGCTGGAGAGCATCATGTGGTTTTACTCTAGCCAATGAACACAAGAGATGTCCAATCAGATTGGCATTTTGGAATGTGGATCTGTAAGCCAAGGATAACTTTCTCTTTGATGTTCATCTATGAGACAATGTGGTATGGTGGGGAATGTACTTGGATTGGGCTTGGATTCAAAAAATCCAAGAGATTGCTCTTTCATGGACTGAAGTAACTCACTTCACCTCTCTCTGAGACTTGATTTCTTCATCTGCCAAATGGACATAATAATACTGACTCTACTTCATAAAGCCATTAGGAGTGCATTGCTCTGTAAACCTTCAGGTTCTATATAAACGTGAATTATAATTATTATCATCTGATTCTAGGCAAGTAAAATTCTATAGGTTAACTAAGCTGGTAGACATTCGAGCTTGGAACTGGAACAAAAAACAAAATGAACATGGCATTGCAGGAAATGTTATTCTACCATACTGGTTGGGGTTGAGGAAACTGAAGGAAAACAGTCAGTCCTTCATTCAACATTCAACAAATATTTATTTAGTACTAATAACAATAATCATTTTGTAAAAGTATAGGCACTTCAGGGATTATCAAGTACTTTTGTAATAATAATCATTGACATTTATATGGTGCTTTAAAGTTTGCAAAGCTTTTTAATGTAGGTTTTCCCATTTGAGCCTCACAATGATGCTTTGAGGTAGAGCCTGCTGGGATTCTTATCACCATTTGTTCTTTTTTCTAAACCTGCAATTTCATTGGTATAAGGAATTCCCAACATGGAAACACCCTCCACTGATGCAGAGTAGCAATTTGCCTGTAACTTAAAATGGCAAAATTCATCACTGCTGAGCTGGAAGTGATTCCAGAGATCATTTAAGATCCATAACATGAGGAAACTGAGGCCCAGAGAAGTTAAATGACTTGCCTAAGGTCAAATACTGATTAAAGTGGCAGAGCCAACATTTGATTACAAATCCAGATTTTGGAGTATTCATGAAACCCTGCAATATTAAACAAATTGCTCAAAACAAAACCAAAAAAAAAAGCTCAGTGGATATAGAGGCCTGGAGACCCGAGGTCCTGGATTCAAATCCGACCTCAGACACTTCCTAGCTATGTGACTGGGCAAGTCACTTAATCCTCATTGCCTAGCCCTTACCACTCTTCTGCCTTGGAATCTTAGCATTGATTCTAAGACAGAAGGTAAGGGTTTAAAAACAAACAAAACCCAAATATTGCTCATAATTATGAAGCTAATATGTGTTAGAGACAGGCCTTGAGCTCACATCTTCTGAACTCAAGGGACAACCCTCCAGATACTACAGTATATTCTCATCCCAATTTACCAAGAAGGAAACCAAGACCCAAGAGTTCCATAGCTAAAATGCATCAGTGGCAGGATTTAAATCAAGGTCTTCATGAATCCAAGTCCTACACATTACCTACACATTGACTCTATTGCACGCATATTCATCCAGGTGATTTTTGTGTCCTCCTGCTAAAACAATAGAAAACTGAGGCCATATCACATAGAAGCAATTCCAAATTACAATTACTTCATTTTTTCCACCTCCCTTTTGGCCTGGTTAGGTAAATGGCCACCAAAATCCATTAAAAATCAATACATATTTTCTAGTGTAGATAGAATATATTTAAATTAAGCGAATCTTCAATTAGTTTAGTTTATATTAGAAAAAGAAAAACCTTAAGGTGCTGATAAGGGATTTATTTATAAGCATTCCTATCAGAAAGTCACACCCTGCTTGCTATTTTTCCATTGGTGGAGAATTATGCTTCAGGGAAGAAAGAATTTTCTCATGCTCCAAAATATTGTCTTGGGTAATTACCATCAAGAAAGTCACCTACAGATTCTCACATTGATATTGTTGAATTAATTAGTACAGTCCTCCATCTTCTCAAATGGTACAGATGAGTCAACCATCCTAGTTCATAATACAACTGGACAGAATGAGAGGGTGTCTTACTATCCACACTTCCAAACTCGACTCTCAGCCCACAGTACCAATGTGCCCAATTCCTTACCCTCTACCCAATCTGCTTATTGGTTGACACCAATTTAATTGGTGTTGAGAAACTTGGCAGGATTATACCCAGAGTTCAAATTGCTCCCTTACAGTCTTGTCACCAGTACTCCAAAGAGAATTTGGGTGGTCTTCTTTTATGCCTCTATCGGACAGTCAGCATTTATTAAGCTATTACTATATGACAATCACCACTGTAAGTGCTTCTTACTGAAAGTTCCTAAAGTTCTCAGATTATAGACTTGGGCTAGAAGGGACTTTACAGGTCCTAGAGTCAAATACCTTAATTTTATAAATGAGGAAAGTGACTCAGAGGCTAATGACTTATCCATAGTCATACAAATGGTAAAGTAGTGGAATTAGGATTCAAACATTGTGTTTTAGAGTCTTATGGCTCTAGAACCAACGCCTGTCCCAGTGTACAACAAATTCCTGACGTTAAAATCCAATCAGAAATGATCAGCCATTTTTCATGTTTGGGTCCTGTAATGAAAAAAAAATACATATATGCTTCCCCCTTAAGTCAGACCCTTCAAAGCCCAGTTCATCTGCTGTCTGTCATGAAGCTTTCCTTGAGTCTCACAAGCCAGAAGTTATCTCTATCTCTTCCAAATCTTCACTGGGATTTCCCCTTTTTTTCATTTTTGAGACATGACTTATTAAATCTGAATGTGTCTTCTTCCTTGTGCTCACAAATGATAAGAGAGGGGAAGTTAGATAGTTCAGTAGATTGAGAGCTGACTCAGAGACAGGAGATCCTGGGTTCAAATGTGACTTCAAATACTTTCTAGCTGTGTGACCCTGGGAAAGTCACTTAACCCCCTTTGCCTAGCCCTACTGCTTAGTATTGATTTCAAGATGAAAAATAAGGGTTAAAACAATTATAATAGAGTTATTTTGGTGAAGTATGGGTTGCTCCACAGTCTTGGGCTCTCAAATTGTAACTTGTGTTATGGAGAACCTGGTAGTTGACTCATTTGATCCATTTAAGATTATAGAGGCTAATTGTAGAGTGTTGAATCTAATGATGTCCATGCCTTCATAATCTCTACCACAAAAAAAAATGCATGCTAAAACTCAATAATGGTCCTGGAAAAGAAATCATGAAATATTCTTCTCGGTGAAGAGACAAGGGACTACCAGGGCAGAATGCCATATACACTATGCAATGTAACCACTATAACAGATATTCTACTTATCCATTTTTCTTGGTCACAAAGAAGGATTCAGGAGATTTACATGAACTGATTCAAAGTGAAGTGAGCAGAACCAGTGGAATATTGTATACAGTAACAGCAATATTGTAAAATGATCAACTATAAATGACTTAGCAAAACAATGATCCAAGACAACTCCAAAGGATTCGTGATGAAAACTGCTATCCACTGCCAGAGAAAGAACTGATGGAGTCTGAATTGGGATTGAAACATACAATTTCCCCTTTATTTTCTTCATGAATTTTTTTTAGTGATACATGGCTTCTTCTACAGCATAACAAATAAGGAAATATGTAACACCTGATAGCACATATAACCTACATCAAATTGCTTCCCGGCTCAGGGAGGAAAGAGGGGAAGAAGAAACAGATAATTTAGAACCCAAAATGTGAGAAACAAATTTTAAAAAATTTCTGTGTGTAACTGGGCAAAAATAAAATATTACCAAAAAAAAAAAATAAGAAGCAAAGAAGGATTCAAAAAAATTTTATTTTACTCCTTACCTTCTGCCTTGAAATTGACACCATGAATTGGTTCCAAGGCAGAGGAGTGGTAAGTAGGCATGTTCAGTTAAGTGACTTGCCTAGAGTCATACAGCTAGGAAGTATCTGAGG
Organism: Gracilinanus agilis; assembly: GCF_016433145.1. Lineage (NCBI taxonomy): Eukaryota > Metazoa > Chordata > Mammalia > Didelphimorphia > Didelphidae > Gracilinanus > Gracilinanus agilis. The sequence continues at coordinate 481,546,803 of NC_058131.1, read as the reverse complement.
TCACATTTGAATCCAAGACCTCCTGTCTTGGCTCTCAATTCACTGAGCCACCTAGCTCTACCCAAGGATTTAGTTTTGAAGAGGTTGAGAGGAGAGGAGAAGGAAGAACTAGAAATGTCTCTAATGTAAAAAAAAAAAAAATTAAGACATCCATTAAAAATTTTTTTAAAGATACATCCTACCATTTTATAGCAACTTTTCTTTAAAAAGAGGATGATGTAGAGTAAAAATTCTTCAACCCATAAATTGCATACCTAAATATATTCCTTTTCCTGGGCTTGAAAAAAGACATTGTAAGAGAGTAACAGAGTATTCAGCCTGGGGTACTTTAGAACAAAACAGTAGAATAATAAACAAGACAATTACTTTCTCCAGTGGCAATGCTTCTTTTCCAGGTTCCACTGATGTACGGAGGAAGTCCCAGGAAGTGTACTGTGTGATTAGGGGATCCTAGCTTCTCACGAACATTGGGCACTTGGCTCTTCGGTCTCTACTAAAGGCTATTCTACAAGACATATGGGCATCAGCCAACCTTTGGTTCCTGTAAATATAAAGTCTATACAGAACTACACGAACTGTTTCTTTGTTAATACAACCAAGTATATGAACTGGATGGTGTAACTTACTGATGAAAATTAGAAGGGAAGATCATGATTTTTTTTAAATCAAGCAGAGAAAATTCAGAAGCAAAAGGAAAAGATAAGTCAAAGGATTAGGAGCCTGGACTTTAAGCCCATAAAGATGAATTTTTCAGTTCCCAAAACAATTTCATGCCAGCATATTCTTAAAGGTCCTGTGTGAATTCCATTGTTATGGGAGGGAGAGGTTAGAGTTCAGTTCTCAGAGAACAGATGGTTCACATCCTGGTTGGTACTAATTGTTCCAGGGAGTGAAAAACAAGTGAACTTGATACTCACAAACCAGTAAAGAAAGAAAATCTCAATAATATCTGGAATGAGTCAACCATAGTATACCAACAAGTGATTGGTTAATGTCATGTAGTCTAGAACTAAAGAACATGACTTACTAGACTGTAAGCTTCTTGAGAGTAGGGTCAATGCCTTATACCTCTCAGGCTTTAAGAATTAGTTTGGAGTAGTAGAAAGAGTAGGCAGCTGAAGGGTAAGAGGATAGAGTACAGAGCCTGGAGTCAGGAAGACTCGAGTTCAAATACGGTCTCAGATACTTACTAGCTGTGTGACCTGGGCAAGTTATTTCACCCTGTTTGCCTCAGTTTCTTTATCTGTAAAATGAGCTGGAGAAGGAAATGGCAAACCACTCCAGTATCTTTACTAAGAATACCCAAATGAGTAGAAACACAGAAGGAAAACAAATGACTTATCATCTGCTTATATGGATATAGGATCGGGGGTTTTGGTTTTAAAAGATTGTTCTATTGCAAAAATGAATAATATGGAAATAGGTATAAGTATAGTGGGCATTCAATGATTATTTGGGTGCCATGATTGTCATCTTCATGCTTTAACCTTATCAATGGATTTTGTTCTCTTCTGGGCAACAAATGGTCCTCTCCATGCCCATAATAAGTGAATTCTGCAACTCCCCAAGCCTCTAGTTTGACTACCAGGGCACAATTTATAGTAGACAATTTGCCTCGAGTCTTTATTATGTAGCTGCTAATTGAATTTTATCTTGCGCTCTTATCCAGATTTTGTTACAAAAACCACATTGCATTCACATGACTTTTTCTGTTCACTTCCACTTTTGATGAGGGAAATTATCATTAGTCAAAGAACAAGAAGAATGGACCAAATATCATCCAGGATGCTGGTTAAACCTGTTATTCTACCACATTTTTCACCTGCCTTAGACACCCGTTGGAAGGTACAGTTGTTCCCTCCTCTGGGAGCAGAGCCAGCCTCTGCCTTACAGTCCTTTCTGTTTTAGCCGAGTCAAGCATGGGTCATTTGGTGAACCCATCCCTAGGCCAAACAGGAATGGATTGGGGTGGGTAGGGCATTGGTCCAAGGAAAGGACAAGAAAAAAAAATTGCTATGTCTGAATAAGTTGAGCTAATTCCTAGGGAATTATATCAAGCATTATATTCATGTCACCAAGAAAGCATCCTGTCGAGATTATTATTATCCACCAATCATTTGGAAAATGTTGATGAGCAAATGGACAGTTTAAGAGGTGATCAGTCGGATTTGGAATAATAAAAGGAAAATTTTGCAAACCTAAGTGATGCTGTTAGAGCTGGCAGAGGAGGGAGAGAAAAGACTTATGAAAAGGATTTCCATTTCCTTGAGTCTTATCTAAAATCCCATCTTCTTCCAGAGATCTTTCCCAATCCCTCTTCAATGCTAACATCTTTCCTCTATTGATTATCTCCAATTTATCTTGTATACTTAAAACAAAATTAAATCCTTACCTTCTGTCTTAGAATCTATACCAAGTATCAGTTTCAGGACAAAAGAGTGATAAGGGCTAGGCAATTGGGGTTGAGTGACTTGACCAGGATCACATAAGAGGTATCTGAGACCAGTTTGGAATCCAGGACCTCATCTTGTATACCTCTTGTCTATTCAGAGTTATTTATGTTTCTGTGTGCATAAATGCTTATTAAATGCTTTTTCATTCATTCATGAATTTGCTCCGTCATTCTTGTTTTTATTCCCTCTTTAGAATATAAGCTCCTTGAGGACAGGAACAGTTTCATTTTTCCCTTTATATACCTAGTACCCATTAGACCTTGAGCTTCTCCAGAGTATGGGCTATCTTTTGCATTTCTTAATATTCCTCAACTTTCATAGTGCCAGATAAATAGTTGGTGCTTAATAGACTTTGAATGACTAATTGTGGAATTAACATGGGGGCAGTTTTGATCAAAAAACAATTCTGCTGGGGGCAGCTGGGTAGCTCAGTGGATTGAGAGTCAGGCCTAGAGACTGGGAGGTCCTAGGTTCAAATCTGGCCTCAGATACTTCCCAGCTGTAAGAGGGGAAATTAGATATATTTAAAGTATGGTGGTCACCAGGAATCAGATTAGCCCGATTCCATAATTAAAAATGGACCCAAGTCAGGATGCCTTTTATAGAAGTTTGTTTACAATTAGAAAGGTTGAAGGTAGGGAAATAGAGAGAGAAACTCTGGCCGGGACCACCAGATGTCCCGACTGGGTGAGAGTTTAGAGGTTAATTAAACAAGGCTACTAGCCACAAGGCCTTTAATAATTAGAGAGGCAAAGAAGCCTCCCTGAGGGTAGAGCCTCCAGAAACGCCAAGGGAGGAGAAAGGAAGTCAGCCTAACTTACCTACGTGACAATTCAGAGGGAAGCCGTCTGAGGTCTCACCAGAGATCCTTCTACACCAAGTTCAAAGTTCCAACTGCCTCCACAGGAAATTACCATCATATTTGAAAGGTAGCATCTCTCATCACTTCCTGTATCCACCTCTAATTCAAGTGGACAAATGGCAGTCTCAACACTGTTTTGGACTGCCCAAAGGGCAGTCCCTTATTCTTGATTTGTTACTTATTGTCAAGTGTGGGTAACTAATCTCCTCCCCACTAAGTTGGGTGGGATGACATCATTTCTGATGGCTAGAGTCTAACGATGAAAATGAGGATGAGCTAATTCCAATTACACACAGCTGTGTGACCCTGGGCAAGTCACTTAACTCACCATTGCCTAGCCCTTACCACTCTTCTGCCTTGGAGCCAATACACAGAATTGACTCCAAAACCAAAGGTAAGGGTTTAAAAAAAAATTCTGCTAACTCATATGAGAAGGAATAACTGTCCACTAGGTAAGGCCATTCCAACCAGAGTGGGACAGAAGAAAAACCATGAGGTCAGTAAACTTTGTCTTTGGGGTTCTTCTACATCCTCCCCTTTTTTTTTGTCTTCCTACCCTTTTGGTACTCTTTATCCCATGCACAATCAGCCTTCGGGTGTTCATATGCTGCTTAATTTTTTTTAAAACCCTCATTTTCTGTCTTAGACTCAATACTACATATTGGTTCCAAGGCAGAAGAGCAGTAAAGATGCAGCAAATTGAGGTTAAATGGCATGCCCAGGCACCCAGTCAGGAAGTGTCTAATGCTACATTTGAAACCAGGACTTTCCATCTCCAGGCCTGATTCTCTATCCACTGAGCCATCTAGCTTCCCCTTTGCTGCCCAATCTTTTACCAGTATCTAGTTGAGTGCTTTGAACAAAGTGGATATGTTTTTGAATGAATGTATGAAAGAGGGGGCAGCTAGGTGGCTCAGTGGATTGAGAGTCAGGCCTGAAGATAAAATGTCCTAGATTCAAATGTGGCTTCAGATACTTTCTAGCTGTGTGACTCTGGGCAAGTCACTCAACTCCCATTGCCTGGCCCTCACTGCTCTTCTGCCTTATAATCAATACCTAGTATTGATTCTAAGGTGGAATGTAAGGGTTTAAAAAAATAAATTTAAAAAATTTAAAAATAAATTTAAAAACTCTTTCAAATCTGACCTCAGACACTTCCCAGCTGGGTGACCCTGGGCAAGTCACTTAACCCCCACTGCCTAGCCCTTACCACTCTCTTGCCTTAAAACCAATTCCCAATATTGATTCTAAGATGGAAGATAAGGGTTTAAAAAAAATGAATGTATAAAAGAGAGAACCCTAGATCTGACTAATTTACATTAAAATGCTAAAGACTAAATATGTTACTCTAATTGATGTTTTCCAAGTGCATAATAATAAAACAAAAAATTTTTAAAATAAAACTTTTTCCAAGAATATTTTAATTTTTGTTGACTGACCCCAAAGGACCTTTCCTCCAACCCTTTAAGCCACTCTATAATGGGAACTCTTCTGTTCTACGTATGGATGAAAATTCTGATGTTTGAGACTACTTTTGTACTCCCCTAACCCTGAGAAGAGCAACTATTGGACTTTTTTCTTTGTATTCCCAGCCTTTAGCACAGTGCCTGGCACATAGTAGGCGCTCAATAAATGTCAATTGACCAACTATCATACTTCCCGCAAAATGATGGCTGTCATGGGAATCTCACAGAAAAAAAAAATCATCTTCATTATTCAAAGAAAGGCCCCAATTTCTGCCAATTTCTGGAGCAAGGCAAAAAAATTGCAAAAAAAAAAAAATGTGGGGTCTTGAGGATCTAGGCTACCTCTGTCTGGGTAGTTCACCTTCATCTGGCATTTAAGGCCCTCCACGGTCTGGCTCCTTCTTATTTTTCTAATCATTTCATATTACTCTCTTTCATGAACTCATTCCCTAATTAAAGGACTTCCTGCTGTTACTTGAATTCAACACTCCATCTCTCTTCTCTACACATTAGTCCCATGCCAAAATACTCCCCATAATTTCCATCTCTCAGAAACCTTGTTTCCTTCAAGGCTCAGCTCTCCTCTGTGGAGCTTTGCCTGGCTCCTGGTATATTCTCCCAAATGTTAGTGTTTTCAGTTCAATTTACCCTCGATCATACTTTTATACAGCTGGTGCTGTCTCCTCCAGAATATTTTAGTGCAGGGAAGCCACATACTGGGTCTGGGGAAAGGAGGTTTAGGGTACAAATATGACTTCAGACACTTCCTAGCTAGGTGACCCTGGGCAAGTCACTTAGCCTTCATTGTCCAGCCCTTCCTGCTGCACACTTCCACTTTGAGAACCAGTCAAGAAAGGAAGCCCAAAGCAGGAAAGCCAGCCAAGGATGCAGGTAGCAGTTCATTTAGCCAGAAGCAGTTAGGTGGCTCAGTGGATAGAGAGTCTGGCCTGGAGACAAGGAATCCTGGGTTCAAATTTGGCCTCAGACACTTTCTAGGGATGAAAAGCAAGTCCCTTAACCCACATTAGGAGTCCTTTCATTGTTAATCTACTACATGACAAGAAACAAGCAGAAAGCTCATCAGTCCTGCCTATCAATAAATCATAATAAATAATTAATTCTATGGTCAGACTCATATTTTAATTAAAACAGCCCCAAAGGGCCCAAGTGTTGAGTTGTCCATGTGGTGGAGCAGTGGGAGGCAGGGAATATGTGTGTGCCCTATACACTAACATAGTGTCTTCTATGTGGCCATATTTAATGTTTATTCAATTAAACTGAATTGAATAAAGAAATCATAGCTTCCTAGAGGCAGAACTCCAAGTTACCCAGAAATCATCTAGTCCAACTTCCTCATTTTCCAGTTGAGGAAATTCAGGGCTAAAAAGATGAAGAAACTTAGGAAGATTGATAAATGAATAAACAAAGGTTTCTAACTCAGAGGTTTCTAGGACCAAAAGTAGATAATTCATTAATTGAGCATTTAGAAATTCCCAGGTGTTTCATAATTATTAGTGGTTCTTCTTACAATAATCCTATGACACTACTATGTCTTCCTCCCCCCCCCCCCCCCCCCGCCATTTTCCAGATGAAAAAACAGGGAAGTGTTATATTGAATCTCTGGGAGCTTGAATTTCACTGTTGATTGACAGGTGAATCAGTTGGATGGAATGTTCCCAGAGAGGCATGCGGACTCAGGAGAGAGCAGTTGACAACCCTGACAGAGGTTCTGGGGTCTTTTACCTGTCCCTGAGGCTGGAGATCAGTGGATCCTGGTCTTTGGGAAAGAGAGACTTGCAAAGACAATCCTGCAAGCTCCTCCTGTGTTTCCTGTACCGTCATCAACCTGTATCAGACCACCATCTCTGATTCTACTGCCCCTAGATATTAGGAAGTAAATCATCTTAGTCATCTAGGCTTCCCAGGGCCCAGGAGGGATCTGGGAAGTGGGCAGGAAAAGAAGAAGAGGGTGGACAAAGGGTGGAAATCTCAACTGATTAGGCTTAAGATCTACTGAAGAAGAAGCTGAAGATTTCACAGCAGTTTGCCTGCTCTGGTGTAGCCTGGCCAGGCTGTACCAGAGAGAAGCTATCATCTTGATTCCTTCATTTGCCTGCAGTTAGAGATTTATTAGTATCAATTTAAAGTAGGGTCTCCTAATACCTCTTCTCTTACCATTATCCTTCTTACCAAATATACTTAAAGTTTTAAAGTACCTTCCTGAATTGATTATTATTTCAAACAATTACAACTGCACCAAAGTGGAATGGACTGCCTCAAGTGGTAAGACTTCCCCCTCTTTGGAAATCTTTAAACAAAGACTGGATGACTGCTTGTAGGTTATGTTAGGTATGGATTGAACTAGTTGGCCACTGATAACCCTTGTAACTTTACAATTCTGCAAAGTTGTAGAACAGTTGCTAATCTGGCATAGCAGAGGGAACACTAAGTATTCCTAGACAAATATGTGTGTGTGCAAATACCCCCACTATAGGGGACAGAAGTTATTGCTAACTTCACTGACCAGCTATATGAACTTCTTGTTCCCATGAGCTTCCTTTAATCACTTAACCTTTTTGTTACAGATCCTTTTAGCATTTTAGTGACACTTATAGACCCCTTTTCCAGAATCATGCTTTTAATTGCATAAAACAAAATGCATAGGACCCAAAGGAAAGTAATTATTTTGTAATATAGTTATCAAAAAAATTTTTTTTAACTTCACAGGCTCCAGGTTAAGAACCTCTGCCAAGATCCTACATATTCCCACCTTCCCAGAGATGAGGCCTTTACTTACTGCCTTCCCCAGCCTTTACCTCTACTCTGAAGGTACTCTACAGAAGGCCATCTCAGAAAAGATAAATCACATACTCAGTCTGATTTAAGATTTATTGGCATCCATGCCCAAGTTCATTCCCATTTGGGATGATGGATGGTGTGGCATTGCTTCTCTTTCTTAGATAGACTCATATTTTGCTAAGGAATAACAAAAAAAATGTTGATTAATGCACCCATCCAGTTGCCCAGAACAAAGAGAAGAAGGATCTCACCTCTCCTTATTGTCCTAAAAGAGGCTGACCAGTCACCATTATAGCCAGTGATTTAGACTAGCTGATGGTGCCTTTCTAAACATGTCTTCCTCCAGAGAGACTATAAGAGGGTTAAGGAACAAGGGAAGAAGGCTGACTCAGCACTGTAACAGCATCTTGCTTGGGATCAGGTATGCTTGACATCAGTGCGGTCCACATCATAACTTAGAGTACAGGAAACTGTAGCTCAGGATTATTTATGCTAAATGGGGTGTATCTTTTCAGGGCTAATGGGAATGGTCTGTGGTGCTGATGATTTTAAGCTATCTCCTTATATCCTTCAACAAAAATCTCTAACACGGTAAGGGTCTTTGGAGTAGTTTTTCCATTGTATTATAATTTGGGTCAGGCTGAAATACTCATAAATGTGTAGGAAGCAAGTCAACATACTTGAGAGGAAGAAGGGTTCTAGATTTGAAACTGGGAAGACTTGAGTTTGAATACTGCCTGTGTGATTTGTAGGAAGACACTAAACCGCTTCCTTATCTGTAAAATGGAAACAATAATAACTATAGGACTTCACAGAGTTGTGAATGAGATAATATAATGGATGTTAAGTGCTCTATAAACTTTGAAGTGCTATATAAATGACAATTATTATTATTATTACTCTAACAATTATACTTCTTAGGACCATGAGGCTAGGGCACTATACTCTTTTCCTCTAATGTACCCATCTGCTATCTACTCATATAAGGATTGACCAAGTTCAGCCCTGGCCACCTAGAAAAAGGGTCTAACTCCTTTTTCACACTTTGTGGATCATTATAACCTTGCCCTGGTACTCCTAGGGAAGATTTCTTTAAAACTTAGATTTTGTCTTTTGTTTAGGATCTCCCCAAAGGAGAGAACAGAAAAGTACTTAATGTACAATGGAAATCAGATATAGGACAGGAAATTTCTTCCTTTACCCAAAAGAAATGCCAAAACACAAGAGATTCTCATAAATATGCATTGATTGAAACTTAAACATGCCAAAGAAATAACTCCTGTTATACTCTCCTGGAACTTGATTCTTGAAAATATGATGAAGTTTGTGGGACTGCTGACTACGCATTTTAATGTGTAACCTTGACTCTCTATTGTTCAAACAATTTCCTCCACATTCAAGTCTTCTGGCAATAGTGAGGTGAACTCCTTCCACTGTTGGTGGTGTCCTTCCCATGCAACAATCCGACTTTCCAGTAGTCTCCTCCAACCAATGGTCTTGGGATCTCCAAACTCTAGAACTCACAAGGTTGTCTCCAAGATTGGATGTATGTATCTTACAATCACTGTTAAGTTACCTAAATTGAAAAAAGAAAACACAAAGTGGAAAAGATAGTCTGGGCCCCAAGACACAGCTCAACTCAATGAACTAAAACACCTCTAGAAGCTGTGTGGAAACATTTGGGAATAGAGGGCAAATGGCCAGACTTCATCCCCAAATCTCCCATGAGTTAAGCTACCACATGATATCTACTGGAGGTAGGCAGGGAAATTCCCTATTCAATTAAATCTTTTCTGCTCTCTTGCTCCATACTGTCAGCCTCATTCCTCCTCCCTACAAACGCAAATTGAGGAAATGTACACTTAATACTCTTAATCACCTTCATAAGTCTGATTGAATGAATAATGTAAACATTGTTTTATAATTCCTCTTTCTGGGTAACCCAAATGAACTCAGTGCCTGAAGAAGTCAGTATTAAAGAAAACATAAAGGAAGGAAGGAAGGAAGGAAGGAAGGAAGGAAGGAAGGAAGGAAGGAAGGAAAGAAAGAAAGAAAGAAAGAAAGAAAGAAAGAAAGAAAGAAAGAAAGAAAGAAAGAAAGAAAGAAAGAAAGAAAGAAAGAAAGAAAGAAAGAAAGAAAGAAAGAAAGGAAAGAAAGGAAAGAAAGGAAAGAAAGAAGGGAGAGGGAGGGAGGGAGGAAGAAAGTAAGGAAGGAGAAAGGAAAGGAGGGAAGGAGGGAAGGAAGGAAGAAAGAAATATATTTGATCAACTAAAAAAGACCTTAGACTGTACTTTGAAATGTTGCTGGGTAGCATAATAATAGAAGTTAGATTTGCCTGATGATTTACTATATTTACCTGGCAAACAATAAGTACTGGCTGTCTCTCTGCCTAAATCAGAATGAAGTTTATTGTGATAAGGGACAGTCAGTGCCCTTTGGTCCCACTTATTTATAGCAGAAGTCCAGCTCCATTGAATTTCATCCACAGCTAAATTAAAATATGCTTGTACATGTTGTTCAAGTGTGTTTTCCCTCCCCATCATGTAATCTTTGAGAAGAGAGACTGATTCATGTTTATCTTCATATCCTCAGAACCTGGAAAAGTGTATGGCATGTATTAGGCTCTTAAGAAATCCTTGTTCATTGAGTGATCCACCAATATCTATTTTAAAACTGATTGTTTCTTTGCATCTAATTTATTTTCCAATTAAAAGAATATGGTTGGTAACTAAGAAAGAGAGGATATGTGTTTTTGTTTATGTACAATATACAGACACATGTGTGCCTACCTCTGCTTTTTTTAAAAGGTGTTATCAGGTCATCTAGACCTTCAAAATACTTTAGGCTTGGGCATGCATGACCTAGAGATTTGCTTCATCTTTTGGCACTATTACCAATGGTTATTAGCAAGGATTCTAGAGTAGGATTTATTTAGGAGTGTTAAATGTTTTTGAAAAACTTGCAGTTACAGAAGGATATTAATGGTGCAGAATCTTTTGGAGAAAGCAAAAGTCACCCTGTTTCTTTAACTGGAATAATGGAAGTCAAAAGAAAATAATCCATCCCTAAATCTATAAACCTGAAGTAAACCCATCTCCTTGAGTTTCTTTGGTTTGTGATCAGAACTAAGAAACCTGGAATCTTTGGAGTGGGAGTAAGGGTGAAAGATGTACAACAGCTTTAAGGTCAATTGGCAAAACATAGACAAATACTTCACTTTTTGTGTGACTGGCCAAGTCCCAGTCCCATCTTGAAAGTATTAGCAGGCATAGCTGGGAAGCTAGTGCTAAATTCTCGGATTTGACAGTGTATGTAATCCTAGGGTGTGTTTGTGGGGAGCTAACACTGAATTCTGGGGTGTGACTGAAGCCTGGGGGCTTGAAAGACTGCTAAAACCCACAAGGTGGTTGGTCAGTGAGGGCCGTGCCATACACTAAGGTGTAATCTAGGTGTAAGTCTAGACTGTACTCTGGGCACGTTTTCTCCTGGATGCCGCACTTGGCATCCTGTCCAGACCATAGCCTCCAAGATCTTTTTAGAGAAATAAACAAGTGGCAGACAAACAACCAAAACAACACCACAGTAGAGAAGGAAACGAAGCTCCGCCCGGGGAGGCTTCTGACCAATCAGAAACCTGTTGCTGGGGCCCGGAGTTCAACCACCTGACGTTCCCATGGAGACTGAGAACGTTACACACTAAACATGGAGAGACGTTGACGTCTAAGCGTTATCTCCATAGAGATGGATTAAGCAAACGTCATCTCCCTCCCATCCTCCACCCTGCTCGCCGAGGGAGCGACGCAGGCGGCGCCGCCGTCACGTCACGTGCTGAGGAGGCTCCTAGAAGGGGGCCGGGAGGCGGGGCCTGTTGCTATGACAGCTGCTAGGGCTGTTGTTGTTTGGAGCCGGAATTAGAAAGTGCTGAGGCGGCAGGGAGGCTAGACTCGATTTTGGAACAGTTTCTCCCGCCCCCAGGACAGCGAGGGTTCCCCTGCCCCTGGAAAGTCAGGACAACCCCTACCACCACCACCTCACCCCCAGGCAGTTACAGCCACGCCTCGGCCTCGGCTCCTGGAGCCAACTGCTTTCCCAGCTGCGGGGAGCCAGCTCGAGACCCGGGAGCCCAACTAGACCACCCCTGGTTGCCAGGCAACATCCCCTCCCCCACCAGCTCTCCAGACCCGTCTTCCTGCCTCCGGGACGTGAGGAGGTTGTGCAGAGCAATGGAAAGCTCCAGATTTGAAGTCAGAAGAACCTTGGATTTAACCCTAGGTGACCTTGGGGCTATTCACTTAACCTCACTGAAACTGTTTACTCATCTGTAAGATGGGCGGGCAAGTTGAACCAGGTTGACCTCCGAGACCTAACCACCTCCAAACTCGTGTAGGAGGCCATTCAACCTAAGAAGGCTAGGGTGGCCTGAAATAAACCCACCGAAATAAAGAGGCTAGATACCCAAGGAAAGCAGGATCGTGAACCTCAATGAAATGTTCTGGGACTTCCTGGAGTCGGTAAAATGTCATCCATCCAGGAGGACCTCATCATCTAAGGCAGGAGTTCTTAACTTCCATGTGATGGATCCTTTGGGCAGTCTGATGAAGGCAAATGCATAAAATCATAGGATTACAAAAGAAACTGATTTTATTTAAATTATCTCTATTACATAAATAGTTTGTTACATCTATTATACATACATATACATGCATACAAAGAGAGTTGAGGGACCCTAGGTAGCTCAGTGGATATCGTTCTTAGGGAGTCAGGAAGACCTGAGTTCAAATGTGGTCTCAGATGCTAACTGTGTGACCCTGGGCAAGCCACTTTACCCCTATTTGCCTCAGTTCCTCATCTGTAAAATGGGAAGGAAATGGCAAACCACTTCTGTATCTTTGCCAAGAAAACCTAATAGACAATATTGGTATGATACAGTCCACAGAGTCACAAAGAATTTGACACAATAGATTAAGAACTCTTGGTGTTAAATGGAAAGAACTTGTGATTGGTAGTCAGAAGACCTGGTTCGTATCCTGATTCTGGTACTTGCTGCCTGAGTGACTTCAGCAAGTGACAATCTTTTTGGGCTTCATTTTCTTCATCTGTAAAATGAAGGGTGCTTCCAACTCTAATTAGATCTAAGATCCTGAGTCCCAGAAACTAGCACAGAACCATAATAACCAGATATGGGAGGGTCCTAGAAGTTAGAGCTGGAAAGGACCTTTAGAGATATTTTCATCCAAACCTTCAGTGGCAGGGCTGGGAGTCAGAATGAACAAGGTCTGACTTCACTACCAGTGAGCACTTTCCATTGTACCACAGATTGAAAAACAAACCCTTATCAGAATAATCAGAAGTTTCTTTGCCTTTCAGTTTCCCAAGCCTTCACCACAGTTTATGGCATAGCTAAAACTTCACAGTTTGAGGCCCCATTTTTTTTTTCAAATAACTGGAAATAAATATGAAACCCATCAATTGTTGATGGGAAGTGGCAATGGCAGATTAAGTAAAACCAAAACCAAATAGGAAGTAGACACATGTGATGACCATATTAAGATGCCTACATTAAACAGAATGTTACACCTAAATGAGAAAGAAGAAACTCCCACTCTGACCTTTTATCAAATGTTATAATCTTCAGGCAGTAGATTTAAATTTCTGACTTTAATATTACTCTAGTGTTGAGAAGCTTGCTTCCAATTAATAACAGTCATTAAGAAGTTTAGGCTAGGAAAATTGGGATGAGGGTGGGAGTGGTAGAGGGGCGTGAGACTTAAATATGATGCTGAAACCAAGGCTTTTCCAGATGGCAAGGAACAGCAGAGATAAAGGCTTTCCTGCTGTCAGTTAAAACTGTACAAAAGAAATCAGCTGCTAGATTTGAATCGAATTTGACTTCATTCTCAGTTCCCTTCCTACTTAGTACTCATAGTGCCTAACCCAAATCCATTACTTCATTCCAATACATAATAATACCTCCCTCTGGCTTTTCAGCAATTTCTCCCCATCCCTCTTTCCTTTTTCTATAAATCAACCCTACCAGTGGTCCTATTTCCATTTTCACCACTAATCCACGAATGCAGCTCCTTCTCTTTCAACACTCCCTTTCTTCATCTTCTGTGACCTACCTATTACTCACTTCCCTGATACCTGTTTTCTGAAATAGTTCTCCCCTAACCCCCTTTTTGCTCTACTGCCACTCCCCAATTTTCTGGTCAATATGCCAATTCAATTCAACATGCATTTATTAAACATGTGCCATTCCCTGACCTCAAAAAGCTTACATTATACTGCCTCTATTGCTAATCAGTCCTTCACCATAATTTTTGGTTGCCTGGCTGAGACTTTATGAAATATGTAATAAGCTTTTGGTAACATAGGCTGATGTAGTTTTAAAGTTATGTATTCCCTCCCCCCCCCAAGCCAGATCCAAACCACATCCCCAAGCATATTACTGGATTGGTTTGTTAAAGCTGTCTGGGGAGGGGAGACACTTAGTAAAAAAAAAGGAAGTTGCCTCAGCCCTTTGGGCCCTATAGTCATTTTAACTATTAAAATGAACTTTGTAGGAAATGACAGTTTAAAAATTCTCACATCTTTAGCTAACATTTCTATGTACCAGGTGCTTTACAATTATTATCTCATTTGATTCTTAAAATAATCTTGGGAGGTAAGTGCTATTATTATCCCCATTTGACAGGTGAAGAAACTGAGGCAAACAGAGGTTAAGTGACTTGTCCAGATTCACACAGCTAGTGTTTGAGGCTGTATTTGAACTTGGGTCTTCCTGATTCTAAGCCCAGATCTTTATTCATTAGACTACCTAGGAATGTCTCTTTCTCCTTCGGTCAGCATAATTGTAAAAGCTGACCTCTTTGGATAGTTCTTATTGCATGACATTCAGCAGCTCTCTCAGATGAGAAGACAGGTTTTCAAATTGGTTTCAGAAATAAGAGAATAGAAATAAGAAATAAGAAAAAGTCCTATATGTTACTGTAAATAAGACCTCCTTGCTGTAATTGGCAGATTTGATTGGCAGTGCTTGGAGCAAGGACTGGAAGGATCTGTTTATTTTTTCTATTAGATAAGGAAGGAAGTGAGATGATTTAGTCACCTACAGGCATGAGTTTAACCAGAAAAGATATGGGGTACATTCTACCTTGTGCCATCCCACTTTAGGCATGGGTTAAATTGAAAGGAAAATGTTTTTGTTGTTCCTTTATTTTAAAGTTAAAGACCCAATCTTTCCATTAAAGGTCCCTTGACTTATTCTATGTAGGCCAATCAAGAATGGTTTCTCTAGTAAACAAGTAGGATATAGTGTGGGAGGGGAAACACAAGCCTAGAATCTTCCATTTTGTCTTTCCATAGGCCGAATCTGGTCCTTTTTCACTATGTCCATCAACAATTAAAACCAAAAAGGATAATTTCCCAACCTTTGTGAGTTCCTAGTTGACTTTAGTTTGGTTAATGATGGTGGTTTCATTGGCCAAGTCTCATTGAGGTTATAGGCCAGGTCATAGCAATATGTTACTGAAAAATGCTGACTCTACCTAAAAAAAATATCCTGCCTCTTGGGACTAACCTGGAGATTTCCTCATGGGCCCAGGATACACTGAGGCAGTGAGAGACATGCCCCAGAGCACACCAAGATGAGCCCATTTCTGGAAGGTTCTGAACAGTTGAAGGGTTGGGAAGGGAGTGAATGCTGGAGTTCCCAGGCTACCTGCACTGCTTTGCACAGATTGACTTCAAGCTGGCGCCTGGCCTTAGCCCCTCCTTCCCCTCCCGGGCCTTGGAAAGAAACACGTCCTGCACGAATTCCTTGTAGCCTCAAATGTTTTCAGGTGGGTCTGTGTGTTTTATTAAGCATGTTAGCTCAAGAGTTCCAGACTTGACGAGCACGGGGATTCCCACAGGGATGGGGAGGGGGGGCATTTCCAGGGGATCCCAGGCCCTGGCAGATGGGGAAGACCCCCTTCTTCCTCCCCTTCCTGGCAGGCAGTTCCCCAAGAGGACCACATGAGTAGCTATAGGTTCGGGCACGCCCGAGGGTTTCAGGTCCGACAGGAATGCCCAGGGGCCACACCTCTCCCGGCCCTTGGAGCACCCCCTCTTGTCTGAACACGCAGAGGCGTGGGTGGGTCCCAGTGCCAGGGAGGGGGCTCTTCTGTGTCTGGCTCCAACAACCAGTTTATTATGGCGATTCTATTTGTGTTCCCTCTGCTCTATTTAACTTGGCAGCCAGGGAGGGAAAGGGCAGCAGGTTCACTCTGGTTTGTACCAGGTGGTTCCTGCGGCCACACCCATCCCTGAATGCAGGCAGCTTCCCCTTGGGGATACCTTTACCTGTGGGCCCTTCGTATGTGGAGGCAAGGCAAGGCGTGGGAAGCATTTCCTTTTCACTGGCCAGCCAGGTGTGGCTCACATTTCACCTCTTTGTACATTACTAATACAAGATATAGGGAAAAGGGCAAGCAGAGCCAACCTCTCTAACTTCCCGGGGTCAGGAACACAATAGGGCACTGTTAGCCCCTACTATCAAAGGACCAACTGCACCAGGAAAGAGAGAAACCTGGGGAAGATGCCAGATTTTTGACCAGTCGTGTTCTGAGTTTAAATTCTGTGCCTCCAAGAACATTTTGGAAGGAGCCACCTTCTGGCTTCAAATACCCCCAAATCATAAGCAGGAACTGATAGAGAACAGGAAAATCTAGTAGGAGCTTAAAAACCCTTTAATATTGATGTTAGTTGAAGACATGGTATACATCTAAGAGAAGAGAGGCCTTGGGACACAATTGTTGTCTTTATGTATTTAAAGGACTTTTTTGTACAAAAGAATTGAATTGGGGGCAGCTGGGTAACTTAGTGGATTGAGAGCCAGGCCTAGAGATGGGGGGTCCTGGGCTCAAATTTGACTTCAGACCCTTCCTAGCTGTGTGACCCTAGGCAAATCACTTAATGCCACTGCCTAGCCTTTACCCCTCTTCTGCCTTGGAACCAATAGACAGTATTGATTCTAAGAGGGAAGGGAAGGGTTAAAAAAAATTGAATTTATTTTTATTCCCACAGGGGAAACTAGGCCTGGAAAAGTCAAGAGAGAAGCATGTTTAGTCTCAAAATAAGAACACTTCCTAACAATTAGAGCTGTCTGAAAATACAATGGGTTGCCTTTGAAAGTAGTGAGGCTTGGGAGCAGCTAGGTGGCTCAGTGGATGGAAAGCTAGGCCTAGAGACAGAAGATTCTAGGTTTAAATCTATTCTGGCCACTTTGTAGCTTTGTGACCCTGGGCAAGTCACTTAACCCAAATGCCTAACCCTTACCTCTCTTCTGCCTTGGAACCAAAACACAATATTGAGCCTAAGACAGAAGGGAAGGACTTTTAAAGAAGAAAGAAAGTAGGAAGGCTCCTTATCTCTAGGGATACTCAAGCAAACTAAACAACCATGAATGGTTACTATTAACAAATTAGATAGAAGAGTCCACTAGAGGACCATTAAGATGCCTTCTGATTCTAAGATTCTATGATTAGCCACAGTAACAATATCTTAAGTTTCTACTATGTACAAGATACCTTCCCTAAAGTTCTACACTAATCCTCTGTCATGACATGGGGAAGACCTTGGGTTCTCAAAGGCTATGACAGAGAAGTATTAATTTGGGCAGAATGATTCAACAAACACTTATTAAATGCCCACAATGTGCAAGGCACTGTGCTAGTCAATAAGGATACAAAAAAACAAAATGAAATGATCCTTGCCCTTAAGGAGCTTAGGCAGGGGTTCTGAACATGGGCTCCAGAATATTTAAGGAAATTTTGATCATTATATTTCACCCATAATTGGGTTTCTCTATAATCCTATAAACATTGTTCTGAGAAGAGGTCCATAAGCATTGGAGAACTCCTCACTTAAATGATAAAACCTTTGGACTGATAAGTAAGTCCATAGCTGTTTGAAGAAGTAGAAGAGGAGAAGAAAAGCTTGTAACAAAAGATCCAACCAATGGGGTCAGCTGGGTAACTCAGTGGATTGAGAGCCAAGCCTAGATATGGGAGGTCCCAGGTTCAAATGTGACCTCAGACACTTCCCAGCTGTGTAACACTGGACAAATCACTTAACCCCCATTGCCTAGCCTTTACCTCCCTTCTACCTTGGAATCAATACACAATATTAATTCTAAGATGGAAGGGAAGGATTTTAAAAAAATCCAACCAAGGTGAAAAGTGAACTACATCTATGAAGTCCTAAAACTAGTCTGGCCAAGTTTGGACAGAGATATCACCAGGCTGGCTACAGAGAGATGAATTTTGGGCCCCAGCAATTCTCTAAGAAGGACCCTCTATCAAGTCACTGAGGAGTTAGATCTGGGTTGTGGAGGGAAGAGGGAGAAGGCAAGTTTCACTGAAGCATGTAGATTAGATTAGATGTTGAGGGAGATACAAAGATAAACATCCCTGCCCTTAAGAAGTTTATAATCTAAAAGGGGAGATAAAAAGCCCACAGACACTTGCTCTTAGCCCAAAGGCTAAAATACTGTAGATGTTCATAAATACTCCGGATAATCAGATAAAATATACTCTAAGGAGGGATGAGAGGCAGCCTGTGCTGACACATACTGGTGGTAATTTGTCCCAGGATAAGACATTTAACCTCTTAGTTTCCTTTTAAGGCTGGAGCAAGTTGTTTATCTATTATTGGTAGAGTAAGTTTCCTCACCCGAAATTTTCTATGCTTGTAGGTTTGGTTTGATTCCAGTTTTTTTTGTTTTGTTTTGTTTTTAACCCTTACCTCTGTCTTAGAATCAATACTAAGTATTGGTTTCAAGACAAAAGAAAGCTAAAGGCTAGGCAATGGATGTTAAGTGACTAAACCAGGGTCACACAGTTAGGAAGTATCTGAGGCCAGATTTATACCCAGGACCTCTTGTCTTCAGGATTGGCTCTCTTTCCACTGAACCACCTAGCTGTTCCTTTGTTTTTATTTTTGTTTTTTTAAGAGCTATAGGGGTAGCTATTAGGCATTGTGGATAGAATGCCAGGCCTGGAGTCCAGAGAACCTGAATGACCCTGGGGAAATCATTTTAACCCTGATTGCCTAACCCTTGCAACTCTTATTCTTATATGAAGGATACTAAGATAGAAGGTAATGGCTTTTTTTTTTTTAAGCTGCAAGTGATGAGAATTCAGAAAAAGAAGACTGATATCACTTTCAACAGAGAGGATATAAAAATCTTGGGGGAAGTCGTATTTTAGTTGGACCTTGAAGGAGATACAGTTTTCAAGAGATAAAGAGGAGGGTTTGGGGAGAACATTCCTGCTTAGGGAATGACTATGAAAGCAAGAAACATTCCAGGACACATTGAGGGGAGAGCTAATCGAGTGTCCCTGGAGTATAGACTAAGTAGAGGAAGGAGAGAATAGGAGGAAATAACTGGGAAAAGTAGCCTGTGATTGTATGAACTCTTCTAGCCATATATTTTCCTTCCATGGAGGGCTGCTTAGTTGGTAGTGACACCTACGTCTACCATGTAGAGTTAGAAATAAAACAACTAGAAACACGTTGGATTCTGTAGGATCCTCATTTTCCTTAAGGGCAAGAACAAATGACCAGGTGTGCTGTGATGCTCATGTCCTGTGATGAAATAGTATACTGTATAGGGTGTGTACTTCCTTCCCTAGGTTGTCATGCTGAGGACTAGCATAGCCATGCAAGGGGTTCTGGGTGTAACCAACCACATAGAACAATCAAGGCCTCTACTCTCCTCCCTTACCAGAGAAGGTAACCCTGCCCTAGCCAAGCATATGTTGAAACTCCCAGGAGGAAAGATCCTCCTGAGACTTGAGCTCATGACTGCAAAGGCTGAAAAATCCCCAACTTTGTCACTTGGCTGCTCTCCATTTAGCCACAGAATATAATAACCCCCCTAGACTACTTCCCAGACTTGGACTCTCATTTTCAGTTGGCTTCTCAGAGGATCCTAGGGGTAACCCAATGGGTGTCTCCCTCTAAAAGTGTCTCTCTGAAGAATGGCCCCAAATTTAAAGTATTAAAGTATGAAGCGCATGTTTAGGGTCAATATGTAGTGAAGGAAATTCAGAAATCCTGGTACTAAGTGGCCTAGGAGTAATTTCTTTCTTTTTTAAACCCTTACCTTCTGTCTTGGAGTCAATACTGTGTATTGGCTCCAAGGCAGAAGAGTGGTAAGGGTAGGCAATGGGGGTCAAGTGACTTGCCCAGGGTCATACAGCTAGGAAGTGTCTGAGGTCAAGATTTGAACCCAGGATCTCCCGTCTCTAGGCTTGGCTCTCAATCCACTGAGCTACTCAGCTGCCCCCAATTTCTTTCTTTTATAGAATTTTTATTCTGCAATGCCATGGCCTGTCCCTCTCCCTAGTTTAACTCTGTGCTATCAGGGCCAGGGTAGATGAGGTGTCCAGAGAATACTGGCACCTCTGGTGTGAGGGTTTGCCAAACCCTTTCCAGGGCTGCTTCTCCACCTTCGGTGTCCTCCTTTCACCCAACTCTCAGCTGTGGTTCTGAGAAGCTGGAGCATGCTCTGCAGCTGCACCTGGTAAAATGGTCTCCTCAGATGAGCTAAACCAGATTGAGGATAACTGGAAAGGTGTCAGACCCATTGGTCAATGGGGGGGGGGGGGGCTGTCTATCCCAAGTATGTGAAGACTTCTCCTGGTGGAAAGGGCAGATGAAAACAATTTGTGCTGAAGGCAGCTGAAGCAAGCCTTTGAGGAGTGTTTATAACTTTGTTAGACAATGCATTGAAGATGCCACAGTCATCCCCTGCATCCCAAGACATCACCAGTTGTCTTGGTTTTTGTCTGACCACTGGACTTTGTGCAAGTGGAAAATTTGCCCCACCTGAGCTACATTCCCAGCATCCTTTTAAGTACTTCCTCATTTGACGTACAGAGGCTTGGGATATAAATTTGGCAGAGACCCACGCTGTGGGGCTCTTTTTGGGCTTTGCTTTGGTTAAAATGTGGCAGGTGTGGGTCTCTGGCCCTGTGCTCTGCTCACTTGGCTGATGGAATCCCTTTCCCTCTCATTTTTTGTTATTAAATCCTTTAATTTAAAATATCAGGAGTATTCACTCAATTTTATTCTTGTAACTTCTATGACTCAAGAAGAGATAGTGAGGTTAATGACTTTGTGCAATTCTGCCCCTCTTAAGTCCAATTCATAAGCAAGTGAAGACATGATCCTGTGGTGGCACTGGTCCTCTTAAAAACAAAGGACAAATAAAACCAATAACTATAATATTGCCTAAGTTAGCTCCATTCAGGTCAATCTGGAACCTATATCTCTGCTCCCTACTGGATGCATGTGTCTTTAATGGTCAAGTAGCTTCCATTCAAAGCAACATGGCCCATAGGAGGAAGAAAAGAGAGAAAAACTCATCTGCCTCTCATGGGATCATAGGTGTCCACAATCTCACCCATTAGTTAAGCTTTTTGATAGGGTAAATGCTCATCAGATATGCAGATGATGTAAAACTGCCAAGGATATCCACACAATGGAGGAAAATGTGAGAATTTAAAGGGACTTTGACAAACTGTGGCAGAGAACTTTGGAAGTCTGATGAGACTAAGGGACTTCTCCATATTATATTTTTAAATGCACAAAATAAAATCTATATAAACTTACAAATGAAACAAAACACATTGAAATAAAGTTTCCCCATCCAAGTTTATGGGCCCCTTTGAGGGGGGTCTTATGGACACCAGATTAAGAACCCCTGGGCATCGAGCTATTTCTAGTAAGATAAATTCAACAGGAATAAATGTAAAACTTTGCATTTGGTCAGAAAAAAATCAACTTCACAAATACAAGATGGAGGAGACATAGTTAACAAGCCTTTGTTTTTCATGAGGTCTGAGGATTTTAGTGGACTTCAAGCTCAGGGTGAATCAATGTGATGAGGTAGCCAAAATGCTAACACAATCTTGGGCTGCCTAGGAACGATTTACCTTCCTGACATAGGCAGTTAATTGTCCCATACACTGAGTACACTGTCCTCATCAGATTTTATCTGTCATTTCTGGGCGCCATAGTTTAAAAAGGACATTGATAAACTAGGGAGTGTCCAGAGGAGAGCAATTAGGACAGTGAAGGATCTTGGATCTATGACATGTGAGGACTGGTTGAAGGAACTGAAAGGGAAAAAAACCTTAGAAGTATATGATAGATTAAAATATATATATATATATATATATGTATATATATATGATAGCTGTGTATAGGTATTTGAAGGGCCGTTATGTCAAGGAGAGATTGTTGTTCAGTCATTTTCAGTCGTGCCTGACTATTCCTGACTCTGTTTAGAGTTTTCTTGGCAGAGATACTAGAGTGGTTTGCCATTTCCTTTTCCAGATCATTTTACAGCGCTTAAATTGAGGCAACTAGGGTTTAGTGGTTTGCCCAGGGCATAGGAAGTGCCTGAAGCTGGATCTGAACTCAGCTCTTACTGACACCAAGCCCTATGCTCTGTCGTCCATTGTACCACTTATAATAAGGTATATTGACCCTTAATATTAATGGGTATTAACTAATTAATTCTTAATACACTTTACTGCCTCTCAAGGAAGGATTAGACTCGTATTATTTGACCCTAGAGTGAAAAACAAGAAGTAATTGGTATAAATTGAAAAGAGGACAGTTTAGGCTTGATGTTAGGAAAAAATGGCCTAAGAACTAAAGATATCTAAAAAGAGGCAGCCTCAAGAAGTAGTGAGTTCCCCTACCTGGAGAACTTCCAAAAGAATATGGATCTAGGGGTAGTTACATGGCCCAGTGGATAAAGCACCAGGCCTGGAATCAGAAGGACCTAGTGTCAAATCTGGCTTTAGATACTTCCTAGCTGTGTGACCCTGGGAGAGTCACCTAACCCACATTGCCTTGGGTCACACACTACCCAATTACCACTCTTCTGCCTTGGAACCAATGCACAGTATTGATTCTAGGATGGAAGGTAAGGCATTAAGAAAAAAAAAAAGATAAAATAAGGGTAGCTGGGTGGCTTAGTAGATAGAGCTCCAAGTCTGCATATGGGCAGTCTTAGGTTCAAATCTAGCCTCAGACACTTCCTAGCTGTGTGACCCTGGGCAAGTCACCTAACCCCCTAGATTTACAGTACCTAGACCTTACCACTCTTCTGCCTTGGAACCAATAAACAGTTTTGATTCTAGGATGGAAGATAACATTAAAAAAAAAAAAAGATAAAATAAGGGTAGCTGGGTGGCTTAGTAGACAGAGCTCCAAGCCTACAGATGGGCGGTCTTGGGTTCAAATCTAGCCTCCGACACTTCCTACCTGTGTGACCCTGGGCAAGTTCACTTGACCCTGATTTTCTAGCCCTTCTGTCTTAGAGTTGTTGCTAAGACAGAAGTTAAGAATTTAAGAATAATCTAGATGTGAGGTTTGTTATCATGATGATTCCTTTTGTCTCTGAGTTAGACTAAATGGTCATGGGGGTCCCCTCCAACTTTCCATTTCTGTGAGTCTGTTTCCTCCTGTTCTGCTGTTGAATGCCATGAGAGGAGAGAAAGAAACCTTCCTCCCCACCTCTGCAGTTGCTCCAGAAGTTCCTCAGGGTTTCCCTATATGAAGCCCCCGCTAGGAATGGCTAATTCATTTTCTCTACTCAATTAAATTGCTCCCACCTTAGCTCAAAAAGAAAGAGGTCCACATCTAATAAAGGGATCAGGATGTCGCTACATCGTCATTACACATTAAAAACTCTGCATATTGGACTTGTGTGACTATCTGAACTGAGGCTGGGGGTGGGGAACTACGAGGGAAATTAAATTCTAGCTCCTTTACACGTACTATAAGCATCCGAAGGATAGATTTGCTTTTTGATGGATATATGTGGTACAGATATGGAAGAAAGATGAATATTGAAATAAGGTGGTTGCCTTTTCACTCAGAGGCCAGCCACTCTAGAGGGAAGTTCAGCCCAAATTAGTGTTAATTGGGTGATTCTTGAACCCTTGATTTAATAGGAATTCTTTAAATTGGGAATTTTGATAACTATATTTCAATACAATTAGTAATGGTGGCATCCAAGTGGCTCAATGTATTGAGAGCCAAGCCTAGAGATGGAAGGGTCCTAGGTTTAAATCTAGTCTCAGACTCTTGCTAACTGTGTGACTCTGGGCAAGTCATTTAACTGCTGTTGCCTATCCTTTATTGCTCTTCTGTCTTAGAACCAACATACAGTATTGATTCTAAGGCAGAAGGTAAGATTTTTTAATTGAAAATTTTTAATTAATTAATTTAGAATATTTTTCCAGGTTACATGATTCATGTTCTTTCCCTCCGCTCCTCCCTCCCCTCTCTCAGAGCCAACGAGTAATTCCATTGGGTTTTACATATGTCATTGATCCAGAGAAGGTAAATTTTTTAAAAATACAATTAGTATTTAATTTTATGCATTTAAAAATGTTATCCTAAGAAAGGAGCCATAGGCTTTTACCAGATTGCCCAAGAGGTTTATGACATAAAAAAATTAAAAATGATCGTTGAAGGTAATTACAGATCAAGTCTAGAGGTTCAAATCTATTCTAGAATCTAATGATCCAAGTTTAGGTCTAAAAGTGAGATTTGGAACAAGTTACTTTGATCTTTCTGAGCCTCAGTTTCTTCAACTGTCAAAAGAAAAGATTGAATGAGATGATCTCCAATTTTATTTGTAGCTCTAAAAGATGGTGAAATCTGTGATCCTAATTCAGCAAACTAAGGAAGAGAACTAGGTATTGAACTTGAAGTCTTCAGGAAATTAAGTTAGGCTAATTTTTCTGAGAGAGTTTTAGTGAGTAAGGTTGGGAGGGGAGCCAGTTATTAATTTGGTAATAGCTGCATATAAATTTCTGTCAAAGCATCAATCAGTCCTTGCTACTGGGTACAGAACATAAGATGAAAATCATGGAAACTAAAATAAGAATTGAGTAACAGAATTGTGAAAAAGTATCAAGGGGATGAGGGAATAGAGAAATCATTCTCTTTCCTTTGTTTACTTAAAACTTTACTTGCTTTAGCAGGGTCTTTTTTTTTTCTTTAAAATAATTTCAGCCTAACCAAAAACCATATCATTTTTATTTTAACTCGTATATGGCTTCTAAGACAGAATAACACAAACTTGCATGTTTACTAACTGATGATAATGCCCACTTGAGAGAGAAGGTAAGTGACTTAGAGTAGAAGAGTAAAAGATGTGGGGGGGGGGAGAAGGAGAGAAGAGCTGAAAGATTATCTTGTCTTAAATTTTTTAAGCTGAGAGGATTTATTTTTAATATTTTAATATTTATATTAAAATAATATTATCATTACTTTTAATAATTAATATTTTAAAACTATTTCTATATCTTTGTTTTTAATTAGAGGCTCAAATCAGTTCCCTGACCTCCGTACTCATTCCACTGTTCCTAGGAACTTCAAGGAATACCCCACCCTAGAATCTGGCAGATAGAAAGCAGAGATTATGAGGTTCATCTTGTTCAATAAATAAAAAACTACTTTAGACTTGGAGCCACTGCTAATAGCAGAACTAAGTCCTTGAATCTCTCATTAAGAAACATTACAGGGGCCACCCTAGCTGGCTCAGTAGATTGAGAGCCAGGCCTAGAGATGAGAAATCTTCCCTGAGATATTTCTTAGCTATGTGTCCCTGGGCAAGTCACATAACCCCCACTGCCCAGCCCTTACTGAACTTCTGCTTTGGAATCAATATATAGTATTGGTTCTAAGATGGAAGGTAAGGATTTTCAAAAAGAAAAGAAAAAAAAAAAAAAAGAAACACTACAGGCCACTCTTAACCAAGTAGAACTCAATTTCTCTTCCTAGAGGTTTGGGGCATCTGGGACCAGTATGTGATTGCCTTTCCCCAGGGGATGGGGAAGGGTTGAGAATTTTGATGGATTTCCTCCTCATTGGCTATTCACCAGTTAACAATGTCTTTGGATGTCCAAGGAAAGGGCTGAAGAATGAATTCCTAAAATTGCATTTATGGATCTACATGAGGGGACTTCCTTATCTTTGATTACCAAGAGGATCATAGACCACTTATTTATTGGTTATTGCTAACCTAATCAGTAAATAGATTTTTCTACCCAGAAACTGAACTTCAAGAATTTTTAATCATCAGAAATCCAGTGGATCTTCTTTAAAAATCTTGAAAAAATTCTCAAGAATATTACCCACAACAATTCTGAGGGAGTTTTGAGAAAGAATGCTATCCACATCTAGAGAAAGAACTGTGGGAGTAGAAATGCAGAAGAAAAACATATGATTTTATCACTTGGATATATGATTTGGGGTTTTGGTTTTAAAAGATTACTCTATTACAAAAATGAATAATATAGAAATAGGTTTTGAGTGATAATACATGTGTAACCCAGTGGAATTGCTTGTCAGCTCTGAGAGGGGAGGAGGGAAGAGGGGAGAGAGACAACATAAATCATGTAACCATGGAAAAAATTTAAAAAATAAAATTATATTAAAAATCCCTAATTAAGTAAATAAATGAAAAGAGTATCACCCACAAAACAAATACTGATAAATACAGTTGCCATGCAGTTGTAGGGTTCTAATTATTTGGGCAGCTCATTTATGGTTTGAGTGCTTTTTTGGATCATTCCTACTCACCCCCAGGACTTAACACACAGTTGGCTCTAGTTGATTGATTGATTATGTATTTGTTATTTTCTAGGTTTGATATGTTACTTCAAGCTAGTGGTTTACTGCAGAATTTCCTCTCTTTCTCTGTCTCTGTCTCTGTCTCTCCTTCCTCTTCTTATTCCTTTCCTCTCCCTCCCTATTTTGTTATCATTTCAGAAGTAGTAATATGTGGGGAAGTAGGTGGCACAGAGGATAGAGCATCAGGCCTGGAGTCAGGCAGACTTGACTTGACCCTTCCAAGCTGTGTGACTCTGGGCAAGTAAATTAACCTCTTTTGCCTCAGTTTCCTCATCTGTAAAATAAGCTGGAGAAGAAAATGGCAAACCACTCTAGTATCTTTGCCAAGAAAACCCAAAATGGGGTCATAAAGACTAAATGACAGAATAAAAGCAATATACCTATTCATTCTCTCTCCAAAAAGTGAAACAGTTGGACTAATCTCAGTCTCCTTGCCCTGTTCCCGTTCTCCTGCCACTGGCTACCCACAACAACAACAACAAAAAATGAAATTAACATTTTAAAAAAGTTCATTCCGAATTCTTGGATTTTATTAGTTGTACTATCACAATAGCCTCTGGTTTTCCAAACCTTGACAATGTTTTTTTAAACCAATCTGAAGTCCTCCTCTTTCCGAAAGCATTTCCTGACCATTACAGCCCAAACTGATTTCATCTGAACACCCGTAGCACATTTTATCTGGATGTTTTTGTTGGCAATACATTCTGATACTCATTTGTATTTTTGTTCAAATGTTTTGTCTGTCTATCTATCTATCTATCTATCTATCTATCTATCTATCTATCTATCTATCTATCTATCTATCCTTCTGTCCATCCATCCATACATCCACCCACCCATCTATCTATATATCTATTTTCTTTCTTCCTTTCTTCCTTCCCTCCTTTCCTTCTTTCCTTCTTTCCTTCTTTCTTTCTTTCTTTCTTTCTTTCTTTCTTTCTTTCTTTCTTTCTTTCTTTCTTTCTTTCTTTCTTTTCTTCTGCCAACTTGAGAGCAAGATCTATATAGATCTTACACTATTTTGGCACCTTCTATGGTAACTGACAATGATTATATAAATAACAAGGATTTAATTTTTTAAGCTGTTAAAATAATTTAATCCAAAACCAGTCATTCTAATTCTGGCTTCCAAATAGAAGTCTTTTCTAGGGGTGGGATAAGATATGAGTCCTTTTAATTTTGAATGCAATCATTCATATCTAAATCTAAATGATTATTCAGAATGAGTTCCTTTCTCACAATGCAAGAATCCCCTTTGACCAGGCTTTTATTAAGATAAAATAATGTTGTATGAAATGGTTGAGAGAACATTAAACAGTCAGGGGCCTACAGTTGCTTACGCATCTCTTTTTGCCCTATTATGGGGTTAAGTTTTGTTTTTACTTGTGGCCAGGTCAGAACCCCCATGGCGTCTTCCTATGGAACTCAGAGTACCATTGCGGGGGCTCTCTTTTCCTTTCTTTATTGAGAAAAGGAAACAGGAAATAAAATTGTAAAACCCTCCAACCGTTAGTGTCACACCAAGGTTGTGAATTTAACCGCACCCTAGTCAGGAAATTAAAGGACGGTTCTCATGTTGACGTTTGACGTTCTCTCTCCTTTCATTACCCATGCAATGTTTTTCAGATCTTGGTTAGATAATGTACATGAAAGATCTGAACTCTGGGTAATGGGTTGGCTCCTGTACTTCTTGATTCTGGCACAATTCAACATGCAAATTTAGCATTAACAAACATATTCATTATTTATGCCACAACAGGAGTTTTTAACCTGCAGTCTATAAACTTTTAAAAATTATATATATTTGCATAAAATACATAGGATTTCAAAGGAAATCAATTATACTGAAACTGTGTGTGTGCATTTGTGTGGGCGTGTATGTAGCAGGAAAAGGCCTTAGAATTTTTTCTAATCCAATCTTCCAATATCTGTTTTGCACATAAGGAAACTGAAACCCAAGGAAATTAGAAGGCTTGAATAAGGTGACAGAGATAGTAGCAGAAATAAGATTCAGAGCTCCTCTGCTTGAGACCTTCCATGGCTCCCCATTACCTATAGAATAAAAGCCCAATTTAGCATAGCATCCTCCATCTCTCAGCCCCAGCCTGCCTCTCCAGTCTTCTACTTCCATGGCTTTTTTTTTCTCATATCCTGTGTTCCAACCAAATCAGGCTATTCACCATTCCTTGAACACCATCGCTTTTCCCATCTCTGCATCTTTGTTCAATTCAACAAACATTTATGAAGCACCTACTCTGTGTAAAGAATCATACTGTGTACTCAGGATACTATGTACATATATCTGTCTATAGATGATAGTGATGATAGTGATAGCTAGCTTTTACATAGAACCTATTATGTGGCAGGCACTGTGCTAAGGGCTTTACAAATATTATTTCATTTGATCCTCTCTACAATCATTTAAGGTAGATACTGCTATTATCCTCATTTTACAGATTAGGAAACTGAGGCAGGCAGAGGTTAAAATGACTTACCCAGCGTCACATAGCTAGTCTGAGACTAGATTTGAATTCAGGCCTTCCTGATTCCAGGTCTAACATTCTATCCATCAGACTATCTAACCAATCAATACACACACACACACACACACACACACACATATATATATATATATATATATATATACATACACATGTAGATACACTTACATATGCACATATTTTTATATATACACATAATTTGTGTCTCAAAAACTATTTTCAAAAACCTTTCTCATTAATGGAGATTATTATTATTATTATTTGATTCCAAGGCAGAAGAACAGTAAGGGATCGACAATCGGGGTTAAGTGACTTGCCCAGGGTCATACAGGAATTGTGTCTGAGGTCACATTTGAACCCAGGATCTCCCATCTCTAGGTCTGACTTTGTATCCGTGGAACCTCCTGGATGTCTGTGGAGATTTATTATTCAATGATCCATGAGTGTCACTGGGACGGGTTGATAATTCAATGCTTCATGACCAAATATACATGAGCAGAGAGAGAATAAAGACAAAAACAAGACAGAACCTACCCTCAAAGTAATTACATTCTAATGTTCTTTCAATCTAAAATGTTCTTTTCCTTCCTCTCTACCTGTCAAAGACCCACTAGTTCTTATAGATAAAATTCAAATGTGGCCAATTCCATGAAGAAGTATGACAATTTCCAAGCCAGAAGTCATTGGTCTTTTCTCAAAAGGAGAAATATTTGTTACCTCTCCAATAGAATTTTTGAACACTTGCTTGTTCTATATATTACTTAAATTCATGATTTATCTTCCCCACTAAATTAAAATCTTCTTGAAAACGGAGATGAAATATTGTTCATCCTTGGGATGTAGGCGTTCCTCATAGGACCTGGGGTTCATTGTAGGAAGTAACTGAAAAGGCACCATCTATTATGGTTCATAATCAGCTAGGTATGTAAATAGAATTCCTTTTCTAAATAGTTTAAGTTCTTGTTTCTTTTTAAAACCCTTACCTTCTTTTCTTGGAATCAATACTATGTATTGGTTCCAAGGCAGAAGAGTGGTAGGGGTAGGCAATGAGGGTTAAGTGTCTTGCCCAGGGTCACACAGTAAGTGTCTGAAGCCAAATCTGAACCCAGGACTTCCCATCTCCGGACCTGGATATCAATCCACTAAACTACTTAGCTGCCCCTCTCTTTCCTTTTCAAGGACCATTGTGAGATTAAAGTTAATATCCAATAACTCCAAGTATTATATTTTATAAGATTTCTTAATAATCACTTGAAGTAGAGGAAAAGTAAAGCCTGAGTAAAGAGCAGGTTTTTTTTTTTTCCCCCAACCATGTTCATGGGAGAAGAGAGAGAGGGAGCAGGGTTACAGAAACTTTATCTCCAAAACATAAGGGTTTGAGGATGAAAGTGGGATGCTGGGAATCATAGTTCAAGGGTACAGAAATCAATTACACACTATCTTTTCAATAAAAATGGTGATGAAGAGTGATATTCTAGCCCACTATGAGGAAAGAACACCAGATTTAGAGCCAGAAGACTAGAGTTCAGATTCAATCTTTGCTGATTTTTACCTGCATGAACTTGGAAAAAACCCTCTATGCCTCAGTTTTTCATCTAGAACATCAGAGGGTTGGACTACCTGATCTTTAGGATGACCTAAGTCCAAACCTATGACCCCATGTACATCAGAGGAAAATATGAGACGTCATTTTGGAAGAATAAATGTGATAATTTGAGGTCTCCCTGAGGCCATTTTACTGGGAATTTCCTTTCATAAATAGTTCTGGTTTAGCTTCATTTCTTCTTCAGTTATTGAACTGGTCCTAGGGAAAAGTATAAAATAGATCAGGTTGGCCTTCCATAGTCTCTCACTTTTTCCTTTGATTCTTTCTCTTGTGGTTTTCTTCCCCTATAAAGCATTCAGTTCTCTGATGTTCCTCCCCCTCCTCCATTGTGGCCTATCTTCTGTACCTTCCAAATGAGGGTAGATAAGACGTGTAGAGAAATAAGTATAATATAAGGCAGAATCTAAAAAGGGCAATAGGGAGGTCAGGATGAAGTGTTAGGAAAAATGAGAAGATAGATTACTAATCTGATAGTAAATAATTTCTAGTAAGTCTGACTAGGAATTAGAGTGAATCAAGGGAAGTAATATGAAATAAAGCTGGAAAAGCTGGCGGTAGTTAGATTGTAAAGGGCTTTATAAATTGGGGTGGCTGTATGGTGCAATGGACTGTGTGCTGGATTTGGAAACGGGGTATGGATTCAAAACCTTTTACTGTCTATGTGACCTTGGACAAGTCATTTAACCTTGATTTCCTCATTTGCAAAATGAGGAAATTGGACTAGATGATCTCTAAGTTTCCTTCTAACTGGTTACCTTTTTTCTTTTTGATAAACCATACCTTGTGTGTCTTATATCTTAGTATCAATTCCAAGGCAGAAAAGCCATAAGGATTAGTCAACTGGGATTAAGTGACTTCTAGGCTCACACAGCTAGGAAGTGTCTGAGGTGAGATTTGAATCCAGGTCCTCCTGACTCCAGATTTTATTCTCTATCCATTGAGCCACCTTGTTGGCCCAGCTGGTTTCTGTCAGGTGGGGGAATTATGGAAGGATTCTACTGAAGGACAATACCTTGTCAAAATCTCTCTGGAATTTAAAATTGTGGAGATAAAAGCAGTTTAGAGGTGTGTTGAGGTCTATAGCATTACATATGTTGCTTGTTGCTTACTAAGATATAGTAGAGATGGAACTGAGGGAGATTAACTGGTTAGATTAGATTAGAATTAGAGATTAGAATTATCATTAATGTAAATAAATGTTGACAGCCCAAGTATAATGCCAAATATTGTGATGGAAAGAAAGACTGTAAGTCAGGTACTGAAGTCATTACAGAGATACTTCCACATGTACTGTTTCACTTTCTTACACTAAAGATAAGGCACACTGTCAAGAGACTATTCTTTGTCTGAAGGTTCCCAGGCCGTGATTTTTGAGAGAATAGTAAAAGGGATAAAAATATGAGATCCTTGGGGATTTCACCCTGACCCTACTCCATGAGCATAGCTATATTACTATCTGTTTTTTTTCAAAGCATCTGTAAAAGAATGACCTTTCTTCTGTTGGTAGGAATATGATCAGCTATTTTATGACTGAAGGATTTATAAACTAGAAGAGGCCTCAGGTCAACATGGTCTAGCATTTTATTGTACCATAAGAAATGATGAAAGCAATGGATTGAGGGAAACCTGGGAAATTTATATGAATTGATGCAAAGTGAAATTATCAGAACCAGGAGAACAATTTATAAAATGATCACAGTATTGCAAAGGAAATCATCTTAGAAAACTTAAGAATATTAAACAATGTAATGATCATCTCAACTTCTAAAGACAAATAATGAATTACACTTTCTACCTCTTGGTAGAGAAATAATATAGTAGAGTGTAGCATGAAACATATATTTTTAGGCATAGCCAAAAGTGTGGATTAATTTTACTTGACCATATTTGTTATAAAAGAAAATTGCATTTTTTTTTGGTAGGGGAAGGTTGCAAGAACAGTGATGGTGATAACAAGAAAGGAAGGGGAAAAAGACTGTCAATAATATATATTTTAAAAATACACAGAAGACAGCAAAAGGAGGTTCTGAAGACTAATGACAATAACAGTGTTGGCACTACCATTTTAAATTTAATATGTACTTTAAAAAAAAACACCTTTCCCTTTGGTCTGAGAATTATTACTATATATTTGTTCAAGGGCAAAAAAGTGGTAAGGATTAGGCAGCTGGGGTTAAGTGACTTGCCCAAGCTCATAAAACTAGAAAGTGTCTAAGGCCAAATTTGAACCCAGGACTTCTTGTCTTTAGGCCTGGCTCTCTACCTACTGAGTCACCTAGTGGCCTCTAATAAGCTTTTTAAAAAGTTGTATATAATAGAGAATTATAATTTCTTCTTTTTCTGTTCTTTGGATGGTGAAATATTCCTGTTTGTTGATATATGTCAAATTCATAAATTTTAAAAATAAAAACACAAGTATAGTTGGGTTGGAAGCAAAAATGGAAAAGGTATACTCGGGGTGTTTTCTCAGGCCCAATTAGAAACATTAGTTAACTAAAAAAGATAGTTAAGTACTATTAAAATCAGCAACAACTCAATAAACATTTATCCAGCTCCTAGTATATCTTGAGATTCTGCTTGGTACTGGAGATACAAAGGCAAAAATGTAATAGTCCCTGCTTTCAAAGAGTTTACATTCTATAGGGGCCATAGGGGGACAAATACCACATTTGCACAAATAAGTAAATACAGTCTATGGTTGTGTCTTACCTATAATTCCTGCTACTTCAGGAGGCTGAGGAGGCTAAAGCTGGTGGATCACTTAGGTTTAGGAGTTATGAACTATTGTAGGGCTAAGGTTAATCTAGTGTCCACACTAGCTTCTGCAACAATATGATGAGCCCCCTGGAGAAGGGACCACCAAACTGTCTAGGGAGGGGAGAACCATCCCAGGTCAGAAAGAGAACAGGTCAAAGTTTCTACGCTAATTAGCATCGAGATGAGATCCATGAGTGTCTGATACATTCTACTCTGAGAAAGGCAGACCTAATCATAAAGAAATTAATACATCCATCTATACAAAGTAATTTGAGAAGGGAGAGATTACTAACAAATTGGGGGATCAGAGAAGGCTCTTATAGTGGATGGGACATTAATCAGATTTCCCCTTGATTAAATGATTTCCTTCCATAGCCCAGGTGATAAAATCACAGCAGACAAGGGACAGATAATGTTATTGTTCTTTGTTTTCAAAGAGGATCAATGACATCATGATGTGTTAGGTGATGTTTTAACTTGCAGATGAATTGGATATAAGAGAGGCTTCAGTCTCTTTTCCAGAGTCATCAAAATCCAGGGGCAAGACAAATGCAAAGAAAACTGGCAATGGCCCATGCTGAAGAGGGTGACCTTGAGGTCTTCAATGTCTAACCAAGCCCACAGCACCTGTTTCAGCTGCCTTCATGGCTTTTGGAACAAATCATTCTCATCCACCCATCCTGCTGGGGGACGTCTTCACATGCTTGGCATAGATATCTCCCTAACTCACCAATGGGTTTGACACCTATCCCTGCAGGACGTACTACAGTTTCTTGGAGCCAACCCTGAGAGTTAGATGAAAGATGGACACCAAAGGTGGATGAACTGCCCTGAAAAGGATTTGGCAAGCCCTCAGATCAGAGTTGCTGGTCTTCCTTGAGAGACAAAGAAAAATTAAGGTCTTAATCCAAGTGCAAAGATTGTCTAAAATCTGTTACCCATTTACAAAGTATAAAGAAGTTAGATCAAAATTTGTGAAATTAGAGGACAGCTAGCCATTAACTAGCCAAGAATCAGCCATGCCTCCTGTGATCTTTTAAAAAGTGAGACACCTCCACTTCCCAAATAGAAGGCATCAGTTTAAGGAGCCTGTGTAACTAAAAAGTAGGACTCCTGGCAGGAGAGGGAATTATTATTTACTTATTCCATATCCCTACCCATCCTCACACACACATTGGCCATGACATCTTACAGTGTAGCTACTTTCCCATTAGGAGACCATATACTCAGCAAGAAGCAAGTCCAGAAATCAAAGTAGGAAACATTTAATTTTTTCTGGTTTATACATGTATTATCATGCAAAAAAGATTTCCATATTATTCATTTTTGTAAGTGAATAATCTTACATAATCTTATAAAACCCCAACCTCAAATCATATACTCAAATAAACAAGCGATAAATCATATGTTTTCTTCTGCATCTCTACTCCAACAGTTCTTTCTCTAGAGGTGGATAGCGTTCTTTTTCATTAGTCCCTTAAAATTGTCCTGAATCATTGTATTGCTGTTGGTAGCAAAGCCTATCACATTTGATCATTTCACGTTTTAATTTCTGTGTATAATGATCTTCTGGTTCTGCTTATTTTACTCTGCATCAATTCATGTAGGTCTTTCCAGGTCTTTCTGAAATCATCCTGTTCATCATTCCTCATAGCACAATAGTATTCCATTACCATCTTATACCACAATTTGTTCAACCATTCCCCAATTGAGGGAAATCCCTTTAGTTTTCAATTCTTTGCCACCACAAAAAGAGCTGCTATAAATGTTTTTGCACAAACATGTCCTTTCCCATTTTTAAAAAAATCTTTGGGATACAGACCTAATAGTGGCATTACTGGATCAGAAGGTATGCATTCTTTTATAGTCCTTTGGGTATAATAGCAGGAAACATTTTGAAGGACTGTGAGTTTTGGGAATTGAACTATAATAATCATTAGGCTCAGATCCCACCTGAGCAATCAGCCCAGCAGAGATGCTGTGCCTGAGAAGTGGCATGAGAAAAGGAAGGGAATTAGTGCATTATGTGTGAGTTGCCATGTGTGCTCCCTATGTCAATACCTCTCTATATATGTGCTCCTTCTCACTGATGTATATAATTGTGGGAGAGTATTCTCCACAGTTATGGAGGGAAATGATTTGTTCCTATTGTTTTTATGATAACATATCAGTAAATGCCTTTGCTTTGACCTGATTATATCTACTGGCTAATAATTAAAGGTACACATAACCAGATGGGGCCTGTGAGCAATGGTTTTAGGAGTATGGGTCCACAAAGTGCTTTGAACCAGAGGTAGTTGCTCCTCAGATTCCCTCACCTGCAAATGTGAGTTGGAGGGGATGGTTAGCACCCAGAAGAGATACCAGTCTTCATAAAGAGATGACAGCTGAACTCAGTCTTAAAGAAAGTTAATGATACTGAAAAGCAAAGACAAAGAGGGGAGTGCATTCCACATATAGTAGAGGACCTATGCAGATGCACTGAAGCAGAGTTAGAATGTCAAGCTCAGAGAACAATGAATGGTTCCATTTGACTGAAAAATTGAAAGAGTGAAGAAGAGCAAAATGAAATAAGGGTGGAAAGTCAGGCTAAAGTCAGATTAGGGAGGACTTTCCATTAGGAGTATTTTGTGATAAGATTCCTTGATATTCCATAAGTTTGTTGTTATTTCACCAGCTATCACTTACTTACCAGCTAATGACATCCTTAAAAACAAAAACCAAAATGACTTAACCTCTGTCTTGAGCGAGGTATAAGGGGAAGGAAAGGGGAACTCATGCCTAGGCTAGGCAAGGACTGGAAACAGGATAGAGAGACACAAAAAGGGGCATCACCCCTTAATAGAGCTAGTATTGATTACAATACACATAGTACTGATTTTAAGACATAGAGTTTTTAAAAGTTACATATGTTTCTGAGTCCTCACAAGCACACAAAATAATACATATATATATATATATATTTTTAAATGCTTACCTTCCATCCTAGAATCAATATTGCATATTTATTCCCAGGCAGAAGAGCATAAGGGGTAGACAATGGGAGTTAAGTGACTTGCCCAGGGTCACACAGCTAGGAAGTATCTGAGGCCAGATATGAACCCAGGACCTCCCAATTATAAGCCTGGCTCTCAATCCACTCAGCCACCAACTGCCTTCAATACATATATTCTTATACATGCTTTAGAAAGTCTCCTCCATGGTTTAAAATATATTGATCCTTGCTCTAGCTACATCATTACCATCATATAATTTTTTTCCCTTTCCCTAAATGAGCTAGCATCGTCTCTTTCAAACAAGTTGCTTGCATGCACTGCAGCTGTTCTGGGATTATTAGAATTCCATCTTGAATCAATAGCCTTACACGCTGTCACTGGACTCCACTGCCTCATGGTTAGGCATATTCTCTTTCTGAGGACACAAAAGTTGAGATTCATTGGCCTAGAAAAGAACCCAATTTGGTTTGAGCTATTTGAAATTCTGAATGATTTTAATTTTTCTGGTTGTCCCATAACGTGTTTCATAATCTAGAAATACCAATCACTTCTAAAAATGACATGTAGCAGAATTAGAGTTTTAAAAAGAAAGCAAGAAAGAAAAAAACTTGTGTTTCCATAGAGGTAATGATCAGCCCATAGAATTTGTTGCTCAGAGTACCACAAGTCAGCCTTTAGTATTGTGCATTCTTAGCGGGAAGAACTGGTAGTTTGGTAGAAAGTGTTAGATTTAGAGTGAGATGACTTGTATTCAAATCTCTGGCCTTGGACAAATTACTTAATCATTTTGAGCCTCAGTTTCCTTATCTGTAAAATGAAGAGATTGGATTAATTGTTCATTGAGGCCCCTTCAAGCTATAACTCTATTATGATGTGGTACAGGTTTGCTCCACTTTAATAAAACAAATATATGAATATCTGAACTTCCAAACAGATAAATTATGGAGTGACCATTCACATTCTTGGTAGGATTGTTGTGTAATGTTAGGATTCACAGCTAAATACAATTAAAAATAAAATGTCTCCTAGTATATTTATTATACATAAATTCTATTTTAAAAGAACTATTTAGGTCCATGGGCAGCTAGGTAGTACAGTGGGTAGAGTGCCAGGCCCTAGAGTCATGAAGATTCATCTTCCTGAGACCAAATCTGGCCTGTGTGACCCTCAGCAAGGCATTTAACCCTGTTAGCCTCTGTTCCTCATCTGTAAAATGATCTAGAGAAGGAAATAGTAAACCATTCCAGTATCTTTGCCAAGAAAACCCTAAATGGGGTCATGAAGAGTTGGTCACAACTGAAACAAATGAACAACAAAATCTAGGACCCAGTCTATTAGATAAAGTGAGACATAACTGTAATTGCTTTCTCAGATCATGAGGAGACTATGGGAATCATAGACCCTCTTAATTGGAAGAGTCGTCAGAGATCATCTAGTAACCTTTACCCAATCAGCAATCCCCCCAACAATATCCTTGACCAGTGGTCATCCCATTTTCCCTTGAAGCACTCCAGTGAGTGGGAACCGACTACCTCCCAAGACAATCCATTTCACTTTTGGACAATGCTAATAGTATGGAAGTTTTTCTCTATATCCAACCTAGATCTGTCTCTCTATATCTGTCAGACATTATTCTTAGTTCTGCTGTCTGCGACCAAGCAGAATAAATCTAGTACATCTTTCACAGGACAGACAACCCTTCAACTTCTTAAAAACAGCTATCAGTCCTTCCTAAGTCTTTTATCCTATGGGTAAATTTGACCAGTTCCTGTAGCTAATGTTTATATGCCATGGTCTCTAATCTTTTCAACATCCTTATGGTTCCTCCTCTATTCACCCTCCATTTGAATGAATCAACAGAAATAGAGAATTTGAGAGTCTGAAGGGACATCTGAAGCATAAAACTCACCCATAACTCCCATAAACACCCATAAAACTCACCTAGATACAAACTGTGGGTGGGAGAGGGGAGATAGATAAATCAGAAGCTAGACTGGAGGTTTCCGCAGGGTTGGGAGTCAGTTCCAGGGCATTATTGGGGGATATAAAGTAGATTATGCTGGAGCAAAAGAACCTAAGAGCCTTTGGAATACAATACCGCCACCATTATCCTGGGAAGCAGCCCCTGTAGAGATACAGCCTGGTAACTGTTCTTGCAGGTGCTACAATTTTATCAGCTGAAGACCCAGAAAAGAAAGTTGTTGTCACCAAAGTCCTTGGCATTGTCAAATGGCTCAATATCAGAAATTGATATGATTTAGTGAGTGGAAGTGACATTAAAGAAGTGGCATTACCATCTGATTTGTAGCTAAAATCTTCCATATGTGTTGTCTGCATCATTCCATTGTGAGTTCCTTGAAAGCAGGGCCTAGCTTTTCTATTTGTGTCTCTCAGCATTTAGCATAA
This sequence comes from Gracilinanus agilis, assembly GCF_016433145.1. NCBI lineage: Eukaryota > Metazoa > Chordata > Mammalia > Didelphimorphia > Didelphidae > Gracilinanus > Gracilinanus agilis. The sequence continues at coordinate 481,508,249 of NC_058131.1, read as the reverse complement.
TGGTTTTAAAAAAAAATCCCTTATCTTCTGATTAATTAATTATTATTAATTTATTTATTAATTAACAAATTAACTAATTAATTACTCATAACTAATTAAAAATAGAATTAATACTAAGTATGAGTCCCAAGGTAGAAAAGTGGTAAGGACTAGGCATTTGGAGTTAAGAGACCTGTCTATAGTCACACAGCTAAGAAAATAGCTGAGGTCACATTTGAACTCAGAACCTACCATCTCCAGATCTGGCTCTCTATCCACTGAGTCACTTAGCTGCCCTCTAGCACAGTTGTTTTATATACTAGTAAGCAGTAAATAAATGCTCTATTCATTCATTCAGCAGAATCAGCAAATATAATCAACACCCATTCACATGGAATGTCCTGGATTTGTTTGCATTGCAAGCCTGCCAGGATTAATTTTCTCAGGGAAAGAAGGGGTATTTTCCACTTCTGGTTCCTCCTACAGTGCTTTTTACTAATTTATCTTTTAGGATATTTCTTAGATTTCCCCAGAAGTATTAAGTGTTGGCTTCATTCAAGGGATACAACTTGAACTGGTTGGTGCACAGTGGCTGGATCTGCTGTGGCAAAATTTTTAGTCCTGAGTTCACCAGGTTCTGATCCATCCTTCACTTATTCACGTCTCCCTACACTTCTAACATAGTTTAGAGAGTGACCAGGGCACAGGAAGAATCTAATCTAGGAAGTTTCCATGGTAAATGTATCAGACTATCAGCATTATGATGACTGACAGTCCTCTTTGGGGAGAAATATGAGTGATGACTAGAAGTCCTACCTTCTCCTGGTGCCTTCTCCATATCTTCCATTTGGATTGTCTGTCTAGAAATTGGAACCACAAGTCTTCTTTTCCTCTCATTTCTGAATCTATCTATTGATCTGAAAACAGATCAATCATAGAATCTAGTACTGATATATTCAAGTTGGATAAAGTTGGATGGGTGATGGCTAGGGTAACATCACTGTTGGCACTGCCTTCCTATTCTTCTATGAGAATTGTTATGATAATATGACACTTACCAAAGTCTAAGGCAGTGATAGTGAACCTTTTAGAGACTGAATGCCCAAACTGGGAGGAAGTACTCCCAATGGGCTGCTGGGGAGAGGAGGGACAATGAGAAAAATGTCTTCAGGCACATATGGAAAGGGGGAAGGGAGCAGCCCTCTCCAGCAGGCACCAGCACACATGTCATAGGTTTACCAACACAGGTCTAGGGGAAAAGAAAGCAGAATGGTGAAAGGCTTGGAAACTGTACTATAAAGAACTGCTTGAAAGAATTAGAATATTTAGCCTAGAGAAGAAAAGCATGATATTTGTCTTCATATATTTGAAAAGTAGCCATATGGAAGAGGGATTAGATTCATTCTATTTGACCCCTAATTTCTGAACTAGGGGCCATGGGTAGAAGTTGAAAATAGATATATTTAGACTTGATTTAAGAAAAAAACTTTCTAACAATTAATGCTATCCCAAATTGAAACTGATTGCTTTGGGAGATAGTGGGTTTCCCCTAACTGAAAGTCTTTATTTTATTTTATTTGTTTAAAACCCTTACCTTCTATTTTAAGAATGATACTAGATATCCATTCCAAGACAAAAGAGTAAGAGATATGCAATGGAAAGAGATTAAGTGACACACAGGTCACTTTGCCAAGAAGCCTCTGAGGTCAAATTTGAACCCAGAACCTCCAGTCTCTATGTCTGACTCTATCCACTGAGCCACCTAACTGCTCTACTGGAGGTCTTTAAGTGGAGATCAAATAAACATTTGTTGAGAATGTGGAAGGGATTCTTTTTCAAGTACAAGTTGGAAAAAAATAAATACAAGTTGGACTGGATGATTTCAGAGGTCCTTTCTTTACACTGGCTACTGGTATTCCACAATGTATCATCATACTAACCTCATCTTCTCATCATAGTCTGTGTTGGTGAAAGCATAGTTGCTATAGGCACCGGTGTGAGTCCAAGGGCAATGCTGCGGTCAAACCTCAAGCTGTATCCTTCCTTCTGTTCTAGCTTTGAAGAACAGTAAACTGTAAATCCATCTGTGGAATCAGATTCCCTGGGAGCTAGAATTGTTTGTTTTTTTGTTTTGTTTTGTTTTTATCCCTACTCCTCCTAGAACCTAGGATCATCGATATAAAAGTACTTCTGCCAAAACATGCCCGGGGCAATTATTTATAAATATAACATGAGAAAATGCTCAGATATATGTGTGATTCAGCAGTTCTCAAACTCTTTGATCTTTACACTCTTAAAAATTATTGAGGACCCCAAAGAGCTTTTGTTTATGTGGGTTATAGCATTAAATCATTTTATCATTATTAGGAAAATAGTTTTTATCTTGAAGACCCCTTGAAAGGGACTTGTGGATGCCCAGGAGTCCCCTGGACTCATTTTGCTAGGTACTCCTTGCTGCTTGGTTACTGCCTTTAATTTGGGACAACAAAACTAATACTATTCAATGGCAAAGCTGCTTGTGTATAATTTATGAAACCTTTTGGAATGAAAGGAGCTACAGATATAGACGTTTATATTGTCACACCAACAGTAGATCTGAAACATCAGCTGACAAAATGTTGGACCACACTTTGAGAAATGTTGATATATATACTTTTCCCATGCTCATTTTCATTTTCTATCCTGTCCTTTTCTCTTTTCTATTTGCTTTCCATTTCTTTGATCTCCAAAAATGCTCCATTTGTCAATTGTCCCTAAATGATTAGTTCCTATTATTTTTGTCTTGTTCAATAGTTTTGCGGACATGTCTAACTCCTTATGACCTCATTTGGGGTTTTCTTAGCAAAGATACTGGAGTGGTCTACTATTTCGTTCTCCAGCCCATTTTTCAGATGAGGAAATTGTGTCAAACAGGGTTAAATGATTTGCCCAGGTCACACAGCTGGGAAGTGAGACCAGATGTGAAATTGAGAAGATAATTTACTAACACTGTGTCACCTAGCTGTCTATTTTTTTTTTTTTGCTTTATCCATATATAGAAACCTTGATTGATTCTTTTCTTTTAAAACCCCTTGTAAATTCTTTATCCAAAAGAGAGAGGGAAAGTATTGTCTTTAATGACCCTTTGGAAATAGGTAGATAAGAACAGCATGAAGATAACCTAACAGTGAAATTTCTAGAACCTTACCTGGTACCAAATAGTGTTTTTCATAGGAATAAAAGCCCAAATCAAAAACATGAGCAACATATCCATGAATCCCTTAGCATTAACCCACCAAAAGAAGACTGAACCAAATCTTGCCTATTCCAGGTTTTCATTTTACTATATGATAATGAATATATATATAGACTCCATTTTATGATTCAAAATATGCAGGACAAGCAGATTATGTGAGTGATGTTTATACTTTTGAGAGGAGGTGCTGATAGGATTTGGGAACTCTTGCCTCTAACTTACAGTCTTAAGGTACTGAGTCTTAAGTCTGAAGTACTGACTTGCCCTAATGAAAATCCGAGGCAGAGAAATTCTAACTCTGAATCTGTGTAGCAAGGAAGACTACTCCAAGGATGACCCTTATCCACTCCTCTGGACTGCCTTTTCAATGGTATACTTCCCCTTCACTAAAGCTAAATGTTGGGAGACAGGACTAATGTCCATTTAATATAATATACATGGGTACTCTCTGGTTACATTAGGTTTTTGCTAGATGTTATGTTTTCAGGGACATATGAATTTCCCAGGTCATGTAATAATGAGATATGTTATATCTGCAATCTCATTACACATGACTGACTTTAGCAAAACATCTTCATAACACAAATGTCAATACTCCAGAGGCATCAAATCTACGGGTTGCCTGTGCCCTGAGGATAAGTTTCATAGTTCTGTGCTTAGGAGTGAGATGTGCCCCAGTGACGTCTGAAATACCATCTCCCCCTCACTCAACCCACAGCCAAACGCATGCTGTCAAATACTTTGGGAGATGCTCCTTGCTGCCTGGCTGCTGCCCTTAATTCCAGACTAGAAACTGATGCCGTTCAATGGCAAAGCTGCTTGTGTATAATTTATGAAACCTTCAGAATAAAAGGAGCTACTAAAATAGAAATTCATATGTCACACCAACAGTAGATCCATAATATCAACTGACGAACATTATCTAGCTACCGTAGTATACATATATACATAAGCCTTCCTCCTCTACCATAAACATATTCCCATCCCCCCAAAAATATTTCATTCATAATCTCCTATGTTGAACCTCTGCCTCAGTATCTTCATATACATATCTATCTACTTTCTATCTATCTATCTATCTATCTATCTATCTATCTATCTATCTATCTATCTATCTATCTAGTTATCTGTCTGTCTTTTTAGCTTTCTATCTTTTTATCTATGTACCCATCTGTCTTTCTATCTTTCTAAATCTATCATCTATCATCTATCTATCTATCTATCTATCTATCTTTTATTTTTCTATTTTTTATCTATGTATCTGTCTTTCTAAATCTATCATATATCTATTTATCTTTCTTCCATTTTATGTATCTATCTTTCTTCCTATTTATCTTTCTAAATCTGTCTATCATCTATCTTTCTATGCATCTATTCAACCATCTTCCTTCCTTTTCTCTCTCCTTCTTTCCTTCTTTCCTCCCTTCCCTCCTCTCTTCTTTCCTTCCTTCCCTTATCCCTCTCTTCCTTCCTTCCTTCCTTCCTTCCTTCCTTCCTTCCTTCCTTCCTTTCTTTCTTTCTTTCTTTCTTTCTTTCTTTCTTTCTTCCTTCCTTCCTTCCTTCCTTCCTTCCTCCCTCCCTCCCCCTCTCTCTTTCTTTCATCTATTTATCCATCTCCCTTTCTATTCCTCTATCCAGAAAACCATCTCCATGCTGCCCCCACCCTTTTCCTCCTTATGTTCTCATTACCCCACTTCATTCTCCCAGAGCAAAGGGTGGGAAGGTCTTAACAGATGACATATTGTGACAGAGAGTGCGAGAGTGAGGCAGAGATACAAAGCAATGCAGGTCATGGCAATAGGCTTTATATAACCCAGAGCCAGAGAGAGAACCAAAATAGCAGCCTCCCTGCTGCTCAGTTAGTCTCCTCCATCAAACAGGGATAAAATTAGAGCAGGCGGTGACGCGCACCTGCGTCTGCAGAGGGACTCCAGGGAGACAGCAAGAGCTGGGCTCACAGTTCTGCCATGGACAACACAGACTGCCAGATTTTTCAGATCAAATCTGTCAACAGAACTCTATGCGTGTGTGAGAAGTGGGGGTGAGGGGGAGGGCTGTCTGCGTGTGTGTGTGAACCCCATCCAGCAGGAAAATAGAGCAAGGGAGTGAAGAGGGAGCCAATGATGCTTCTGAATTCTTTGGCTCCTCAAAAATCAGACAGGGCTGGTTCACCCGTGAGATTCTCTTTCACATCTCATTCACTGCCTTTACCCTGAACTCCATAGCCAAGCTTTGTACCCACATAGAACTCTCAGAAACCATAAAGTGGAAGTGGTAACAATTATTGGAAAATGTCCCACTTAAAGCCACAGGCCTGCAAAACCCACCCATCCCCCAAATTCCTTCTCCTTTCTCTAAACAAAATGAAAATACTCCTATAAAATTCTAGAGACAAGGATCTCCCCAAAGGGGTATAGTGGGAGACAAGGCCAGATGAGTACAAACTCACAATTTTGTTCTTGCCTATGTCAACACCTTAATTTATCAGCTCTGCTCAGAGATGTGGTAAAGAAAGAAATGCTTTCAGACTGATTTTACCAATCAGTCGAGAAGCATTTTATCACCTACCAAGTGCCAGGCACTGTCCTAAGTAACAGAGATACAGAGAAAGGGGGTTACATAGTCCCTGCCCTCAAGAATTTGCAGTCTAATGGGGGAGACAACATGCAAACAAACATGCACCAGCAGGACATAGAAGATAAATGGAAGGCACTAAGATGAAAAGGAATGAGAAAGGGTTGTTTTGGGTTTGTTTTTTTTTTTTTACAGAAAGTGAGGTTTGCTCTGAAAATTGATGGAAACCAGGAAAGTTGGAAGGTGGAGATGAGCATTCCAGGCATAGCAAGAGATCAGTGTTACTGGATCCCAGAATATGAAGATAAGAATGAGGATAAGAAGACTGGAAAGACTTGTTCAGTTGTCTAAATCTTCAGGACCCGATTTGGGGTTTTCTTGGGAAAGTTACTATAGTGGTTTGCCATTTCCTTCTGCTAGCTAGGTGGTGGAGAAAATAGAAGGCTAGGCCTAATATCAGGAAGACTGGTCAGAGTTCAAATCTAGCTTCACATTCTTATGATCTTTGTGACCCCGGACAAGTCATTTAGCCCTTTTGGTCTCAGTTTCCTCATTTGTAAAATGAGCTGGAGAAGGAACTGGAGCAAAACGCTCCAGTATCTTTGCTAAGAAAACCCCAAATGGAGTCACAAAGAGTCAGACATGCCTGAAAAGGATTGAACAACAATCCACTGGAGCTTCTGGCTTTGGGTTTCTCTTTTCCTCTTGCAAAATCCTCAAGTTGGAGTTGATTCCATGTCCTTTGGTGGTTCTGACAGGTTAATTGAGATCATTCTGATCTTGGACTATACAGCATCCCCTTGAGATATCTACCCAAATGCCGAATAGGACAAGAACCCTGCTGTGGTTCCCAGTGTTCTGAGGAATACCCTCTCTTCTCCTTTCACACTGATCTATGAGAATTGGTTCTGTCCCAAATTTTGTTCTAACAGACCAGGGTTAGAATTTGGTTTCATTTTCTTTACTACTAGAACTCCTGATGGCTTAAAGCAGCCTCCTTGATCAGAATGCTGGCAGGCTGATTTCAGATATGTTTACATGTGGTCCTAGTAGCTTTCCTAGTTCAGAATTCCCTGTCTCTCCCAGCTTCTGGCTGATTTTCCTTAGTTTGAGATGGATTTCTTGGACTGATCTCTCCCCTCTTTTGACTTTAAAACAATTATTTATTTACCTTTATATATTTTTTTTAAAAGTGTTTGAATTCCAGCTTCCTTTTCTCCCTTTCCCCACCTACTAAGAAGGTAAATATAATACCAATTACACACGTGAAATTATGTAAAATATATTTCTATATTAACCATATCTCAAAAATAAATAAAGCAAGAAAATGATGCTTCAGTCTATACTCAGAATTCATCAGTTCTTTCTTTGGAGGTGGATCGACTTTTTTTCATCATGAGTCTTTTGGCATGGTCTTGGATGGCCTTGGATCACCGTATTGATCAAAGTACTCAAGTCTTTCCCAGTTGATCATCATTACCATATTGCTGTTACTGTGCACAGTGATCTCCAAGTTTTTCTCAATTCACTTTATATCTATTCATATAGGTCTCACCATGTTTTTCTGAAACTACTCCTCATCATTTCTTAAAATACAATAATAACATTCTATCACAATCATATCCCACAACCGTTGAGTCATTTCCCAGTTGATGGCATCCCCCCAGTTTTCAATTCTTTGCCATCACAAAAAGAACTGCTATAAATATTTTTGTACATACAGGTCCTTTTCCTTTTTGTTTGATCTCTTTGGAGTATAGACCCAGTAGTAGTATTACTGGATCAAAATGTATATATGGTTTTATTTTAAATTATATTATATATTTTTATTTATTCATATATATTTTAAATTAAATACATTTTAAGTAAAACATATATTTATTCATATATGTTTTATTTTATTTTCTATTTGGGCATAGTTCCAAATTCTCCAGAATGATTTGTACCAATTCACAACACCACCAACAATCCATGAATTTTTCCTGTATTTCTCCTCATCACCTCCATTATTTGTCATTTCTGATTTAACTAATCAAGAAATGATGGTGAATCTCCAAAGAAGCCCCGGGGCCCTAGAATTTTATAGAAGCAAATAGCATCTCTTCTAAGGAGGAACTCCAATTCATTTATTATTTGTGGCTTCATCCTTTTTAGGGGCTTTGTGAGGTAAGCAGGAATTGTCTAGACCATTCCTATTTTTCTCCTCTCTCAGACACCAGAGTTGGGAGGGGCAAAGAGCAAGTCTAGCAAGAAAATCAGGAGTTAGATAATAGGTATGAATGGTGATACAGGAAGTCTAGACCATAAAACTTCTGAAGGCCCCTGACACATAACACTTTGTTTTATGATCGTCAGGCAGGATATAATCTATCCGCTCAAACCAGGATCTATCACCAGAGGAAACTTTTCATTCCAGATCTGGCAACATAATAAACAGGAGCTTCAGGCAACTACAAGAGAAAATAAAACAAAGCGCTTTGAGGGTAGGCCCTTCATTTACAAATAATTCTCCTGTCCCAGAGTGCCCACTCTCTGTCTCACCAGCCCTCTCTTCCCCTTCCTCTGTTTCTTGGTTGGAAGGATCTGGACTTCTGCCAAGGGAAGATGTTGACTCACAGTTCCGTGATATGATATACACCTTGCCTTATCTCTCGTTCTTGGTAATTGAATGGGCTACACCTGCTCTTCTTCCTGTCTGAGAACTTCCCTTGATGTAGGGGGTCCCATGAGAGCCTTTGCCAGCCATTCTACCCCAACCCCAGCACAGTTCTTGGCGTGTGAGCATTTAAGAAATAGTTCTGGGGGCAGCTGGCTAGCTCAGTGGATTGAGAGCCAGACCCAGAGTCCTAGGTTCAAATCTGGCCTCAGGCACTTCCCAGCTGTGTGACCCTGGACAAGTCACTTAACCCCCATTGCCTACCCTTACCACTCTTCTGCCTTGGAGCCAATATGCAGTATTAACTCTAAGATGGAAGGTAAGGGTTTTAAAAAATAGTTCTTAATGGGTTGGAAATATTGCTGAAGCTTGATAATCTGGTGGTGCCATTCTGACACTTAAAAGTTTTTATTAGTGAAGCAGGATTTTGGACCGTTCTATCTAACATGGAGGTGCCTTGAGGGTTTGTCTGGCCATTCCCACATCTCCGAAGTTAGGTGTATCCTCCCTTAGGGTACTGGAGAAATGTAACATAGCTGGCTTTTCATGTGGTGTAGACCACGGTGTTCAGTGTTTAGAAGGAGTAGTAGTAATAGTGGTAGTGGTGGTAGTGGTGATAGTAGTAGCAGTAGTAGTGGCAGTTGTGGTGGTAGTGGTAGTAGTAATAGTGGTAGTAGTGATAGTAGTAGTGGTGGTAGTGATGGTAGTAGTGGCAGTAGCAGTAGTGGGAGTAGTAGTGGTGGTGGTGTTGGTGGTAGTAGTAGTAGTAGTAGTAGTAGTAAGTAGTAGTAGTGGTAGTAGTGGTGGTGATAGTGGTGGTGGTAGTGGTGGTGGTGGTGATGGTAATAGTCAAAGTAGTAGCAATAGTTGCAGTGACCACATATAGAGCCTCCCAGTTTACCTCACCCTGGCCTATCTATGCGGCCAGAGTAAACGTATCACTGTCCCTATTCTAATAATAGTATTAATGATAATAGCATTTAAAGTGTGCTTTCTAAATATGATCTCACGTTGTCCTCTTGGCAGCCCTGGGATGTAGGTACTGTTATTATCCACCACAGAGGAAGGCACTGAGGCAGGCGGAGGTTAGTGCCTCACTCGGGCTCCCACAGGGGGTAAGTATCTGAGGAAGGACTAGAACTTGGGTTTTCCTGACAGACTCCGGGTCTGGGCTCTACTCTCTGTGCCACCTTGTTGCCTCCTACAGCTGAGGAACCTGATGACCAGAGAGGGACTGGTCCGTGGCTACAGAGCTACCAAACTGTGGAACCAAGACCCAGGCCTGGTCTCCTGACTCTAGGGAGGATACTCTTTCCCCAGACCCCACTGCCACTCCTCGTACTGCTTTAGGAAAGTGCTATTAAAAAAAGGAAAAAAATTCCTATCCAGGCTGTGATACAAATGAGATCTGTGATCCTGGGCAAGTCACTGAACCTCTGCCTGTCTCAGGTTCCTCCACTGGAAAATGGGAAACATAAAAGCACCCACATCCCGGGTATATCAAATGAGTTAACATTTGGAAAACACTGGCACACAGTCGATATTTAATTTAAATGCTTCTTCCCACCCTGACCCCCCCCCCTTCCCTTCCCCTCCTGAAAAATGAGTAGGTCTACGACTTGGCAAAAGGGATGGAAGCCAGATTTGTAGTGAGGGTGGCTGAGCACAAGAGAGCAAGTTTCCCAGAATGATCTTATCACTCAATAATCAGGTTGCTCAGGGCACTAAACAGTGTCCTAATGAGTGGGATTGTCCTTACTCATAGGTGGATGACATGACTGCCCATCTGGTGTGATTTCAGGGACACCGGGAAGTCCCGTTGTCACTTTACTGTGGTTCTGGGGTTTGATTTTTATCTCTAATTCCTGATGTTCTTTTAACCTTCATTCCGCCATCTGAAGGAAGACTCAAAATACACAGTCCCTTTGGAAAGGAAACCGAGGAACTGAGCGATGATATCGTGTCCTTTCATTAGAACAGGTAGCAAGGATGGAGAAGAAACTTGGTCACCTTAAAAGGGAGGAGAGAAAAACAGGGGAGGAAGAAGTCAAGAGCTGGGATAAACTTGGTCGTCTTCCCGAGTCAGCCCAGGACTTCTTTCTTATTGGCCAAAAATGGTACTTCCTTAAGTGCCTGGAGAACCAGTTGGAGTGACGCAGACTCTATTGACAACTTGACTCACCCTTTCTGCTGTTTCATTGTTATACTTTTGGTTTTTCTAGCAAACAGTACTGGGCCAAATGAAATAATATTCTCATCTCAGTTTGGGGAGATCTGGATCCAGAGCTCCTTGAACATGCAGACCATCACCTCTGGTGTAGGTTGGGGAGACATATGGGAAAAATATATCTAGGAGAGAAGTCATGATTGCTATGATTCTCCCCAAATCAATGAAGTAGGACTTCCACAGGGAATGACAAACCATAGTTCTTATTACTATGAATATTCTCCCGTTTTGATCAAAGCAAGGGGCTTAAGGTACTAGTTCCTTCTTACCATGTGGACAAGCCTCATCTGAGGCTTTCTCAGGCAGCTCAGTGGCAAAGTAGGAATTCTTAGCTCCATTTTAAAGATGAAGAAATAGCTCAGAGACATGATAACAATTAAAGTTAGCAAGTGATGGTGGGGCTTAGACTAGAACTTGAGTTTTGACCCCTCATCCAGTGTTTGTCCTAATACACCAGACTGTCTCTTGTACAGAGACAAAAGTTCAAGAGAATTTCAGTCTGTTTAAAAATGACATTTTCTTAGTTTCATGAACATCCTCTAATGTACAGATTAAACACTGAATCCAAAGTCAAGAGATCTGGGTTTGGATATCTGTTTGACCTGGACAAGTCTCTTAATCTTTATGAGTCTTTGTTTCAACATCTGTAAAATAGATTTATGTAATACCTAATTCAAGGAGAGAGAGAGAGAGAGAGAGAGAGAGAGAGAGAGAGAGAGAGAGAGAGAGAGAGTGTGTGTATTTAAGGAAGCACCCTGAAAACTGCAAAGTACTACAGAAATGTAACGGATATAAATAATTATTATTATCACAAAGAAGGAAACATTTATTAAGCACCTCCTATGTACATTCACTATGTTAAGTACTTTATTTTTTAAAGGATATTTTATTTTACTAGCCACATGTAATAATAATTTTCCACATAAGTATTAAGTTATAAAATCCAAATTGTCTCTCTCCTTTCCCTTGCCCTTCCCAGGGATGGCAAGCAATTTGATCTGGGTTATACTTGGATTATTATGCAAAACATATTTCCATATTGTTCACTGTTGTAAGAGAATACTCATAGAAAGCCAAAATTCCAAAACAAAAACCCAAATAAACAAAAGTGAAAAATCATATGCTTTGATCTGCATTCTGACTCTAATAGTTCTTTCTCTGGAAGTAGATAGAATTTCTTGTCATAAGTCCTTCAGAATTGTCCTGGATTCTTTCCTGAGGGACTTATGAGAAAGGATGCTCTCCACATTGAGAGAAAGAACTGTGGGAGTGGAAACGCAGAAGGAAAACTTATGACATCACTCATCACTTGTTTATATGGGTATATGATTTTGGGTTTCGGGTTTAAAAGATTGCTCTATGGTAAAAATGAATAATGTGGAAATAGGTATCAAATGATATAACATTTGTACAACCCAGTGGAACTGCTTGTTGGCTCTGGGAGGGTGGAGGGAAGAGGGAGGGAAAGTAAATGAATCATGTAAACATGGAAAATATTTTTAAATAATAAAATAAAAATTTTAAATGAAAAAAAATTGTCCTGGATCACTGTATTGCTGAGAGCAGCTAATCTTTTCACAGTCAATCATCCTATAATATTACTGTTACTATGTACAATATTTTCTTGATTCTGCTTATTTCACTCTGCATCAATTCATGTAGGTCTTTCCAGCTTTTTCTGAAATCATCCTGTTCATCATGTTTTATAACACAATAGTATTCTGTCACCATCATATACCACAATCTGTTAGCCATTCCCCACTTGATGGGCATCCCTTCAATTTTCAATCCTTTGCCACCACAAAAAGAGCAGCTATAAAAACTTTTGTACAAGTAGGTCCTCCCCCTCTTTTTTTTTTTTTTAAAATCTCTTTGGGATACAGACCTAGTATGCTAAGCACTTTAAAATCTTATCTGGGGGCAGCTGGATGGCTTAGTGGATTGAGAGTCAGGCCTAGAGACAGAAGGTCCTGGGTTCAAATCTGTCCTCAGCCACTTCCTAGCTGTGTGACCCTAGGTAAGTCACTTAACCCTCATTGCCTAGCCCTTACCACTCTTCTGCCTTAGAACCAATGCCCAGTATTGATTCTAAGATGGAAGGTAAAGGTTGAAAAAAAAATCTTACCTGATTTGGTCCTCATAATGACCCTAGCCCTTAAGTGCTCTTATTATCCTCATTTTATAGTTAAGGAAACTGAGATAGATAGAGGTTAAGACTTGCCTCCCTAGATTCACATAGCTAGTTGTGTGAGGCTGGATTTGAAGTCAGGCTTTCCTGACTCAAGGTCCAAAGCTCTATCCTCTTCATGGAACCTCTAATGGTGGTAGTCTGTATTTATAGAGTGAATACCCACATATCCTTCATCCCTAAAATATCATTGGAATACTTTTGAAATACTATTATTTCAACCCACTTATTTTAGTTTTTCTTTCATTAATTTTCTAATCCCTCCAGAGTAGGGCTTCTTAACTTTTTTTGTGTCATGGTCTGATGAAGCCTTCTCAGAATTATGTTTTTAAATGCATAAAACAAAATACATAGTATTACCAATGAAACCAATTATATTAAAGACAGTTGTTGACATTAAAAAAACAAACAAACTAGTTTATAAACTCCAGATTAAGAACCCTTTCTCTGGGGTAATATAAGGGAAAATCATGGCCCATGCTTTATGCTTCCTGAAATCCCCTCAAAGTGGAAATTTCCTTCAGCTACAGTCCATCCCTTCCCCACCCCCCAACCCCATACACTATTCATACAAAATGGTACCTCAACCCAAAAATAAACAGCTGGGGTGCTTCTTCCCCAAAGGGAAAGCAGAAGCTCCTAATGAGTACAGAAGGAAGGGTGAGCTCCCTGTCTAGACCATCATCCAAGGGGAATTCTACCCACACAGTTCCCCATGGAAATCCCCTAAGTCCAAAGTAAACTGCTGATTCAGGCTACCCATTTTAATGAACCAACTCAACACTCCTGCTCAGTAGCTCAATCCTTTGATTCCCCCTTCCATCTTTCTTCTAGGAAAAAGGCAAAGTCCAACTAGAGCTTCATGAGAAGGTCTAAATCACCTAGAGGCAGTTTCAGGGGCCCAAAGTGAAATTTCTATGGGAACTGGCCCAGATGAGGTAATGGTTTTTGTTGAGGTTTCTATGCTGGACAGAAAAGTCCTTTCATAGAAAAAAGGAAAGGGCCTTAGAGACCATCTAGTTTTAGAATCTTAGATTGCAGTCATAGATAGGAGAGTTACAAGGAGCCTCAGAGGTTATCTAGTCCAACTTCCTCATTCAACAGATGAAGAAACTCAGAGAAATGGTTATTTATCAAGGACTTACTCTATGTTAAGCCCAGGGGACATAAAGAAAAAGCAGAAAATAGCCTCTGCCCTCAAGGAGTTCTGTATCTGGCTATACATAAGTATATTTACTCTAGAGTGTGTATATGTCTATATCCATATATAGACATACACATGCATATGTATAAATGTAAACTTTTCCTAGGCCTCTTAATGCAACTATCTTCCCTCTTAGATGAACATTTCTCATTTTTGTGTGTATATATTATATATATATAAAACTATATACATAAACATATAACATATATATGTAAATATATATAGTGGTTTTTTCAAGAAGCAAAAGATTTTTTATTTTGACTTTTAAAAAATCATTGAAGGTAAATTATACAGAAAAATCCTAGTTTTAAAAAACAATTATTTTATTTATTTTAAAAAACTCTTAACTTCCATCTTGGAGTCAATACTATGTATCTGCTCCAAGGCAGAAGAGTGGTAAGGGCTAGGCAATGGGGGTCAAGTGACTTGCTCAGGGTCACAGAGCTGGGAAGTGTCTGAGGCCAGATTTGACCCAGGACCTCCCATCTCTAGGTCTGGCTTTCAATCCACTGAGCCACCCAGTTGCCTCCCAAAAAAACAATTATTCTAAAGAGAATATCCTATTGAAATTTCATTGTTAGTATTTGGATAAAGTGACATTCAAACCAGAAAACTTTACCTAGTTTGAAATTTGGAATATATAAAGATAAATATCAACCTTTAGAAAATTAGGAATAAATAACAGGAGAAAAATAAAAATATTAATGAAAATAATAAATGTGAATGATTTGTATTCTTATATTAAATTAATGAGGTAAAGAATGAAATAAGAAATGGAATACATTATTATGTCATTTAAAATAAGCACATTCTATGCCAAACATATATATATATATATATATGCATATGTACACACACACACACACACACACACACACACACACACACACAGAATTGGTAGTGAAATCTCTATGGGAAGCCACTAGCATTAAGGGAAACTAGGAAAAGTTTCTTGTAGAAGGTAGGATTTTAATAGAGATTTGAAGGAGATCAGAGAAACAGGGAAGGGAAGATAGGATTCCAGACTTGGAGGACTATAGCTAGAGAAAACCTTTGGATTTAGGAGCTGGAATGTCTTCTGGGAGGAACAGCAAGGAGTGTGGCTGGATTACAAAATACAGGGTAAAGGGTAAAAAGAAAGATTGGATAGATAAGAAGGGGTCGGGTTATGTCATAGCTTTCAAAACCAGAGGATTTTATGTGTGATCCTGGGATCCTAGGGAGCCACTGGAGTTTATTGAACAGGGGGTGGTGGTGATCTGTGCTTTAGGAAGATTATTTTTGTAGCTAAGTGGAGGGTAGACTGGAGTGGGATTAAATCTGAGGTAGAGAGGCTCGATACCAGGCTATTGTAATCATCCAGATTTGAGGTAACTAGTGTTTGTACCTTTGCACACTGAACCATTTAAGATAGTTAGATGGTAGAGTTGGGATTCAAACTCAAGTCTTGACTTTATACTTCAGCACTTTTCTAAGTACTAAAGGCTATCTCTAATTCCTCCCATTTTGCATAAAGTAAAACTGAGGCTCAGGACAAAGAATGATTCACCCATGGTCAAATAGGTAGATTTTAGCAAAAGAAGAATTGAAACCCAGCTCTTCTCACTCAGCTTCGTAAGCAGTCCAGGTCTAGACATTTCGATCTTTGTATATACTAGACAGTGGAGACTGTCTAAGGAATTTGCTAGAAAAGATCGAAAGACAAAAGTAAGAATTCTGGAAATAGCTGGGCAATCTAAGAACCAGTATGATATTTCAGAAATATGAGTGAGTAGGAAGATCTTCATGTGGGCTTTTATTTTCATTCAGGAGAAAAATTATCTCATATGGTCTCTGGAGATTATGGTTGAAAATAAAATAGCCTACCAGGAAGAATTAAGACTTGTACCCCCTCTCACCACACCTACCTACAGAAAAGAAACCATGCATGGAAGGGAATTTCCCCTAAAAGGTCACACGTCAGCCATAGTTGGATGGGCCCTGCCATGATGAACTGGCCATCTCTTGGGTCACTTCTCTTTCCCCATATTTCCACCTGCTTTTCAGTTCTGGAACCCTAATCAAATCAAATCAATGTCATTGTTATTAGAAAGTGTATGCCAATTTATCCCCTATGGCTCTATTTGCCATCCCTATAATTTTCCAAATCAAATGACTCTTCCTGGCCATACTCCAATATGTGTCATCTTCCCTTATTTGAATGTAAGTTCCTTGAGAGTAGACACTATCTCTCCACTTTTGTACTTGGATCCCTAGCTCTCTGGATTTAGCCTAGTGCTTGACAAATAGTGTTTAATGAATGGTTTTTTTTATTCACTCGTTAATTCATTTATTCCTTTTGTAATCTCACTGATGTGGTCATTCCTTCCAACATGTAGATCACAATCTATCTATACCTATAAAATATGTGGGACCTTTGTCCATATTCTTGAATAAATCCATCCTGGGAGTCTTCCCAGTGTGCTGAGAGCTTTCCTTAATTCCTTTTGGTGTCCTGAGGATACCAAATTAAGTATGCTAGATTTTTCTTGGTTAGTTCTTATTCATGGCATGTGATGAGACCATCTTCCTTACAGCCCTCATCATACAGTTTTTTGATGCTACCATTGATCACTACTTCTCCTTCATAATTTCTTGCTTGTAGTACATTGCAGCTTGCTCACATCCCCCAGGGTCTCAGCATATACCTCTGGGTGCTTCTCAATTTCAATTCTTTAGAGACTATAGTGATGCATGATTCAGTCATAAAACAATACCGGAAGAATGTTGATGTTCAAAAGATGGGACAGTGTTTAAGGGAGAAGTTTGGAGTCATTGAAAGGATCTTTTGTTGTTGTTCATTTGTTTTCGGTGACATCCAACTTTTATGGCCCCTTTTTGGAGTTTTCTTGGCATAGATTTTGAAGTGGTTTGTCATTTCCTTCTATAGATCATTTTACAGATGAGGAAAGTGAGGCAAACAGGATTAAGTGACTTGCCCAGGGTGACACAGCTAAGAAGTGTCTGACACTGAATTTGAACTCAAGACTTTTTGACTCCAATCCCAGTACTCAATCTATTGGACCTCATAAATTTCTAAAGAAAAACAAATTTGTATCTTTCTTCTTCTGTTAAGATTATGAATCCAATTCATTGTCTACTTGCAGTGTCTGTCCCAAATATCTATGTTTGTGGGTGTCTGCTGTTATATTAAAACTCTGGGAGCAGAGAGTCTCATCCTTGATTGACGGGTGAGGACCATTGGATCTTAGAATGTTCCCAGGGGCCGTGAGGACAGGGGAGAGAGCGGTTGGCCCAGGGGATATAAATACCTGGAAGCCCTGACTTTTGGTTCCTTTCCTTCCCTTGGACTTGAGATCTGTGGATCCTGGTCTTTTGGGGATTGGTGACTTGCTTGGATCAACCTTGCAAGAACCTCCTGTCTTGTACCTGACTAGCACTGTCAACCTGTACCCAGACCATCACTCTTCTGATTCTACTGCCCCTAGATATTAGGAAACCAAATCATCTGTAGTTATCTAGGTTTCCCAGGGCTCGGGAGGGATCCAGGAAGTGGGCAGGAGAAGAAGTGGGTGGAAAGGGGTGGATACCTGAAGGCTGTTTAAGCATAACATCTAGCAGAAAGAAGAAGAAGGTGAAAGACATCAAGCAGCAGCTTGCTTACTCGGGTTTGGCTTTGGCCAGGCTGAGCCAGAGGGCTAACTAACCAGAATCAATTACCTGTCTACACCTCTGAGGGTTTATTATTACCAAATTAGTTAGGGTTTCCCAATTCCTCTATCCATTCCCAATACCCCTCTTTGCTAATTACAGATAAAGCATTTCAAGTACCTTCCTGGAGTGCTTATTTCAAAGCTTCTCTGGGAAGGGAGATACACAGTCAGATAAACCATTACCAAAGCTGATAGAGCCCAATATCTATTATCAATCAACCCCAGGTGGGACCTGAAGGGATACCATCCATTGACCTGAAGGATCCTGCCTGGGCACTGTTATAAAGGAGGGAGGGTCATATCATCTAGCTAGGGGCAAGCCTCAATTGATCTTGCCCTAGCTACCTATCTGGACTCCACTGCTGTCAAACAATTACCAGTGGTAGTATCCAGTTTAGTTTACCCTCCCTTTCTATCAATCTACATCTTTGATTTTTATAACACTGCACACTTATGCATGGATGTATATGTGCTACTAGATAAGCTCAGTAGGTTATCTGTCTAATTTTATATAATCTGGACAATAGACATTTTTCATCCACTTCGTTAGTTAGTTACTTAGAATAATCTCTTTTGAGTGGTTATACATCACATGTAGGAGTTTCTATCACATGTAGGCTACATAAAGTTGGCACAATGGAATATCTGGAGGATCTCACCATCTATTAAGAAACCCCTCTTCAACTTGTTTTTTGCACTGTATAGCCTATCTCATAGTGAAGACTTTCTGTATATTTCTATGTTTTATGCTGTGTTTGATATTAATGACAAGAAGGTCATTAAACAAAGTTATCTCTGTTGTGAAAATATTCAAGGACTCTTACAGATTTAGGATTGTTTTTTTCCACATTTCAGATGGTCTTTTAAGAAGATTTGTAAAGGCAAAACAAAACTTCATAGAAGAATTCCTTACCCATTTCAAATATATGCTAATGGAATATGCATACTTCTTCTGGTTTAAAAAAAAGGATAATATAAATAAATATTTTAAAGGACCTCTAAATTTGTAAGTCTACTTCTGAGTAATTGATCCTATACAGTAAAATACTTTTATTCAGACAGAACATAGAAGCAATTTATCTTTAGACATATCAAATGGGTTTGCTTCTCCATGAATCCTTAAAGTTGCATTCCAACCTCACACACTAAAGGAATGTTACAAAAAATGGAAGGTAACTCATTACTTTAAAAAAGCCAAACTTCCATGGTTTGTTCAGTTTTCAATGAGCAATGTATTAAAGATCCTTTTCTATTTCAACTGAAACAGTACCCCCCTCAAGTTTTGTTGTAAAAAAAATTATAATGAAAAAATTAAAACTAAAAAACATACACCTTGGTTCATGATTAAAAAAAATTTAAATCCGAATTGCTTTCAAAAATACTTAAAAAATGTTTTTAATAAAACCCTTACCTTCCATTTTGGAGTCAATACTGTGTATTGGCTCCAAGGCAGAAGAGTGGCAAGGGTAGGCAATGGGGGTCAAGTGACTTGCCCAGGGTCACTCAAAAATACTTTAAAAAATACTTGAGAATAGACAAAAGTTTTCTTTAAAGAAAAACCTAATGAGGCTATCTCACCTCAGAAGCTGTCAAGCTGTATTTTTTTAAAAATCAGAATTTATAATATTTCATGAAGGTCACAAGTAGATGTGTACACACAATGCTGATTTAACAAAGTTCCAAGAAGCTGAGTATATGAAGGTTTCAGAGACTACTACCAGAAGCATCAGGAATCAAGAAAGCTGAGAGATCTTCAGGAGGTTCTTCAAAAGACAGCTATGCGGGGATAAATTAGAAGCCTTCTGAATAAGATTAGGAGTAAAACAAGGATGCCCATTATCACCTCTATTATTCAACATAGTACTAGAAACACTAGCAGTTGCAATTAGAGAAGAAAAAGAAATTGAAGGTATCAAAATAGGCAAGGAGGAGACTAAGCTATCACTCTTTGCAGATGATATGATGGT
>NC_058131.1:481441623-481488106 GCF_016433145.1 Gracilinanus agilis | reverse complement strand
TGGAGGGGATGTGGCAAAATTGGGACATTAATGCATTGCTGGTGGAGTTGTGAACTGATCCAACCATTCTGGCTGGCAATTTGGAATCATGCTCAAAGGGCTCTAAAAGAATGCCTGCCCTTTGATCCAGCCATACCATTGTTGGGTTTGTACCCCAAAGAGATCATAGATAAACAGACTTGTACGAAAATATTTATAGCTGCACTTTTTGTGGTGGCAAAAAACTGGAAAAGGAGAGTATGTCCTTCAATTGGGGAATGGCTGAACAAACTGTGGTATATGCTGGTGATGGAATACTGTTGTGCTAAAAGGAATAATAAACTGGAGGAGTTCCAGGTGAACTGGAAAGACCTCCAGGAACTGATGCAGAGTGAAAGGAACAGAGCCAGAAGAACATTGTACACAGAGACTGATATACTATGGTAAAATCGAATGTAATGGGCTTCTGTACCAGCAGCAATACAATGACCCAGGACAATATTGAGGGATTTATGGTAAAGAACGCTACCCACATTCAGAGGAAGGACTGTAGGAGAGGAAACATATAAGAAAAACAACTGCTTGAACGCATGGGTCGGGGTGGACATGATTGAGGATGTGGACTCGAAACTACCACACCAATGCAACTACCAACAATTTGGAAATAGGTCTTGATCAAGGACACATGACAAAACCAGTGGAAATGTGCATCGGCCATTGGTGGGGGGAGTGCGGGGGGGCGAAGGGGAAAGTAGGAGCATGAATCATGTAAACATGTTAAAAATGAATATTAATAAATGTTTAAATTAAAAAAAAAAGACAGCTATGCAACTATGGTAGAAAAAAATGGGAAATTGAAGGGGTGCCAATCAATTGGGAAATGGCAGAACGAGTTTGGTATATGATTTTAATTGAATACTCTTGTGCTATAAGAAATAATGAGCAGGAAAATTACAGAGAAACTTAAAGACTTAAATGAACTGATGCAGAATGAAGTGAGCAGAACCAGAAAACCATTATACATACTAACAATAATACTGGATTATAAACAACTTTGAAAGCCTTACCTTTTCTCAGCAATACAGTGATCTAAGACAATCCCAAAAGACTTATGATGAAAAATGCTATCCACCTCCAGAGAAAGAGCTGATGGAATCTGAGTACTGGTCAAAGTATACCATTTTTCATTTTGTTTTCTTCATGAGTTTTTTTATGTAATGTAATGCAAAAGATGCAAGAGAGAGGTTTTTGCTCTTGCAGGGGGCCAACTGAAAACTTCTGGCAGTTAGAAGCCTTAGAATTCTGAGAAAGTTCAGTTGGTCCCTGAGGCTTGAACAGAGCGGAAGGATCAACCAGAGTTCTATTTTGGCTTTTGGTTTGCTTTGGCCTGTGCCTTGTCTTTGGATAATTTGAACCTAGCTAATTTATCTGGATCTTTCCCTGACCTTCTCCATATTTTTTCCCTGTTTCCTTGCCTGTTTTACCTGGGGCTCTGGGAGGCAGGGTGGCTTTTGGGTTTTAGTGAAAAGATTTTGTGGGTTTAGTTTTCCCCAATAGGCAAGTAGGACATCCTTAAATTCAAATTATCCCTTTAGTATAACCTCTACCTTAAAAGCAGCCAAATCTTCCCAGGCTGAGAGAGCAGGTTCTCTCTCAGTCTAACCCATTCCTGAGACCCTCCCCCATCTTGAATTTCTCCCTAGCGGCTGTCAGGAACCCCAAACCCCTTTCTCCTTCCAAACCAACCCTGAAACATTAATAAACCCTTGGTTACCTAATCAAACCCTCTGGAGAATCTTTGTGTTGAAGAATTAGACAAGGGTGAAGGGGAAGGAATAATTCTCTTTTATTTCCTGAGGGAAACTGGAGGCATCCGTCTTGGGTCACTTCCTCCTGAATCCCTTCAGTTTCACTGACAGGGAAGAGCCTTGTGATTCCTCCTTTGAGGACTTGAGAAACTGACAAGAAAGCCCTCAAGTCAGATTCAAACCATTTCTGACTGGCCCTATTCCTTGTGTCTGTAGAAGTACCTTTCCTGCCTGGAAGGGTTCAACCTATTACCCTAGTATCCTCTGTCTCTAGCCTGAGTGTCTAGTCTGTGTTAGCTGCCTTTCCTGAATATCTCACCTGTACCCTTACCATCCAAATACCGCCCTGTCCATTCCTCTCTAAACTTAGTCATCCCTTTCATTCCTCTCCTATTACTTCAACCACCTTTTACCCCTCCATCACTCAGTAAGGGAAGGAGAGCACCCCCCAACATTAGTGTACTCCCATTTTATCCATAACAGTATCTTCTTCCACAACATGATATATAAATATACTTTGTATAAAAGCACATGTATAACTAATAATGAATTACTTTCCATCTCAGAAAGGGGAGAGGGGAGGGAGAAAATTTGGATCTCAAGATGATAGAAAACAAATGTCAAAAAATGTTCTTACATGTAGTTAGTAAACAGTAAAATGTTACTGAAAAGAAAAAAAAGTTGTAAGCACTACACACAATCCCCCTCACTAAAAGGCAACTATTAAAGTTATATTGCACATAATAAGTAAAAATCATTCCTGAATCAAGATTATCCTTCCAGTGGCTATATTCACAAAGATTTTTAGACATTCTCTGCATCATTATTGGGTGGTGTACATCTTCTTCTTGTTATTTTTTAAATTTTTGTTTTACAATAAAATTTATGACATTGGGAATCCTAGCCTTTAGCCACATCAAGATGCTACAACAAGCTATGAGACAGGATCATTACCCTGAAAGTTATTCCATAGAGAAAAAAGAGCAGAGGACCAAGGACTGAACCTTAGGGAACATTCATAGTTATTGTGTGGGAGTAGGAAGAGAAGACAGAAAAAGAGAAAAAGTGTAGTTAGAGAGGTAGGGGGAAAACCAGAGATACAATACTATGGAAACCAAGGGGAAAGAATTCTTTAGAAGCAAGGGAGTGGCCAACAGAGTTGGATGCAATAGAAGGGACAAGGAAAATGAAGACTGAGAAAAGGTCACTGGATATGTGAAAAGTACAATACTAAGAACTACAAAAAGACAATGTGGACACTAACTTTAGAGTCCTGAGGTTCAAATGCAATCTTTGCTCCTTGTTATTTGCATATCCTTAAGAAAATTGTTCAACTTTTCTGGGTCTTTGCTTTGTCATGTCTAAAACCAGGAGGTTGGATTATCTCTAAGGTTCTTTCCAGCTCCAAATCTATGATCCCATGAAACATAATAGTTGTCCAGGCAGCTGGTAATGCCTGGCCCCTTCCCTCAAGTCCTAATTTTTGGCATCTTCTGCAAGACCCTTGTATTCATTCAGCCTAAGACTACCATGAAGCACCTTGCCTGGTGTCTGAAAAGCTTTAACTTTAACTGGAGGGTTTTGTTTTGGGATATGTGGATGCCTAAAGACATTTCCTATCCATGAAATAGGTTGAGTGCTCAACTGACTCAACTATTGTCTTTTCTAACTTGTCTTCACAAAAGTGATTACTTATGTACCTTATATAGGATACAAGCACACTCTTTCTTTTTTTTTATTTGAAAAATTTTATTTAATGAATTAATTTAGAATATTTTCCCATGGTTACATGATTCATGTTCTTTCCCTCCCATCCTCCCACCCTCCTCCTGTAGCCAACAAGCAGTTCCACTGGGTTTTACATGTGTCATTGATCAAGAGCTATTTCCATATTGTTAATATTTGCACTAGAGTGATCGTTTAGAGTTTACATCCCCAATCATGTCCCCATTGACGCATGTGATCAAGCAGTTGTTTTTCTTCTGTGTTTCTACTCCCACAGTTCTTTCTCTGGATGTGGATAGCATTCTTTCTTAAAAGTCCCTCAGAATTGTCCTGGATCATTGCATTCCTGCCAGTAGAGAAGTCTGTTACATTCGACTGGAGCACACTCTGTCAATCCATATTTAGACTAGTAAATTGGATCCCCTGAGCTTGGCAACCACATTTTCTCTCTGGGTTTGAGGGTAGCCCTGAGAGGCGAAGGGTGTCATTCCAGTGCTATAAATAAAACCAATAATCTAGCAATATTTCCTCAAAATTATCTAACCAGTGATTATACCCTAACATTAATAAACCAGCTTCCATCTCCTTAATGTCAACTAACTAGTAGTGATAGTGCTTCAATATCATTTTGATTAATTGATCTTTCCTCAATATCACTTAATCAATTAATATCCATTATATTTTACAAAGGAATACTTCTTTATTAATGCTATATCTGAAAAGATATAATATAAAAAGTATAAACATCTCTAAAACTAGGAGTTCCTTCTCTTTACTACCTTGTTCCTTGGGGAGAATGGACTCAAACTTAAAATAGTAATGACCAGTATTCCCCTCCTATTTCTTGGCAACCACAAACAGAATCCCCAGGGAGAGATTAAAATTCCCATCCGCAGGTGGCATAACCAATTTCTTCCTTGCTTCTTAACTTGTAAGGCATAGCATTCCTAATAGTTAGACCAATTCACTACTGGTCATGGTCAAGCTGGTTGTCTCTCAGGACTGATTTTTCTTTTTTTGTGTGATCTGAAAATTTTTATTTATTTAATTAATTAAGAATATTTTTCCATGGTTACATGATTCATGTTCTTTCCCTCCCCTCCACCCACGCCTCTCCCATAGCCAATGAGCAATTCCACTGGGTTTTACATAGGACTGATTTTTCATTCTGCTATGGAATCTAATTGCTGGACTTCTGTTGGCTCTTCCAACATTTCAAAGTTCACAAGATGACCTGTGAACCATAACCACAAGGTCATAACCATTCTATCTCCAATACTCATTTGCCTAAGATTAAGAAGGAATCAGCAAAACATGGACAGAAGGAGCATGGTGGCCATAGGTTCATGGCCTGTTGCTACCACTGCCCCAGGCTCTCTCTCCATTTCATTCTCTTCACTCAAAAGCTACCAGGAAGAAAATCTCTCAGAGCCTTTTGTGTGCATACTCTGTTTTAGCTCAGCAGCCAATTAAATTAAATAGTTATAGGAGACCTGTGCATACTGTGAACTAGGGAAAGAGTCACACTTTCTTAGAAACAGGTTTGCCAAGCCTCTGTAAAGGTACAACTCAGAGCATATTACTTATTCTCTAAGGAGAAGGCCCTTATTAGCCAGTTTCTCCATTATACCTATTTCCGTGATCCATGGTTGAACTGGTGTGGCTGCTTCCCAGGAAGACTTCTATAGGTCATGACCTTTCAGTGCCTTCATAGGTGATCTTCAATAGTTCCTGTGGCTACAAAATTAATCCCTTTATGGCCAAATAACTGTTAATGTACTTCTCTGAACTTGAGCTGGTTCACGGATGGCAAAGTATCTATAATCTTTCTAACTTGGTAGGATCTGCCAGAGCTCACATACGACTTTACTTGGTCTTCAAGAACAAATGGTCATCCCTATGCCAAGGTGCAATTCTGGAGGAGGATTTTTTAAAAGGAAGTAGTTGCCGTCTTTGGTTGAACAAGATGTGACTGGGAGCATTTCATAAAAAGGCAACCTTGTTCATTGAAGTGTCTGGCAGGAAATTAAAGAGGAAAAATGAGCAAAACTGGAGATCTAGTTTTGAGGAAGCTACAAGATTTAGGGAACTAAGAGAGAATTCCTCCCACAATGTCTAGAAACTCATGACTTTTTTGGCAACAAAAAAAGAAGAAATATGTTAGGTTTGGGAAAAAATTAATCTAATTTTATTGATAGTTTTTGTTTTTATAACATCTTCATTTCTGAATATATCCTTCTCCTCTACTTAGCAAGCCATACTTAACACAGATTTTTTTTTAAAGGAAAAGGGGGAAAGTGTTTTAGCAAAATCAATCAAAGCATAATTTTTTTGGTTTTGGTACTATCAAAACTATCTTTCCTGCAGTAGTTTCTTTTTAAAAATCCACACCTTTTGTCTTAAAATTAATATGGAGTGTCAGTTACAAGGCAGAAGAATAGTAAGGGCTAGGCAATTGGGGTTAAGTGACTTGCCCAGGGTCACACAGCTAGAAGTGTCTGAGACCATATTTGAATCCAGGACTTCTCATCTCCAGACCTGGTTACTGAGCCACCAAGCTGCCCTTTCTGCAGTAGTTTCTGGCATTTGAATAGTCAGATGAAATGGTACGTGCTATTATTGCTTTTATGCAATTATTATTTATCATTTTTGCATTCTCAGCACCTAGCCCAGTGTCTTACATCTAGAAATAATGATGATGATGATGATCATAATGATAGTTAACATTTATATAGTCCCTATTATGTGTCAGGCATTATACTAAGCACTTTACAAATGTTATCTTTGATCCTCCCAACAAACTTAGAAAGTAGTTGCTATTATTATCCTCATTTTGCAGGAAGGAAACTGAAGCCAAAAGAGATTAAATGACTTGCCTAGGGTCACACAGAAAGTGTATGTAGCCAAATTTAAACTCAGGTTTTCCTGACTCCCTGGGCAATCTATCTATCCATTCTACCATATGCTCACTTAATAAATGTTTGCTGGATCTAAATGAAAGTAAACAGAATGTTTTGTTAATTAATTACCTTAGATCGCTATCATTCAGAAAGGCCTATTTAGTGCCAAAATTGGAAGAGAAAGCATCCTTACAGAGATCAGTTTGTATACTGAATTAAGTAGGAACTTAGAAGTTTTACATAGGAACTCTATATAGATAGACTTCAATTTAACTAAACTCAACATAAAGATTAAATTTAAAAAGTGACAAACTAGGAAATAAATTTACTTCAGAGAACTTGATACCTCAAACTTAAGGAATTTGAAATTGGAATAAAAACTCCTTATATGAATTTCTACTGGCATTTTCTCTACAGCTTTCCTTTGTCCTAATTTCCCTCTCCTATATATCTTAGCTTTTTGGATACCTGTGCTCTTCTCTACCCCCACAATGGTTTGTAAACTCTTTGGGTCCAAAGCCTAGGGCATAGTTATATTTATATATTAGGAACACATATTGGGCACCGACCTTTATTATACCAACACAGTGGGATACCGAAGCCCAGGTTTATTGGATGTTGTAAGTACCCAAACAAAATGAAAAGGAGAGAAGTTGAAACCATTGAGATATGAATCCTTAAGAATAGCATAGAAAATAGAGAGCTAGTGAGAACAGGAAAGGGTTTGTTGAAGATGACAGAGATAAATGACAGAGATACCAAGTTAATTAACCTATTCCTAGGGAAAAAAAAAATATTTCCCCATGGGAGTACCTCTCCAATTATATAATTGAAGTCAATGGGGACATAGAATTTGCTTTATAGATAACCTTATTATAATTATTTTGTAAAGTAAGACATGCTTATAGTTCAACTCATGATTATTCAAGAACTCATTATTCAATTTTGGAGCATCCATACCTCTTTTCCTCCCTCTGGCTCACTCCCTTTTAGACATTTCACAGCTCATTAGCACCTCCACTAGAGTGTGAGTAAGGCAAAGAAAAAGTTGAGACTCAAATTATTCAAATGTTGTTACTTATTTGTCCATACGAAGTTGCTCAGTTGGTTAGAGCATGCTGTTAATGAAGCTAAGGTCACAGGTTTGAGCTCTGTGTACAAGCTTACTGTCTTAATATAGAAAAAAACAGTATTCTTTAAAGGTCACAGAAAACCTGGAAGAAAGAACAAAAGGGGCAGCTATTGCCCAAACTCCACGCACCTACTAGGAAAACAATTTGAAAGTTCATAACCTAAAGATAATAGTGAGTAACATTCTTTGCATAGGAGATTATAAGAATTTATAGCCTCCATTTACATGGTGTTTTAGAGTTGCAAAGTACTTTATACACATGCTGGAAAAAAACAAACAAACATGTTTTTTTGGAGTTTGAAGACCTGGATTCAAATCTTAACTCTGCCACCTATTGCTTCTGGAATCTTAGAAAAGTGATTTCCTCTCTTTGATACTTGGTTTCCTAATCTGTAAAATAAGAGGATTGGGCTAGATCAGGGGTCGGCAACCTTTTTGGCCGTGAGAGCCATAAATGCCACATCTTTTAAAATGTAATTTCATGAGAGCCGTACAGTGCTCACAGTGTGCGCTCCTGTAACAGTGCCTGAAAAAAATTGACTTTATGGCTCCTGCAGAAAGAGCCATATCTGGCCCTCAAAAGAGCCAGATATGGCTCGAGAGCCATACGTTGCCGACCCCTGGGCTAGATGATCACTGAAGTCCTTTCCAGCTCTAAATCTAGAATCCTATAATAATTTGGTTCTTACAACCACTCCATGAGTTGTAATGTTGTACAGTGATAGCCAGAGTAAGAATGTGACACTCCACAGAGAATATAAACTACTCTGAGTAAATGTAAACAGCAAAAGAAGTTCCAATTATCCCATGGAAAAACTTGCAAATGACCCTGAGCCATCCCTAGAATTATGCTTTCTTTGTTCTGTTTCTATATAATTTCTGACCTGGTCTGGGGTTGGTGTGGGCACCACCATGTTACTTTGTACTCCTGCTGCCTAGGATAGGGTTCTTGTAAGTTAGCTCCTCTAATAAGTCCAATTAACCTAATTAACACCAATAAAACCTATTAATAATCAAGCTGGCAAGAGCCCCTCTTTCTTTGGTATTTCAGTATTCCATTGGAGTGTATGCTATCTTACAATTGGCATAAACAGTTCAGAATTGATTTGCCTCCTACGTTTGGTATAGTTGGCAGGATAATCTGCTCCTCTACAAAAATTATATCCTTATAAGTACAAGTATTATAATTTCCATTTTATAATTAAAAACCTGAGATCCACAGTTTTTTTAGGATCAGTTCTAAGATAGAAGAGTGGCAAGGGCTAGGTAATTGGGGTTAAGTGACTTTCCCAGAGTCACATAGCTAAGAAGTATCTGAGGTCACTTTTGAACCCAAGACTTCCCATCTCCAGGCCTGGCTCTCAATCCACTGAGCCACCTAGCTAACTACCCTCTCTTACTTATTTTTCAATCTCTCCTTGTTTACTGACTCTTTTCCTACTACCCACAGCCATGCCCATGCCTTTCCATACTTTAAAAAATCCTCACTTGATGCTTCCATATCTGCTAACTACCATCCTGTCTCTCTCCTATATCTCTTTTGCTCTTTGTGGTAATCTCCTTGAGAAAATCATCTACGATAGACACTTCCACTTCCTTTCCTTTCGGTCTTGTCTTAACCTTCTAAAATTTGGTTTCCAACCTTGTTGTTCCACCAAAAAGTGCTCTCTTCAAAATTACTAATAACCTCCTAATTGTCAAATCCAATAGTCTTAAATCCTCATTATTTTCAACCTCTCTACAAGCCTTTGGCACTGTTCTTGATAGTTTTTTCTAAGTTTTCAGAACACCACTCTCTCCTGGTTATCCTCCTACCTATCAGACTCCTCAGTCTCCTTCGATGGATCTTTATCCAAGTCACGCTCACTAACCATGAGTGTTCCACAGAGCTCTGTCTGGGTCCTCTTTCCTTCTTCCTTCCTCTATACTACTTTACTTGGTGATCTCATCAGCTTCCATGGATTTAACTTCCCTCTCTATGCTGATGATTCTCAAATATACCTCTGCAGCCCAACCTCTCTGCTGACCTTCATTCTCACTTCTCCAACTACATCTTAAATTTAACATGTCCAAAACTGAACTCATTCTCTTTTCCTTTAAACCCTCTCCAATTCCAAATTTTCCCATTATTGTTGAGGATACTACCATTCTCCTAGTCCCCCAGGCTTATAACCTAGGAGTCATCCTTGATGCCTCCCTCTCTCTCACCCTCCATTTCCAATCTATTGCCAAGGTCTGTCAATTTTGCCTTTGTAACATCCCTCAAATATACCCCCATCTCTCCTCTGACACTGCCACCAGACTCTGGCTCAGGCTCTTATGACTTCCCTTGCACTACTGTAATAAACTGTTAATGGGTCTGTCTTCTTCAAGTTTTCCTCTTCTCCAGTCTATCCTCTAATTCATCTGCCAAAGTGGTTTTTAAAAATAGAATATTATAGCTGGGAGGGACCTTACAAATCATTCTAGGTCAATCCTCTCATTTTTCAGATAAGGAAAGGAACAAATAGATACAAACACAGTACTAAAACATTCAAACATTTCTCAACCTGTGCTGAGCCTGCCTTTTTCTTTGGTTTAATAAATATTTTTAAAGCTTATTTACCATTTTTTCTAAACTCTTCCCTTCTATCTTAGAATAAATACTGTGTATCAGTTCCAAGACAGAAAAGTGGTAAGGACTAGGCAATTGTGTTAAGTGGCTTGCCCAGGGTCATACCACTTAGGAGGTGTATGAGGTCATATTTGAACCCATGACCTCCCATCTCTAGACCTGGCTCTCAATCCACTGAGACACCTAGTTGCCTCCAGTTTAGCAGCTTCTTAAAAGACTAGGTTGGTTCTAGTGTTTTTAGACATCTGGGAATATCCCAGCATTTCATTTGCATGGACCTCCAGGGCATCATATGCCATGACTTGAACTAGTCAATCAGGACAACCAGTGGGAAAAATAGAAGTTTAATTTGGCTCTGGGGCAGCATGCATTCACAGTTCAGTAGCTTTTAGAAATTTCAGTGCTGGGTGTGTTTGTTATGGAGACTTACTGTGTCGAAAGTGTGTAAGAACATAGGGCTATTCTAGTCCAATGAAAAGTTGGCAAAGCGACAGCTCAAGAGTCTTTTGCAAGCACTACATATTTCAGGCACACAAGCAAAACAAGGTATCATCTAGTAGTCCTGATACCATTTTCTATTTGAACTTATTTCTAAGACTTGACAAGAAATATTGCAAAGACTGGAACATAGATATGATTCTACATATGAGTAAACATTGTGAGTACTTAAAGTTCGTACATGATAATGCAGTTGCAACAGTATATAGATAACTGAATAAGAGAACACTTAGGGGGAAAAAAATCTTCCTTGAGGCTTTGACAAGGGTCAATAGAATAGTTGGAGAAGACAGGTTAAGGAATAGCTAGATACTACCCATACTAAACTTTATCCTGCTGATGCTGAGATGTTTATGTTTCCCCATACAACCACCAACCTAGCTGCATAAGCATATGGCTCAGGAGTCTTATGTTCTGCATGGGCAAGTCTGTACTGGGATTAGGGCTGCCTCTTTTATATTTATTCTTTCCTGATCTTGGATGAATGAGTACCTAGCTGAAATGGATGTGTCCTGGCTTGGAGGTGACCTTATAAATTCAAGAGGTCCTGAATTCCTCAGCTGAAACAGACTGGCAGTTAGAGAGCAGTTTCCAATAACTATTTGTGTTCTTCGTGAAAATGAGTATTTTAGTCTAATTTTCTAGATTTTCCAAATTATTCCAATTTAGAAATTCTAAATTCTAAATTTCTTAATTCTAAAATTAGAAATGTAGTCTAAAATTTGGCTAATTTTAGAAAATTAGCCATTAGTAGAGTAGACAGTACAGCGCCAAGGTGAAACATAAAATGCCTAAGTAGGAGTCCTGAAAATTACTTTTACGTTCTAATGAAATTTGTATCAGTCTCTGAAGGGACAAATTATGCCATATGACTATAGCAGAATACTACTATGCCATAAGAAACTGTGAAAAGAACAGCTTCAAAAAAAACTTGTATGAACTGACATAGTGAAATGAGAAGAACTAGGAGAACAATGTATTCAATAATAACTACATTACAAACAACTTTGAAAGACTTGAGAACTCTGATGAACACAATGGTCAATAGTGATTCCTGAGGACTAATGATGAAGTATACTTTGAGAGAGGAAATTGGACTCAGAGTGAAGAATAAGACATGTTTTGGACACATTTAATATAGGAAATTGTTTTGCTGAACTATGCATATTTGTTAAAAATTTTGTTTTTTCAATTCAGAGGTAGTTTAGGAAGGAAAGAAAATAGACTTCATTAATTGAAAAAAATTAAAGTTTTTTTTAAGTATCAGCATCCTAGGAGATTGTAACTATAGCTACATGTTGTTACAGAATGGTTTGTTTTTGTCAGACATATGCTTGTGAATATACTGTATTTAGCATTTCTTTTGTGTGTCACAAATAAGCGCCTGTCCCATACCTGATTCATAGAACACATTGTATAAGTTTTCTTCTCCCTACTATGGGAAATATAATAATTTAATTTGTTATTATAAAATTGTCTCCAGGGTACTAGGGTAGGGGACTTAATAAGCCTAAGAGAATGATAAAAGAGAGCCTAACCATTCCTATTAGACACTAAACTTCCTTCTCCCTCCTTTCCTTAACCTTCTTCCCTTCCCCACCCTCAACTCCTTCCTGCTGAATATAGTCAAACAGAATGTTGGGTCCTCCTAGTCAACAAAGAAATGGCATCATATCCTAGTCCCTGTGGTCTCCGCAGTGGTTCTTCTGTGGTAGGCATATAACAAAGGGAAATTCATAGAACATGTGGGTAACTTAGGAGCCAAATTAAGCAAAATGCAACACTGGTCACTGAAGGTAAAGAAAACAATTCATGCTTAATTTTAAAATTTGGAGACAGGGCTAATTCTAGGGTGTTTTTTTTTAAGTATGGCAAGCCTAATGATTTATTCACAACCTCAGTTATTCCCTTACTCCCCTTATTAGCCCCAGTCACCTCTTAGCTAGTAATAATAGCTAAGAATAGCATTTCTCAATCCTTTTCAGTTTATAGCATTCTGTAGGGGTGAAAGTGGTGGTTAAGGTGAAGGATAGAAGAAGATAATTCTGTCCATGAAGTACTCACTCAACTATTGTCCTCCACCCATATCTCTCTTTTGTTGTTGTTGTTTTTAAATTCTTAAATTTTTTCTTAGAAGTATCAATTCCAATGCAGAAGAGCAGTAAGGGATAGGCAATTGGGGTTAAGTGACTTGCCCAGGGTCATATGCCTAGGAAATATCTGAGACCGCATATGAACCCGGGGCCTTTCATCTCCACACCTGGCTTTCTATCCACTGAGCTGCCTAGCTGCCCCCAAGACTGGTGCCTTTAAAATCAAAGATGTTGGGAATAAGGGGCACTTAATAGTATCAGAAGCTACAGAGGATGAGGCCTGGGGAAAAAAGTCATTAGATTTGTCAATTAGGAGATCACTGGTCCAGTGTAGGAGTAGTTTCAGGAGAATGGAGTAGTGAGAAGGAGGGGAAGGCTGAAGTCTGATGGCAGTGGGTAGAAGAGAGTAAATATTAGAGAAATGGAAGCATTAATGTGGTCAATTTTTCTAAGAAGTTTAGGAGTTAAGAAGAGGAGAGTTATGAGATGCTAATGAGGTAAAAGAATGTTTATAGGCAGATTAGAAGGAGCCAGATGAGAGAGAGGGGACGATTATTGTAGCAAAGTGTAGGTGTAATCAGTAGAAAGTAGCTGTATTATGGGGTTTTGTTTTGTTTTGTTTTGTTTTTAAAGAGCACTTGCTACCTTTGGAGCCAGAGGATCTAGGTTCAAATTCTGGATTTGTTTACTTCCCACCTTGGGCAAATCCTATGATGCTGTTCATTGGTACAGAGGTATGAAACTTCTTCCATCTATATTGGAAGATTTGAGACTTCTCTGTAACTTAAAATCTCCTTGACTGTCTGGGGAGTACTGAAGTCACTTGCTTGTGGTATATCTCAGAGGAAGGACTCTCCTGAATCCAAGTTTCTCAGCCTCTCCAGGAGAATGCAGAAAGATATAAACATAATAAACAAGTTAAGTATAGGCTAGAAACTGCATAACTTTTTCTTTTAAAAAAAAAACACCTTATCTTCTATCCTAATATGGATTCTTTCTTTTTTTAAATCCTTACCTTCTGTCTTAAAACCTATTAAGTATCGGTTCCAAGGCAAAAGAGTAGTAGGGGTTAGGTTGTTGGGTTCAGTGACTTACCCAGGGTCACACAGCTAGGAAGTGTCTGAACCACTTTTGAATCCAGGACCTTCCATTTCCAGGGTTGAAATTGTCATATTCAAACTATGGGAGTTGTGAGTCTCACCTTGATTGACAGGTGAAGACAGTTGGAGACATCAGAATGTTCCCAGATGCCATGAGGACAAGAGGAAAGGCAGTTGGCCAGAGGATATAAATACCCTGACAGCCATCTGACAAGGACCCTTGGCTTTGACCCTTGGCCTGGAACCCTTGGCCTTGGACATTGATCTCTGATCTTGGAGCATTGACCTGTGGATCTCTGATTTTCTCTGAATTCCCCCTAGATATTTAGACATCTGAACCATCATTAGATATTTAGGTATCCTGGCCCAGGTGGAAACCGGGAAGTGGGAAGGAGAAGAAGCGGAAGGTGGTAAGGGAGGTATTTCCTGATGGCTGTAGGACTGACATAACAACTGGCAATAAGAAGCTGAGAGGGATCATCGATATCTGTATCAACCAAGCAGATTGCTTTCTCTGGTTTGGCCGTGGCCAAGCTGAGCCAGAGGAGGTGAAGAACAAGAGCTCCAGCATTACTGACACAGCCTACAGTCCTGAGGGATTAGTGATCATAGCCATTAGTGACAGGGTCTCCTATCCCCAATCCGTTCCTGATTATTCCTTTCCCTTATTAACATCTATAGATAAAGTTTATTAAGTACCTTCCTGAGTGATTATTACATAACAACCCTTGGGGAGGGAGCAACACAGTCAGATGAAAACATTATCCAAGGCTAATAGAGCCCAATATTAATAATCAATCCAACCCCGGGTGGGACCTGAAAGGGTTACCCATCCACCTGACCTTTAGGGATCTTGCCTGGGCACTGTTATTGAGAAGGGGCAGTTACTATAACATCCAGCTGAGTGACAGGACTCGGGTGTCCCTGCACCAGCTATCAAGGGAATCCAAAGCACGGCTTCCCTGATTAATATATCCTATAGTAACTATAATAGTAGACAAAGATACCTTCTTTATAACAATACTCTTATCTATTGAATCATCCAGTATCAATCTAAGACATAAGAGTAGCAAGAGCTAGGCAATTGGGGTGAAGTAACTTGCTCAGGTTACCTAGCCTGGAAGTGTCTGAGGGCCTCCTGATCCCAGGCCTGGTGCTCTATCCACTGCTACCTAGTTGCCATATATATATATATATATAAAACAGATTGGAAAACCTCCTAGGTTGACAGGATGCCTGAAATAATAGCCGAAGAAAAAGAAGTAATTAGTGAAGTAGGAATGAAGCCTTGAAAAGCTAAAAGCATTTGTGGTAAGTAGCAATTATAAAATGAGAGCACTGGACCAAATGGCCTCTGAGTTCTCTTCTAGGTCTAACTGATCCTATAAGCATAAAGCTTGATGAAAGATTTAGAGGTGATTTCATTCAGCTGCTAGCTGTTTTATTCTTTCTCAAGGCAAAGAAGTGATGGCATCCCACAGGCTAGTGGGAAATTATTCAATTAGCCTCTGCAATCAGCTGTGACCTTGGCTTGACCAATAATATTAAACAATGACTCTTCTTTCTCCAATCCATACCCCATCCAAGAGCCAAATCCCCAAAGCACAGGTCTGATAGAGGTATTAGTGCCTTCTTCAAGAAGCTCCAGTGGCTTCTAATTGCCTTTAAGATTAAATACAAATTCTTCTGTTTGGCATTTAAAGTCCTTTGTAATCTGGATCCAATCCTTTATGCTTGCCGTTTTTCAGTCACTTTGGCCTACTTTCTGTTCCCAGCCTATTCCTTGTGCCATGAATGAATTCTGCCTCCCTCTGCTACTTAATGGTTCTTGAGGGAGACAGTATAGAGCCAAGGTAAAGTATACAAATGCCTGTTTAGTAGTCCTGCAACCTGCTTGCAATATTTAAGACTTAACCTCCTGGAAGAATTAAATGATAGTTATTTTTACTGCTTGTTAAATCTCTGTCAGTGCACTCTTGTGATAGCCTTTTGTATATAGTATTTCTTTTGTGTGGAGGAAAAAGAATACTTGTCCCATCTCTGATATGTTGTACAATAAGTATTTTTTAACTCCTTTTGGGGAGACCCTAGACATGAGCTAAACCTAAACTTTAAGTAAATCTCCTCCTAAGGCTCTGGGGTGATGATAGAAAGATATGAAGAGTGTCAAAAAATGAATCTGACCCTTCTAGTTGGTCAATGTCCTCTGGGACCAGATCCTATCTTGTATCACATACTTGAGAACAGAGCAAAGGGGGCCCTCTGTGGAGAGTTAGAGGACACACTGCCCCAACCCGTTGGACCTAGCCCCAGTTATAATTGTTAGATATATATTTTGTATTTACTTCTCTATGTTCCTGCCATTTCCCTCTCCCCACCTCATTCCACTCTGAACATAAACTCCTTGAGAGGCAGAGCAATTTTTGTTTTTGTCTTTGTATCCCAGTACAATAGCATAGAGCCTTACACAGGTCAAGTACTTAATAAATGCTTATTGAGAAAATGAATAAGCCTCAGTTTACTCATCTGTTTGATGGCTAAATTCTTTCACCTTAAGGTAAGGTCTTGGGCACAGATACCAAGTTACAAAGATGCTCATTTCTCTGACAAAGGAAGAAAGGAAGAGAAAATGTATGCTGATTCTAAGCAATATTCAGGAATGAAAGAAAGGAATTGAACAAATGTTCATTTAATTGCCTGAATCTTAGTGAAGTAAGAGGCCAAGTCATCTGTCTTAAAAATGATTTGTGGCCTTAAGAAGAAAGGGAAATGTTTGGAATACCTGATGGAATTTAGTATAGGGAATTGACAAACCTGGAGTTGGATAGCATAATAACAGGGAGGGAACAGCTAAAAGGAAAGTAACACAATTTTATAGTGGATGAAATCAGCTCCATTTCACACCTTTCTATAGTGATATATCCACTTTCTCCCCTCTCACTCTTCTTAAACCCTTACCATCTGCCTTCATTCCACTGAACCTACTCTCTCCAAAGTTACGGATGATCTCTTTGCTGCCAAATCCAATGAGCTTTTCTTGGTCCTCATTCTCCTTTCAGCAGCCTTTGACCCTGTTGATCACTAGTTTCTCCCTGATATTCTCTTGTTTCTAGGTTTTCAGGACACTACCCTCTCTCATTTCTCCTCTTCCCTGGCACACTACTCCTCAGTCTCCTTTGCAGAATCTTCCTTCATGTCACACCCTCTAACCATGGGTATCCTACAAGGCTCAATCATGGGCCCTCTTTTCTTCTCCCTCTATACTGTTTCATTGGATGATCTCATCAATTTTCATTTCTATGCTGATAATTCTCAAGTCTACCTATCCTGCCTGAAACGTGGCTAATCTCCAATCTCACTTTCCCAACTATCTTTTCTACATCTCAAACTCCAGTAGCCATCTTAAACTCAGCATGTCCAAAAATGAATTCATTCTCTTTTCCTCTAAACTCTCCCTGGCTCCTATCTTCCTTGTTACTGTAGAGGGCAACCGCATCCTCCCAGTCCCTCAGACTTACAACTAAAAGTCATCTTGGACTCTACGCCTCACTCCCCATATCCAATTTGTTACCAAGGCCTATTGTTATATTGAAACTCTGGGAGCAGAGAGTCTCACCCTTGATTGATGGGTGAGGACCGTTGGATCTTAGAATGTTCCCAGAGGCCATGAGGACAGGGGAGAAAGTGGTTGGCCCACAGGGGTATAAATACCCTGGTAGCCCTGGCTTTTGGTTCCTTTCACTTCCCTTGGACCTGAGGTCTGTGGATCCTGGTCTTTGGGATTGGTGACTTGCTTGGCTCAACCTTGCAAGATCCTCCTGTCTTGTACCTGACTATCATTGCCAACCTGTACCCAGACCATCAATATTCTTATTCTACTGTCCCTAGATATCTAGGAATTCAAATCATCTGTAGTTATCTAGGTATCCCAGGGCCCGGGAGGGATCCAGGAGGTGGGCAGGAGAAGAAGAGGGTAGAAAAGGGGTGGATCCTGAAGGCTGTATAGGCATAACATCTAGCAGGAAGAAGAAGCTGAAAGACATCAAGCATCAGCTTGCTTACTTTGGTTTGGCTGTGGCCAGGCTGAGCCAGAGGAGCTAATTAACCAGACTCAATTACCTGCCTAATAAACCTGAGGGTTTATTATTATTATCAATTAGTTAGGGTTTCCCAGTTCCTCTACCCATTTCCCAGTTCTTCATCTTTGCTAAATATAGATAAACTATTCAAGTACCTTCCTGGAGTGGTTGTGTCATCACTTTTCTGGAAGGGAGCAACGCAGTCAGATAAACCGTTACCAAGGCTAATAGAGCCCAATATCTATTATCAATCAACCCCAGTGGGACCTGAAGGGATACCATCCATTGACCTGAAGGATCCTGCCTGGGCACTGTTATAAAGGAGGGAGGGGTTACATCATCTAGCGAGGTGGCAAGCCTCAGTTGATCTTGCACTAACCACATATCTGGACTCCACTGCTGTCACACAATTACCAGTGGTAGTTCAGTTTATCTCTTCCTCCATCTGCCCATTTATTTTTATAACAGTTTTTGGCGAAGCCAGGATTTTGAACCTATCTAAAGCAGAAAAGAGCAAAGAGAAATGGGGATAATGAGAATGTCATTTATATTGGGGACCATAGCGATGTTCCTGTATTCGTTTACACAAGGGGTGATAAAGTTATGGTTTTGTATCATTCCAGAATACCTTATAAAGTTGGTAACCATCTATGACACCTACAAGTATTAACTATATATAACCTTGGCAGAGTTTCTATCATACTTGCCAGCAGTAATAGTGGCTTTAGTTACTATAATACAAGGGTTGATGGCAATGAGGAAATTGATCTCTATTATGGTTGGGAAAGGCAAAACTGATAAAGATGATATAATAAGCATGATGAAGGAACAGATGAAATTAATGATTGAGACTAACAATAAAATAAGATTGGGGCAAGAGCTAGACAAACATACTATACTACAGTTAGAGATCATCGAGGGCATGTATAAACCTAAGGACAAACAGACTCCCAAAGTTAAAATGACTGATGCTAGTACACAAACTGACAATGAAACAGGGACAGCTACACAGACCGAAGATGGAGCAATGGCAATTTCATCTTTTCTACATCTCTCAAAAATATACCCATTTCTCCAGATACTAACACCACTCTAGTATATGTCCTCATCTCTTCATATGTAGATTACTGTAATAGCCTACTGGTGGGTCTGTCTATAGCCAGCCTCCATACAACTACTAAAGGTTTGATCATTTCACCTCCCCCTACTCGACAAACTTCAGTGACTTCATATTGCCTCCAGGATCAAATATACAATGCTACTTTGGGCATTCAAAACCTTTCATAACCTAGCCCCCGCCTACCTTTCCTGTCTTCTAACACTTTACTCTCTACTATGTACAATTCAATCTAGTAACACTGGTCCTCTGGCTATTCTATAAAGAAGACCCTTCTGTCTCTCAATTCTAAGCATTTTCTCTAGATATTCCCCATTCCTAAAATGTTCTCTTTCCTACTGACTTTTTTGGTTTCTTTTAAGTTTTAATTAATATCCTATCTTTTATTGGAAGCCTTCCTCTATCTCTCTTAATTCTTGTGCTTCCCCTATGCTAATCATTTACTATTTATCCTGCATAGTTTGCTTTGTATATATTTATTTGCATGTTCTCTCATCTATTAGATTATAAGCTTGAGGGCATGGACTGTCTTTTACATCTTTTTGTATCCCACAGTAACCAGCACATAGTAAGCACTTGAAAAATGTTTGATTGACTGATACCTAGCAGTCTAGGAGCTGAAACCAAAGGATCAGATAGTGGAGAAAACCAGGAAGGAAGATGATTGAGGATACCTACAGATTTGGAAAACAAAATGTTCTAGGATGTTGGTTCATATGCCATTAAAATAGCAGGTAATGGGGTCAAGGAGGGATGTATGGTAAAGAGGCAAGCAAATGGGGCAGCTAGATAGCACACTGGATAGAGCACCATGCCTGGAGTGGGGAGGACCTGGGTTCAAATATGACCTCAGATACTTCCTAGCTGTGTGACCCTGAGCAAATCACTTAACTCTGTCAGCCCCTTGCCATTCTTTTGTCTTAAAACTGATAAGTGATACTAAGAAAGAAGGTAAGGGTTATTAAGGGGGGGAAAAAGGCAAGGGAAGCCAGAGTAGAGAAACAGGGGAAAATCAGAAAAGATTCCAAGACCTATTGGTTATCAGATGAATATGAAGAAGTTTAGTATGAATGAGTAGAATGGTAAAAGTAGATGGTAGACCAAGAGTAGAATTTTAGTTTTTCCAGATGGTGAAATCTAAGTATGATGCATGGCTGAAGTGGAATGAAATTGAGCATTGTGTGGTTGGGGTGTTAAAAGGGTGTTCACCATGAATACTGAGAATTCTGAAGATTATAAAGGAAGGAAAGAAAGACAATGAGCCAGGTTCTAACATTACTGAGGAAGTGAGGAGTTTGGTAGATGATAACAAGTATGTGGCAATAATATGGTAACTGTGCCCCAACTATTCCAGTCTCTCTCTTCTTTAAACTTCTGAACGCACTTATAGCCTATACCACAAATTAGCATTTTTATATACCAAATCACATGATATTAAAACTCAAAGGAACCACACAGATCATGTAATTCAATTCCCTCATTTCACAGATGAAGAAATTAGAGCCTAGAGTAGTGAAGATACTTGTGCTGTTAGTCACAGAGAAAATGAAAGAGCCAGGAATCCAAAATTATTTGACTCCCAGTCCAGTGTATTTTCTCCTACATCAAATTTAATTCAGTTTAAATCAATTTTAAAAACATTCATTAACCAGTGGCAATAGGCAAGGAAATCATACTATCTCTGTGTAATTAATTCTTAATTTTAAAACTCTGACACAAGGGGCAGCTGGGTAGCTCAGTGGATTGAGAGCCAGGCCTAGAGACAGGAGGTCCTAGGTTCAAATCCGGCCTCAGACACTTCCCAGCTGTGTGACCCTGGGCAAGTCACTTGACCCCCATTGCCTACCCTTACCAATCTTCCACCTATAAAGTCAATATACAGAAGTTAAGGGTTTAAAATAAAAAAAAAAAAAAAAAAAAAAAAAAAAAAAAAAAAACTCTGACACAAAACCCAAATTTTGATTATTGCAGATTCATAGTATCTTCCTGAATATGCCTCTGGCTCCTGGGATATGTCACATAATGTTTGATCATTTATAGTCACAAATCATTGTCTTTACATTTACTAGCAGCATAATTCATAGGATCCTATATAAACAGTACAAAGAGGCATCTTAGAGATCATCTAATCTAACCACGTAGTTTAAGAAGCAAAAGTCCAGAGATGAAATGGCTTTGCCAAGATTATACTTCCTCAGAAACATACTACCTGTATAACCTTGGGCAAATTACTTAATTCTTTTGTCTGTTTTCTCATCTGTATACTGAAGATAATAGTGCCTACCTCCTAGAAATGTCATATCAAGTGAGATAACTGTAAAGTGCTTAGCATAGTGCCAGGCATAGAGTAAGCCCTATAAAAATGTTAGTTATTATTACACTACTACTAGGCCAAAGAGGTGGGCCAAGAATTCACATTTTCTAACTTCAAATCAATGCAATCCTAACCACACCTTGCTGCCTTGGTAATGTTGTATGATTGTTTTATATGTGTATTTTGTTTCTCTTCCAAATAAAAGGACAGGGAGCACATTTTATATTTACTTTGTGTTTTCTTTCTCCAATCTCACTCCAGCATCGATATATGCGAAGATCTAGGTCTCTGTGTGTTCTTCAGTGCTGTTCCTTTCCCTTTCCTCACTCAATTAGTGATTTAGTGATAGTTGTGATAGTTATCTT
The DNA here is from genome assembly GCF_016433145.1 of Gracilinanus agilis. NCBI lineage: Eukaryota > Metazoa > Chordata > Mammalia > Didelphimorphia > Didelphidae > Gracilinanus > Gracilinanus agilis. The sequence continues at coordinate 481,466,382 of NC_058131.1, read as the reverse complement.
TTAGGTCTTTTACTTCTGACAACTTTGTTTTGGACAAATATGGCATTTAATGTCTAACAAGAGACTAATGATGCCTGTCACCATAACTGAATTCTCTGATTTGGGATGTATTTTGAGCTATCTTTGGAAGTTGCAGTTCATAATGCAGAAGTTGACCATCTGGAGAGTTGACAGCATTGGTTGTGGTCTGTGAGACACCAAATCCTGGAGAAGTACCTCTTTAGAAGCTATTAATACTTCCTTGGTCCACGTGCCAGGATGACCTTTGGCAAGGAAAAAAAAAAACCTCTCATGTGCTTATGGAAAGAGGTCCTCTTTCTCCTTCCTATTCCTACATCTTTGTTAAGAGAGGTACAGATTGGGTAGAAAAGTCAATATACAAACATACTCTATATGTCAGGACATTGTTTAAAGTGTGTTGTGATTAGGGGTAGGCAATAGGGGGTCTGGGTGGAAATACAGAATGAAGAAGGAAATTTTCTTTTTCTCCACTCATTTTGGGCCTTTTGTTTGATTCCTCTCACAAGTCCTCCTTAATAATTATCTTTTTTTTTTTTTAACCCGAAATTCTTATCGGCATCAGTTAGCAATGTCACTAACAGAACTCTGATCCTGGTAATTTAGGCTTTAGGATATAGGACAGGGTCCTGCTAGTTTATCTTCAGGACATAGTAGAGATAGCACTGATGAAGTACAGAATATTATATAGAGATGGCATGCAGTTCATGCTTCATGCCTAGAAAACAGGAAATCTATCCTGACATGAAATCTAGAAAGGCACATATAGATATTTTTTCAAGGCATAGTCATTTGTAGAGTTGGGAGGGAATATATAATGGATATTACATAAGTTTCTGCATTAAATATAAACATCTTCATGTTCTGGTAGAGTAAAAGGCACTAATAAAAACATAGCATGTGCTATAAATATCAAAGAAAGGTGTCTAGTCAAGTGATCAAATCAGATCCAAACCATTAATCAAAAAGTATTTATTATGTGCCTACTATGGCAGGTATTATGCTAGACACATACAATGAGTAATGTGGTAACTGAATACTAAAAAACAAAGTTTACAAAAATATATATGTATACACACATATATAAACAAAACACACTGATTATAATCCTAGTTTGTGTTGAAGTCAGAGAACCTAGTTTTAATTATTGCTCTATGGTTTGAGACAAGTTACTTAACTGTTTTAGGCCTCAATTTTTCTACCTGGGAAATGAAAATTAATATAACTGAATGAGAATTTCAAAATTAGAAAATTCACAAATTTCTTTTGGTATCGGAAACAGAAACTCTCTAAGCATAAATGACAACTTCCTTATCTCTCCATTACTCCAAAACCTCAAATTACTAGGAAGATTGATTTATTCAGCAAATACCTAAGATTCCTCCTCCTCCCACATTTAAAGCATCTCTTTTACAAATAGGTAAAAGATCTCTGATATCTGGGAGCTTAACCTCAAGGAGCCTCTAGGAGAATTACTGTAATACAAGGCAATGTAAAGTAAGATGTGCTATATTCTTGTTGTAATACTGAAGCACAAGACTTGCTTTCTAATGCCAAGGTCTTTGTAAATAAGGATATATCATTAAAACAAGGGTGGCAGAAAGGAATTCATGGCTTTACAGTGGTTGGCTGACATGCAGTTTCCCTGTACAGCCCTGTCTGACTGGGAAAAATGGAGAAAACAAGGTGGCAGAAATTAATTTAGTATCAACAGCTCATATCACACACCAAAATATCCTCCAAATGAATAAATAAAACTTACATCATAAATTACTGGAGGAAAGAAGATGCCCTTCAGAACTATGGGCAGAAGATGGGTTCATAGCACAAGAAGTGATAGAGAATATCACAGAAAATAATATGGATAATTTAATTATATAAAGTTAAAAAGTTTTTGCTCAAGCAAAATCAATGTAGTTCTTATTAGAATGGAAACAGCTAAGGGGGGGGGGGAAGTCTTTGCAACAAATTTCTTTGCTAAAAGCCTGATTTTAAGGTATATGAGTAACTGATTCAAATTTATTAGAAATGCCATTCCTCAATAGATAAATGGTCAAACAGGCATTTCTAAAAAGAAGAAATCCAAACTATCATCAATAGCATGAAAAAATGCTCCAAGTCACTAATAAGAGAAATCCAAATTAAAATGAACATGAGGTTCTATCTTACATTCATAAGATCTAAAGGAAAAGTAAAATGATAACAGTGGCAAGGGTTATAGGAAGACAATAACACACTGAATCATTGTTAGTGGAACTCTAATTGGTCTAGTCATCCTGGAAAGCAATTTGGAATTATATCCCCAAAGTCATTGTATGATACACTATTTGACTCAGAGATACCATAAAGTATTTTCGAAATACTTATGTCCTAAGGCATCATTACTAGTTTTATACATCAGAGATCAAAGAAAAAGGGAAAGGACTTATCGTACAAAAATGTTTATGGGAGCCCATCTCATTTTAACAGAGCTGGAAGAAAAGTAAATGCTTATTAATTGGGGAATAGCCAAACAAATTATGAAATGTAATGGGATTTTATTGTACCAGACAAAAGGAAGGATTCAGGAAAATCTGTTCTTAAAATTGACTGATAAAAAAGTAATTAGAACAAAGAGAACAATTTATATAATGACATTGTAAAGAAAAAGGTATTTGATAGATGTAAGAACTCTTACCAATTTTATGACTAACCATAACTCCAGAGAACCAATGATACAAGTATCATAATTTCTACTTCCTAACAAAGAGATAAGGGACTCAAGGTGCAGATTGAGGTATACATTTTCAGACATGGCCAATATATGAATTTAAGTTTACCAAGTTTATGTTACAAGAATGTTTGTTTTTATTGAAGGAAGCAGGATGTGAGAGGGAATAGCATTGATAGTAAAATTGATAGTTAAGCACCTCCCACCCTATGGCCACCAAAGAAAAGAGTAATGTAGTATTTTTTTTAAGCATCAGAGAAGAGGGGGAATTTCAGAGGGAGATACAGACAAGTAGGAAAGCTTTGAAACCAATATAGAATTTATTACAGTAATTTTTAAAAGATGGATATAAAGGAGATGCTGGTTTTCATATGCAATCCTCTTTTTGTATACGGAAATACTCATGTTCATCATTATTTGCCAATATAAAAACAAGGAAAGAGTAAAGACTTAAAAATATGTGTATATTATATAATATACACACACATATAATGCCCGAGTATGAACCAAGTCCCTCAACTCTACAACAATATCTCCCAAAAAAGTATTAGAACTCGGAAAGCATTCTCCCAAAGAAACAATAAGGCATAGAAGAAAGTGCAGGACTTGAAATCAAGAAGACATCAGTTCCAAACTCGGCTCAAACCCTTCTTAGGTATTGTGACTGGGCAAGTTACCCCACTCTGAGCCTCAGGTTCTTCGATTATGTAAAATGAAAATAATGTAACCCTCTTGAGTTTTGTGAAAATCAAACGAAATAACATAAAACGTTTTACAAACCTTAGACACATCTGCTTTTATTATAGGAGCAATAATACTATTTGAAATAGCCTGGAAACCCAAGAAGGGTCTATAACATTTCAATAATAATCCCCCTTAGATCGTACATACACATATACCTCCTGTATTATGTAGGTCTTTCACCTACACTCACATACTTTATAGATGGGAATTTTTTTCAATTATAGATGGACACCTGTATCTGGGACTTTCACTTAACGCACAAACCTTGTACTTAGAATAAATGAACAAAACACACACACTCTCACTCCCTCCACGCTCTGGGTGGGAAGGAAATCACAGCCTATTCCTAATCAGTAGGCCAAGTAGGCGAACTTGGGTCCAGCAGCCCAACTAAGCCCGGCTCCTTTCCTCGGAGATTAGGGACGTTGGCCTTCCACGAAACCTCAGAAGTTCTACGAAGAATCTTTCTGGCCTCGGCTCCCTCCCCTGGGTTTTTAAGAGATCAGTGGCCCCTCCCCCTTTCCTCCCCAACTCCCCGCCCAGGGCCTATGGCTATCACCCAGCGATCCTGGGTGAAATCTAAAGCTTGCTCCGGGCCGGTTGCTAGCGTGCCCGGAAGACGGAGGCCCAAGCTGAGAAGAACAGCAGCGATAACAGCTGCCGCCACATAGTCAGTACCCGCACGCGGGGCGGGATCTCTAAACGGCTTTGTGGCCTTTCCCCATTGGGGCTTGGTTGTCATGGTGTCGGTGGCCCCGAGACTCTTGGGAAGAGTTTCCGGAAATTAAAGAAAAATTACTTCCAGGGTTGCCCTTACTAGTCATGGTGGATAAGGAAGTTCTAGAACAACAAAAAATACAGGAATTTTAGCGACTGACTAATAGTTATTCTATTTCAGGACCTTTTATGTACTGCTCCACACTGTTATCGGTCTTTTATTCCCTCTAGATTTTTTCCTAGGTTCCTCCAGCCGCCACTTACCAGTCTCGAAGATGGCGCCGGCAGCGTCGCAGTAGCGGCAGCCGGTCACGTGCTCCCCCGGTTCCGGCGCGGTGGAGGCCCCAGGAGCTGAAGCAGTCGCCAGCACCATGTCCCGGTTGTCTGACCCTCGTGTTCCCCGCGGTCCCGGCCCGCTGGCATTGCTGCTCCTGCTCCTGGTCGGCCCCAGCTCGGTCCTCACCATCTCTTTCCACCTGCCCGTCAACTCCCGCAAGTGCCTTCGAGAAGAGATCCACAAGGACCTGTTAGTGACGGGCGAGTACGAGATCTCCGACCAGTCGGGGGGTGCCGGCGGCCTGCGGACCCACCTCAAGGTGCGGGGGGCAGCGGGCCACGAGCCCGCGTGGGTGCGCCCGTAATCGGCCTCGGACTTCGGCCGCTACGGAAAGGTTGGGCGGACCTAGGCCTAGGCCTGCGGACAGGCCCTGGCCCGTGGGAATCACCTGGGGTGTGTCTTCGGAGCAGCCCCTCACCCCACTCCCACTTCCTGTTTGGAGTAACTGAGGGCTCCTCGACCCTGGCCCCGAAGGCAGGAGTGGAAGAGCTTGGCAGGAATGCCCCTTCTAAATCAGATCGGGGAAGCTCATTTTCTGTCCTGCCTTTCTAGGGCCCCAGGCCCCAGGCTGAGGTTGTCCCTGGGTTTGGGCCCCTTTGTCCCGCCCTTTGACATTCGAAGAAGTCCCATTCCACGAAACTCATCCCAGCTGTACGTCCAAATCTCCATTTGAGTCACTTGCTGCTATATAGGAAGACCTTGAAAAAAAATCTTTCATCCCTCTCAGCCTCAATTTCCTCATCTGTTAAAAAAAAAAAGAGAGAGAGAAAATGAATGGGGGAGATATAGATTATTTCAGAGATTCTTACATGCTTTAAAACCGTTGAGTATAATTTAGTTGTAAAGGGAATTTTCATAATTTGTATTGAGTATAATTTAGTTGTAGTGGAAATTCTCATAATTTATATTTGCCGGATTCCCATTTCTCAAGGAAAGGAAACAAGATTTAAATTTCATTTAGTAGGAAGAGGAATGAGGAGATTTTCATATTTTTACATTTCAGTGTCAAGGATTTGGGTATGCCTTCCTTTTCTAAGCTGGCAAATACAGAAACAAGTTACCTTCCACCCAGTTTATCATCTAAGTTGTTAGGCTGTCCCCTAACATATGGTAAGACCTACTCATGTGATAATACTGATAAGTAGGTCTTCCCTATACCACAGCCTATATTACTTCAAGTTTGCTATAAACTTTTTTATGATAATTTTTAAAAATTTTATTTAATTAAGAAAAATTTTCCATGGTTACATGATTCATGTTCTTTCCCTCCCCTCCTCCCACCTCCCTCCTGTAGCCAACAAGCAATTCCACTGGTCGTTGATCAAGACCTATTATTGATATTTGTAATAGGGTGATTATTTAGAGTCTACATCCCCAGTCATATCCCCATAAACTCTTAATTATAGAATGGAATTGATTTAAAAAAAAAAGAATGGAATTGGTGACAGTATGTCTGTCACACATTCCAGCTTGTTACTATTTAGTACACATAAATACACAATTTTGTCAGTAGAGGCTAAGTCCATTTTAATTCCAAAATGTTATTTTAAAAAAATCAAAGCAACAAGATTCAGGTCAGCAAACTGGAATCCTTCCCTGGATTTTTATAACACTTTATTTGTATCTCTCACTCTTCTTTGTTCTATCTTTTGTTACAGGTGATCTTTTCTTCAGTTACTTCCCATCACAAACTTTGTACTGGCTAGATAGACTAAGAAAGTAATCAAGGAGAAATCATAGAGGTTCAACTATGACTCCTTGGAATATAGATTTTAGACTTTAAAGTGAAAGTTCATAGATGACATTTTATGTGCTCAGAAGTTTAAAACTGAAAGGAACCTTAAAGATCTTTTAGATCAGAGTTGGCTAAACACATGGCCCACAATACTTCTGAATGCAGCCCAAACCAGGTTAATAAGTAATTGAGAAATTATTTAACAAACTAAATGAAAATATAATAGAGCATAGATAATAATACATTTTAAAACGAAGTCAGTATGTGGTCTACCAGGATCCTTTTGTACAGATTAGTGCTTTGTTTCTATTTGAGTTTTCATCACTGCTCTAGATCAATCCCCACACTTTACAGATAATGAAACTGAAGCTCAGGAGAATTAGTGACTTAGCTCAAGTCACCCAGCTTCTTAGTGGTAGAGTTGGTGGTTTTTCTGTCTAATTCTATGATTCTGTGAATACAAGACAGCTTACATATACATAGTAACAATAACATAGCTTTGAATTTTATTATGTAATTACATGTGGAATAAGTCTACTGTTAAACCAAGATGAGTTTCTGAGTGAATCCTGGCCCCCATCTGCCTACCACAGTATTCCAAGAAATGTAGCTAATATTTCTCAGCCCTGAATTTGGGCTGGGAAAACCAGAAATTTGTCAAAGGGCCTACATATCAGCTCAGTATTATTTAGGTTGTGTTGCTGAATAGAAATAAGGCATAATACAGGTAGATAGTTCTACAGTGGCATCCATCAGTAGTCAATAGTCAATAAATATTTATTAAAAGCACTTATGTATGTGCCTTGCACTATGCTAAGAACTGAGGATACAAAATGGGAAAAAATAAGAAAAACGTCTTATGCAAAGAAGACTTATGGACAAGGACTATATCTGATCTTTACTCTCTCTTAAACCCTTCCTTCTCAGAATCAATAGTGTGTTTTGGTTCCAAGGCAAGAGTTGCAAAGGCTAGGCAGTGGGGGTTAAGGATTTACCCAGGGTCACAGCTAGGAAGTATCTGAGGCTAGATTTGAACCCAGGGTCTCCCATCAGTAGGTCTGGCTCTCGATCCATTGTGCTACCTTGCTGCCCCCCTCCACACTCTTTAATTGCCCCGACTCACTCTTTAATTGGTAAAGTACATTTTAGGAGTGCCCAACTACTTCACACAAGAATTTTAATAGTATTTTTCTCCTCTTGACTCAACTGAATGGATAGTCTCAATTTCCTATTTGAAACAAATCTCTGTCAGTGGCACACAAAAGATACTTTTGACCACAGATTGTTCTAAGTATTATCTTTCTGAATTCAGAATCCCCATGTTGTACTGAGTAAGAAAAGTTTTGGTCTGGAGAATCCAGGGCTTCCAGTTTTTCTAGGTGTAGGCTAGAATGCTTTCTTCTTAGCTACATTGTTTATCTAATAGATGCTGCTTGGACCCCTTGGAAGTCAAGGGGTCAAGTAAATCAGTCCTTACTTCAGCCCTCTAATTTTATCCATGAGACATATTTCATCCCAAGCATTACTAGACATCATGGACATTTTACCATCACCCCTGATGGTGGGGACTTTTCAGCACTTGATGAGAGGCCAATAGTTTAATATCCCTGCCATTGGAGATGGTGAGATAATCTCCTGCCATATGGCTTGATTTACATATCTTTCCAACTGCCTAAATCAAAGAGCCCTTGTTTGGCTGGTATCCCCACTATATAGGCTGTATCTCCCTAATAGATTATAAACTTTGGAGTAGAGGTCATCTATCTCACTTTTCTATTTATCTACCTAGGGCCTAGCACATTGAGTTTAATATCTAGGCCTAATTTCACTGGTGTAGGAAATTAGAGAAGAGATTCTCACTGAGGATCAGGACATTCTCTGTACCTTATGATCTTAGAGAGGTTCCTAGATTCCTATGGGGCTAAGTGAAACAGTCAAACAGCCAGTTTTGAGGGCAACTCTCTCTCCACTACCTTGTGTTGCATATCATAGGTGCTCAATGAGTACTGACTTAAGCTGTAAATTTTATAAAACATTTCACTTATATTATTTCAGGCTCACAACCACCTTGTGAAGTAAATACTGCACTATTAATATGTTTTGCAGATGAAGAAACAAGAGACTCAGACCAGCAAAATGAGTTGCTCTGGGTTTGCTTCTAAAGTTAACCAGTGGCAAAGCTAGAATTCAAACCCAGATCTCACTCCTGTGTCCTAGCTTTTTTTCCACTATACACTCTGGTCCCATTCTTTTAGGCCTATTGTTTGAGCAGCATAAGCTGAGCATCAGATATAATGTCTCTATTCTTGGATTGAATGGTGTTAGTCATGAAAATAGGCAGTTGAGTGGCTTATGATGCCCAAGGCCAGAAACAACCCCTTTGGGACAGAAATTTAGTAACCAATCAACAAACAGTTCCTGTCCTTAAGGAGCTTATGTTCTACCTGGATTGATGACTTGTGCAGACATATTTGAAAAATCAAAAGCTAAATTTCTCATAGTGGGATGTCAGAGGTGCTAAGGATCAGGAAAGACTATGAAAATGTCTCTTGAGTAGTGTTTTGAATAATAGGAGGGATTCTCAGAAACAGAAGAGATTATATTTCAGGCATTAGGAACAATCACCATAAAGGCCTGGAAACTGGAGGTGAAGAGTTTCTTATTTGGAATAGCAACTTTACCAGAAAATAACCAAAAGGGAGTAATAGTATAAATTAGGAACAAATTGGGAAAAGTTTTATAAACGAAGGAGTTTACATTTGATACTGGAAGCAATATAGAACCACTGGAGTTGATTTAATAGAAGAATGATATGCTTAGATCTGTACTTTAGGAAAATCATTTTGGCCTCTGTGCCTAGGATGAATTGGAGAGTAGGGAGAAAAGGCTGAGAGATAAGTTAAGAGGCTATGGCAGTAATCTTGGTGAGAAGTGATAAAGATATGTCCTAGATCGGAGGCTATGTGAGTAGAGAGAAGAGAACTGATAGAACAGTTGTGAGAAGTAAAAAGGCGAGATTTGGCATCTAATTGGTTGGTCAAAAGTAAGAGGAACAGCTAGGTGGCTTAGCGGATAGAGCCAGACCTGGAAAAAGGAGGTCCTGGGTTCATATCTGGCCTCAGACATTTTCTAACTATTACCCTAGGCAAGTCACTTGACCCCCATTGCTTAGCACATACTGCTCTTCTGTCTTGGAATTGATACTTACTAATGGTTAGGGGTTTTTTGTTTTGTTTGTTTTACTAAGTGAGGGGGAGAGTAAATAGCCCAGAGACTTGAGTGTAGGAACTTAATACTTTTTCATTTCTTCATATTCCTGTTTTCAACTGAAGTCTATATGCCAAACTTTAAAAAAAAAAAAAAAAAAACTTGTTATGAAAGGAAATAATGTAAGTGAAATGCTTTGTAGACTTTTAAGCCCTATATAAATCTACCAAGATGTTTATTAACCATCTACTGTGTGCCAAGCAGTATCCTAGGTAGTGTGGATATAAATTCAAAAGTGAGATAATTCTTACCTTCAAGGATCTCTTATTCTGCTACATACTGCAGTGACACTGAATTTTTTTCATCTATGTCTCATAAGAATTTGTATTTATGGGGTAGTTTTGTTCAACATTTATATTGTGCTAAGTTAAGAATTACATTGCCAGCCAAAATAGGATTATAATTTTTCTAATTATTAGGACTCCTTCTTTGCTTATTATATCAAATAATTTGTATAGTATTGGGATTAGTTATTCTTTGAATGTTTGATAGAATTCACTTGTGAATCCATCAGGCCCTGGCGGTTTTTTCTTAGGGAGTTCTTTGATGGCTTGTTCAATTTCTTTTTCAGATTTGGGATAGTTTAGGTATTCTATTTCTTCTGCTATTAATCTAGGCAATTTATATTTTTGTAAATATTCATCCATATCACCTAGATTGCTATATTTATTGCCATATAATTGGGCAAAATAGTTTTTAATGATTGTCTTAATTTCCTCTTCATTAGAGGTGAGGTTTCCCTTTTCATCTTTGATACTGTTAATTTGGTTTTCTTCTTTCCTTTTTTTTATTAGATTGACCAGTACTTTGTCTATTTTATCTGTTTTTTCAAAATACCAGCTTCGAGTCTTATTTGAAGCCAGGACCGCCTGTCTCCAGGCCTGGCTTTTTTATCCACTGAGCCACCTAGCTGCCTCTGGCAATTTCTTTTTTTAAGTGCTTAGATCAAGTACTGGCCCAGATTCAAAGGAAGACTGAGTTCAAGTCCTGCCTCTGATGTATATTGCTTAAGTAACTCTAGACAAGTCATTTAACATTTCAGGATGCCCAAACAACTCTCTAAGACTTTTTAAATAGCAGATCAGGCATGGCCTTAGATTCCTTAGAAGCAACTTCCTAACTGGGTATTTCCCAATACCAGTGATGGTGAATCTTTTAGAGACTGAGTGCCCAAACTGCAACCTTCATGTTTTGTGTGAGGGCCCCCCTGCTGCCGCCTAGACAGCGGAGGGAGGAAGCATTCCCAATGGGCTGCTGGAAAGAGGGGCAGGTGATATGAGAAATGTCCTCAGGTTTGTGGGGGTGGGGGGAGCAACCCTCTCTGGCACGTGTGCCATAGGTTTGCCAACTTGGCCCTATACCAATGAAAACATAGATCCTGTCCAAAAAGTATTTATCATCACAAAATTTTGGCCAGATACAGATCGAGTCAATCAAATGACTCCAGGTACCAAAACTGCTTATGGGTGGTCTGCACTTATGAAGCTTTACTGAAAAATCATCTGTGAAAGACTTTGCAGATTGCATGTATAGATACATCATCACTAAAGAACTGACAATGATGCTAATCCAAATCTCTTGTGAGTTATATATTTCATTAGTCCCATTTTAATAATCTAATTGGCCTATTACCCAGATATAGTCATTTCCCATTGATGTTAATTAACAGTGCATTTTATTAATGAAATTATCACTTCTATTATTCACATGTAGGACCTTAATAAATAACCCCCAAGTAACATATAACTAGGAGAGCTAAACAGATGATTTCAAGAATAGTCCAATCTTGAGTTAGTAATACTCAACCATAAAGCCAAACGAAAAATTTCAATGAAATATTGTGGCATATGGGCAAACATTGGTTTTACAGAAACAGTTTCACCAAAGAGTACAAATGTTACTGGTTTTTTTAACTGTAGTTTTCAAATAATTTTTATTTGGTAGCAAAGTATTTCAACTTAATCACAGCTGTCAAGTATATGTTTTCCCCAAGATATTGTCAAGAAAAGATTTAAAGAAAGAGGAATTTTTGATGTTCAATCTAGAAGTAGAATCATTCTTTTTTTTTTTTTTACATTTTCCTGAATACCTTATTTTATACTAAGTATTCTTCCCCATCTCCTGACTTTAATATGTGTGTGTGTGTTTATTTATATTCCCTCAAATTCCCTAACTTTTCTTCTGTGTCTGCTCATTTCCATGAACTACTGCTACAAATAGAGATGGTCTTGCCCTTGATATTCCTATTACCACAACTATTCCACTTAAATGGTTACTAACTTTGTAATTCTTTCATCTGATTATAACCTTTTTTCTTTCCATCTTTTCCTGTGCTTTATGACTCCTAGCCTTTGTTTGTCTTTACTCCTGTTAATTTCTAGGCTATCAATCACCCTTGTACTCTTTCTTCTTTTCTCTGACTTGGTTCCTTGGTAAACCAGCTTGTTGTTACATTATATCCTACTATCAAACCCTTGCCACTTTGTTCTATTCATGTGCTTCTGAATGGAGCTGGAGGAAATGAAAAAAATTGCTCATCCTGTCCATTACAGATTTATGCTATCATATCAACTGAGTCCTCACTATAGTGAGACAAATCACTTGAAAAAAATTTGAGGCTATTTAGTGAGACTGCCTTCTACATCATCATCTTATATACACAAATCTCCTCGTCTTTCATTCTGGGTTCTGATCCTTCCTAAGCCAACTTCTCTACGAGTACCTTTGTTCCCTTCCCCCTCCAAACTTCTCCAGCAAATCATCCCCACTGTCATCTCTTATCTTCAATCTCTCTGTTTCTACTGGCTGCTTCCCTGCTTCCTGCAAATAAGCGCATCTCCTCCATCCTTTAAAAAGCTTGATTTGATCTGACCATCTTTGCTAGCCATTCTCCTCTTTGTGTCTAAACTCCTTGGAAAGGCCATCTGTGTTCAGTGCTTCCATTTTCTCTCCTCACTCTGTTTTAAACATCACGGAATCTGGCCTCACACAACTGAAACTTTCCAAAGTTATCAGTGATTTTATTCATTGCCAAATCTAATGGTATTTTCTCAATGTTCATCTTGTTTACCCTTTCTGAAACATTTGATAATGTTAATCATCTCCTCTTCTAGATTTTCATGACATCACCCTCCTTGTTCTTCTATCAGACTCTTTTGCTGGTTCTTCACATCATGCCCACTAACCCTAGTGTGCCCCTAAGCTCTGTCCTAGGCACTCTTTTTGTTTTATATTGTCTCATTTGGCAATCTCATAAACTCATGCTGTCAGTCATCATCTCTATGGAGATGATTCCTAGATCCATTAATCTCTTTCCTGAGCTCCTTGGACAATTTTTGAAAATCTTGAATTGGATGTCCTATAGTCATCTCAAACTTGGCATGTCCAAAATGGAATTCATCTTTCCTTCCCAAACCCTGCCCCTTTCCCACCTTTATCTTTTTTTTTTTAAAACCCTTACTTACCTTCTTAGAATCAATACTAAGTATCTGTTCCAAGTATGAAGAGTGGTAAGGGCTAGGAAGTGTCTGAGATTTGAGATCAGATTTGAAGCCTGGACCTCTTTTCTCTAGGCCTTGTTTCTATTCACTGAGCCACTTAGCTATCAGGTTTACTCTTTATTGCTGAGGACACTACCAACCTTCCACACCTGGACTTGCCAACTTGGTAGCATCCTAAACTCCACTGGCACTCCATATATACGATCTATTGCCAAATCTTGTCATTTCTGTTTTTACAACATTTTTTTGTATATAGCTTCTCTCTTCTTGCAAAACAGCCATTTTGGTTCAGGTTCTTATCACCACTTGCCTAAATTATTACAATAGACTTTTTTTTATATAAAGATGTTTCATTTTACCAATTATATGTAATAAATTTCCACATAAGTTTTCCGAAAGTACACGGTCCAAATTGTTTCTCTCCCATTCCTCCCTCCCAACCAGAGTTAGCAAGCAGTTCAATCTGGGTTATACATGTATTATCATGTAAAACATTTCTATATTCCTTTTTTTAAGGGAATAATCATATAAAACAAAAAATTGGCTATTCTCAGCAATGCGATGATCTGGGACAATCCTGAAAGACATTTTTTTTTATAAATTTACTTATTTAGAGTATTTTTCTATGGTTACATGATTCATGTTCTTTCCCTCCCCCTTCCCAGAGCTGTCAAGCAATTCCACTGGGTTATACATGCATCATTGTTCAAAATCTATTTATCATTTAAAGTCAAAATCCCCAATCATATACCTACCAAATGACATGATCAAGCAGTTGTTTTTCTTCTGCATTTCAACTCCCACAGTTCTTTCTCTGGGTGTGGATAGTGTTCTTTCTTTTTCTTTTTTTTTTTTTTTTAAACCCTGCTCCAAGGCAGAAGAGTGGTAAGGGTAGGCAATGGGGGTCAAGTGACTTTCCCAGGGTCACATGGCTGGGAAGTGTCTGAGGCCAGATTTGAACCTAGGACCTCCTGTCTCTAGGCCTTGCTCTCAATCCACTGAGCTACCCAGCTGCCCCCCGATAGTGTTCTTTCTTATAAGTCCCTCAGCAATCCTGAAAGACTTATGACAAGAAATGCTGTCCATCTCTGGAGAAAGAACTGTTGGAGTTTTGGTTTTGTATAAGTGCTTTTACAACAGTGACCAATATGGAAATTTGTTTTGCATGAAAATAAAAAAGGGAAAAAACTTCCCCAAAACAAAAAAACCTTAATAAGTGAAAAATCACATGCTTTGATTTGCATTCTGATTCCAACAGTTCTTTCTCTGGAGGTAGACAGCTTTCTTTGTCAAAATTATCCTGGATCATTAAATTGCTGAGAGTAGCTAAATCTTTGACAATTGATCATGTCGCAGTATTGCTGTTACTTTGTACAATGTTCTCCTGGTTCTGTTTATTTCACTCTGCATCAGTTCCTGTAGGTCTTTCTAGCTCTTTCTGAAATCTTCTTGTTTATCATTCCTTACAGCACAATAGTATTCCATCACCCTCATGTAGCACAATTTGTTCAGCCATTCCCCATTTGAAGGACATCTCTTCAATTTCCAATTCATGACCACCACAAAAAGAGCAGCTATAAATATTTTTGTATTAGTGGGTCCTTTTCCCTTTTTTTTTTTTTATCTTTTTGGGACACAGACCTAGTAGTGGTATTACTGGATCAAAGGGTATCCTTTGCTTTATTAGCCCTTTGGACATAGTTCCAAATTGCTCTTCATAATGGTTGAATCAGTTCACAGCTCCACCAGCATTGCATTAATGTCCCAATTTTGCCACATCCCCTTCAACATTTATCACTTGCCTTTACTGTCATATTGGCTAATCTGATAAGTGTGATGTGTTACACTTACAGTTACCCTTACAGTTGTTTTAATTTGCATTTGCATTTCTCTAATCAAGAGGGATTTAGAGCATTTTTTCATTTGATCATTGAGAGCTTTGATTTCGTCATCTGAAAACTGCTTATCCATATCCTTTGACCATTTGTCAATTGAGGAATGACTTCCAAGATATTTATCAGAGAAATTTATTATAAAAATTTCTTCCCACTTTGTTTTCCTTCTAAACTTAGTTACGTTGGTTTTGTTTGCATAAAAACTTTTAAATTTAATATAGTCAGAATTATTCATTTTGCTTGTTATAATGTTTTCTATTTCTTTTTTGGTCATACATTCTTCTCTTCTCCATAGATCTGATATGTAAACTATTCTATGTTTCCTTAATTTACCTATAATATCACCCTTTATGTTTAAATCATGTACCCATTTTGACTATATGTTGGTATAAGATGTGAGATGTTGATCCATACCTGATTTTTGCCATACTATTTCCCCAATTTACCCAGAAGTTTTTGTTACATAGTGAGTTTTTCTCCCAAAAGTTGGAATCTTTGGGTTTATCAGTCACTAGATTGCTGAGGTCATTTACCCCTAATCTATTCCATTGATCTACCATTCTTTTTCTTAGCCAGTACCAGATTGTTTTGATGATTATTGCTTTATAGTACAGTTTAAAACCTGATACTGATGGGCCACCATCCATCTACAATAGACTTCTAATTGGTCTCTTTGCCTCAGGTCTTTTCAATTTAATATCACTCCCTTTCACTAAGCTCCAAAGATTCCCTCTTCCTTCCAAGATCCAATAAAACTCTGGCTCTTTAAAATTTTTATAACTTGACTTCTTTTGCCTTTACAAAATCCTTTTTTTTTTTAACCCTACCCTTCTGTCTTAGAACCATTGGTTCTAAGGCAGAAGACTTGCCCAGAGTCATACAGCAAAGAAGTGACCGAGACCAGATTTTAACCCAGGACCTCCTGTCTCTAGATCTGGTTCTCAATCCACTGAGCTACCCAGCTGCTCCTGCCTTTACAATATTCTTATCCTTTACTCCCTTTCACACACTCTTATCATCCAGCTACATAGACCATTCTTTCAAATATAACACTGTCTGTTCCCCATGCTGGGAATGCTCTGCCCCTCACCTCTGCTTCTGAGTTTCCCTGACTTTCTTCAATAATTCACATTTCAATTTAGCATAGAGCCTTTCCTGACATTCTCCCTTCCCACCCCCTTGCCCATTACATTATTCTGCCTATGTCTCATATATAACAAATTGTTTACATGTTGTCTCCCCTATTTTAGTAGGGAAGAGACAAGTTTCTTTTTCCTTGACATTCTTTGTATCCCCAGTGTGTAACATAGTGCCTGGCATAAACACTGATTAAATGCTTGTTGATTGACTTACTTGTCTGAATGATTGAAAGATGGATGAAATTGGAAGGAGAGGGGCAGCTGGGTAGCTCAGTGGAGTGAGAGTCAGGCCTAGAGACGGGAGGTCCTAGGTTCAAACCTGGCCTCAGCCACTTCCCAGCTGTGTGACCCTGGGCAAGTCACTTGACCCCCATTGCCCACCCTTACCAATCTTCCACCTATGAGACAATACAAGGGTTTTTAAAAAAAAAATTTGGAAGGAGAGGGGAGAGAATGGATCATTCAGAATTTTATATTTGGGCTCCTGTCCATCAGATTCAGATGTTTCAGTGTCATGGGAGCTAACTGGCTTAACATACTAAATGACTAGTTTTCTTTTGCCTTTTAAAAACAAGTTTCTAAATATGTAAGGTTGGTTCCCCCCCCACCCCCCTTAATTTCTGTCTTAAGAATCAATACTAAATATCCATTCCAAGACAGAGGAGTGGTAAGGGCTAAGCAATTGGGGTTAAATAACTTGTCCAGGGTCACACAGCTAGGAAGTATCTGAGGCCAGATTTGAACTCTGGACCTCCCATCTTTAGACCTGGTTATCCATTGAGCCACCTAGCTGCCTTAGTGTCTTTTAAAATCTTTCTTACTCCAGAATGATAAAACAGGGAATACTTCTCTTGTTAGGTGTTATAGAGAGAAAAGAAATGTTTTCCAGTTTGTTTGCTTCTTTATTTCTTTGGGTTGGCTGCCAGAGATCAAATATGGCTTCTAAGAAAGTGGAACAAATTTAAAACATTGTCATTGGTGTGTTATAGCTTGTTCTTTTTATATGAAGTGCTGACTAGTGGTTAGTCCTAGTGTACAGACTCTGTGTGTGTATACATACCACATGGCTACTCTGACAGTGAAGCCCTCTGTGATGTCAGCCAGCTGACCAAGGACTAAAATTTGAGCTCTCAGACAAGCTTCTGGGCTGAAGGAGGTTGATGTCATCTGCTTTATCTGGGTCCCCACCTTATTGTTCAGTATAACCATTTTAAATCAAAGGAATGGTTGTTAAGAAAGAACAAGGCATCATTTGTGACTGAAAGGGTCATACTGAAGATTTTTACTGTAAATAACTTTGGGACAGAGTGGGGGGAGGGGAAAATTTGATAGGGCTTCACTCCCACAACAGCATTGTGTGGGCAGCAACTGGTCTTTGGTGCTCTCTTTAAGCTGGTCTGAAGTGACGTATTGTCTATGTTTGGGTATTGTAGCAAATGCTGATTAAAGCTGGTAGAGCTGCTTCTGGCTGTTATCTTACAAGTGCCAGGAAACATTCTATTTCTGATTTTGAACATGTTTGTTGTATAGAGTATCTCCCTGCTCTTGATCATTTACTAGTTTTAGTACTATTTCACTTTGTGGCACAAAGATGAATTATGTTCCAGGGTTAAAAGCATGGCTTATCTGTGCCAAATTTGACTTTCCCTATAAAGAGAAATTGATCATTGTTAGAATGTTGGTTAGGAAATGTTTGAACCCAGGACCTCCCATTTCTAGGCTTGGCTCTCAACCTAGTGAGCAACTAGCTGCCTGTTCTTCTGGCTTTTGCTTGACAATCTATAAGGAGAGTGAACTCCTGCCTCTTTTTGTATTTTTCTGGCTCTAATTGTTAGGTTATTATTCCCCATCTAGCTTAAATCTGCCTCCCTTCTAGACATTGCTGCTGGCTGTGTCGTCTTGGGCTTTGCAAGGGAAACAAGACCATTCTCCCTTCCACATGACAGCTCTTCAGATCCTTGAAACAACTGTTATTAATCCTTCCACACTTCTTTCAACAATCTTCATGGCATGGCCTGGAGGGGCCTTCAATGTCTTAGCCATTTTCAACTCTTCTTCAGCTTACTAATGTACTTGTTTCATTGCGACCTCCAAAACATACCAGAGATGCCCTATTACTACATTCAGGATCCTTTGCTTTCAGTAGAACCTAAGATCAGATGAGCCTTTTTGCTGCTCTTGATGCATTTTCAACTTGCAGTCCACTAAAACCTATCAGATCTTTTTCAGACATTCTGCCACTTAATCACACTTCCATCATATTACAAATCATTGATAAAATATTAAATTGCGTAGGGCCAGGGATCTCATGTCCCTAAAGGACTCTTAGAGAACTCCCAATTTGACATTGAGCTATACATGCCTTTTTTGTTTTGTTTTAAATCCTTACCTTCTGCCCTTAGGATCAATATTAAGAATTGATTTCAAGGCACAAGAGTGCTAAGGGCTAGGCAGTTGGGGTTAAGTGACTTGTCCAGGGTCACATAACCAGACTATTCTTTTTGAATGGCCATTTAGTCGGATCTGTATCCAGCTAAGTATAATATCCACTCAAATAGCATTAGAAATGATCAATGCTATATAATCAAAAAGCTAGATAAACTATTTTTATAATACCTTGATCTAACAGTTCTAGTATTTTGGGGGGAAAATGGAAATAAGGTTAGTGTGACATGGATGTGTTCATAGGCTGGCTCTTGGTAATTATCACTTATTTGTCTAAATATTCACTAATTATCCCTTTGGTAATGCAGTCTAGAAATTTGCCAAGCATTGACATCAAGCTCACTGGCCTATAATTAGGTAGACTCCATTTTCTTCTCTGTTTTTGAAAATTAAAACATTTGCCTCTTAATAATCCTGGTGCCCCTATTCTTGTTCTCCAGTCTTTCAAGATTGTTCACAATGGTTCAGCAGTCATATCCACCAGTACTTTCTGTAGATCATTTGTGCCAGGATGCCTGGATTGTATCTCTCAAGGTCAGCTAGGCCTCTCCATTTATCTTCTCTTTCAACTCCAAGAAAACTCCTTTTTTTCTCCCAGTTCTTTATAATTGAAAGGTGATTTTATTTTCCAGAGAAAACAGGCAAAATAACAACTTTCCTCAGATGGCATTATTATTGTTCCATCCACTCCATGCAGCAAAGCTCTCTCTTGTTAGACACTCCCCCCATGTAGCTTTACAAATTTCTTTTTGTTGTACACATATAGAATACAATACTAATTTAGAGGATGAAGACATAACTCTAATAGAAGGATTAGAGAAGACTTAATACCAGAAGTAGTATATAATGGAAAGCCTAAGAATAAGAACTATAGTAAATCTGAGTAAGTCAAAAAAAGGGATGTGACTATTCCTAAAAGGTGTCTCTGATCATCTTAACTTGGTAACTGTATGTGTAGGGAGAATTGGAATAGAGAGCATGGAAGCAGGGAGATCAATCAAGACATTATTGCTGTCGTCTAGGCAAGAAATGGTTTAGGCCTACACTGAGGTGGAATGGGGATACAGAGAAGAGGATGAGTATAGTGTGCTAGGGACCTAGAATACAGAGACAAAAGTAAAACAGTTCCTGTCCTCAAGGATCTTGCAAACTATTAGGGGGAAAGTAAGTCTAGTCTGGATGTTAGAATGCATGAAGGGGAATAGTCCAAGACTGGAAAGATAGCATAGTGGTGCCACTGATAAAGAAATAGGGAAATTAGGTGGAAGAGAGGGGAAGATTTACAAGTTGATATCCAGGAAAGAGCTCAAAGTATAGCTGGAGCACAGATAAAAGATTGGGCCCCTAGGTGTAGATTTGGAAGGCATCATCCCCTAAGTCAGGGGTTGGCAACCTTTTTGGCCATGATAAACATAAACGCCACATTTTTTAAAATGTAATTTCATGAGAGCCGTACAGTGCTCACAGTTGCGCGCTCCTGTAACAGCACCTGAAAAAAAATTGACTTTATGTCTCCTGCAGAAAGAGCCATACGTTGCCAACCCCTGCCCCAAGTGATCATTGAAGTGATAAGATCACAAAGTTGGGGGGAGAGTGTGAGAGGGGAACCCTAGAGATAGTGAACATTTAGAGATTAGGGAAAATAGTCTACAGAATAGGCAGAAGGAGCAGCCAGAGAAGTAAAGAGAATATTAATTGCACTGAGGTTAGGGAAGGATGGATTTCAGGAAGGATGGAAATGGTCAGCAGGATCAGGTACAGTAGAGTACTTAAAGAGGATAACTAATAAAAGGCTATTAGAATGTGATGAGGTCTTTTGTTATCTAGATCCAGTGCCCTTCTCATCACCCACTTTTTTGTCAGCCCCTTGCAATCTGGATTTGGTCTCCATCTACTGGAACTACTGACCAGGTCACTAGAGACCAAGTCCTCTATATTGACCTTGTTTCAGTCTTCATTCTCCTTGACCTCTTTAAGTATTTAACATTATTAATTGATGACTTATCTCTCAGAGCCTGTGTTTAAGAGAATATGCAAAAGATTACAAACCACTTTGTATAGACTGCATAGCAACTGATAACTTTCCTCTTCCTCCTCAAAAAAGACTGATGTCATAGAGCATCATATACTAGGGAGATAATACATCTAAAGATTTCATCACCAACATGGAATTGGATGTTCTGCATTCTGCTGGTAAGTCAGAATATTGTTGAGTTAAGCAAAGTAGAAAGGGAGGCTAGCATGTGCTTAGAACGTGTCAGAAAACTCTTCTATAAATTAAACTACAAAGCATCTTAAGAGGGAGCAAAGTGCAGCAGCTGGGTGGCTCAGAAGATTGAGAGCCAGGCCTAGAGATGGGAGGTCTTGGGTTCAAATATGACCTCAGATACATCCTAGCTGTGTGATCCTGGGCAAATCATTTAGCCCCCATTGCCTAACCATTACTGCTCTTCTGTCTGAAACCAATCCTTAGTATCAATTCTAGAACAGAAAGTTAGGGTTACTTGAATAAAAGAAGAAAAAAGGATGTAGTACAACATAGTTCTTTTCAACTTTCTTACAGTTGGATGAATTAGACCTGTCACCTCCACAACCCTTTATAATTGTGGAAGGGAAATGATAATCCTATACTGTGTTTCAGCTCAGCCCTTTGACTTTTTCCTTACTTAAGAGTATGTGTTTTGTGTGTCCTAGCTAAATTATAAGCTTCTTGACAGCTTGGACTTTATTTTACAGATAGCTGTTAATTCAAGATCTGGTGAGAGACTTGCCTTTGTTGATTCTTAAAGAAAGGACATGAGACCCTACAGTACAATAGAACCTTGCTTGGAGTACCTGGAAGAATTTCAGTATGCAAAATACAGCTAATCTGGTTCTCCACATAGCCTAAATTCACCCTTTACTCATTGAAACAGCTTTTATTCTTTATTGACTTTCATGGGCCATTTCACCACAAATTTAGTAATTGCTAGTAACATTGACTTGTACCATCCTAATGTGCCAAGAGAGTGGCAAAATTAATTAGGACTGGGCAGCTTTGAACAAGTGGCAAGCAGGGCAGTTGTCAAAGCCTCTAATAGGAGAACATAGAAAACCGTATAAAATGTAATGTTTACATAGATTTTTCCCATGGGTTTAATTTTGTAGAGTATGTCATTTTTTGGTTGCATCTTGAACTCCTCTGCATTTTGGAATATATTCCATTGCTTTCTATGATCTCTGGTGGGTACATAACTATCTTGTGTTATTCAAATTTGAGGCAGCTAGGCAATACAGTGGATAAATTGCTGGTCCTCAAAGTGGCCTATGTTTAAATCTGACTGTATACACTTAAAAGTTGCATGACCCTTAGGAAGTCAGGGTTTCCCTGTTTGCCTCAGGTTCAGTTATTACAGCACTTTCTAGGGTTGTGAGGATCAAATGACATAACATTAGCCCTTAGCACAATGCCTGGCACATAGAAGATACTATATAAATGCTCATTTCCTCTTTAATTAATAGTCTTTATCTTTGGTTGCTTGCAAAATTTGTTGTTTGTCGTTGGAAGTTTTATTTAACCATATTATATCCTGGAATTTAAAGCACTGGATTTTCTTTTGATGGAAAAATGTATTCTTTCAAATTGGGTCCTTTGTTTTCTATTGAAATAAAAATCCTTCCTAGATGGATGGGAGATGATAACCACTCACCTAGGGAACTATCTAGGCCAGTAAAGCACAAACCCCTTGGCTTTAGAAACAAAGTTTTAATTTTATAATAGGAGTAAATATATATATTTATAAATAGGAGTAAAGGGAAATGATAGGTAATTTCCTAAAACCACATCTTTCACCTCACAGTGAATTAGCTTTTCTCCTTGAGAATTCACTCAAGCTACTTGTAATATAATACTCAATTCTCTAAGACCCAAAAAACCCAGCTATCTGACTATAAACTAACCTAATTTATATGAATTACAAAAAAGGATAAATAGAAAGGACTCACGGATGTATTTGAGCCCTTACCTAAAGCCTGGGGTTGTTCTTAGGGATACCCAGTGTCCTAGATTACTAAACTCTGGGTTTTACCTTCACCAGTGGATTTCTGACAGATGGATCTCAGGCAGATGGTCTCTGTACTTCAGAGAATAGCAGTATACTCCAAGGCAAATAATCCAACACAGGAATCACTAATCTTTCCACAAGATTAGGAATCCCAGTGAAAATGCCAGAGCAAAAGATCTTCCTTCCCAGTTCAGTCAAAGCCAGATTCAGAGTGCCCATTAATTTCCAGTAAAAACTCCCAAGATCCTTTTCTCTTTGTCAGAATCTTCTCCCAGGGCTTGTATCCCAATTCTCTTCCTTTCCTCTTAAAGCTAATCAATGAAATTTACTCAATCCCTTACTTCCTACACTATATTCAGAAGTCCTGGGCAATTTACTTGTATTATTTCTTGAATTATGGTGTTTATATTTTTTAATTATTTTGAACATGTCTGTGTAAGTTGTTCCCATGCATCTTGTTTTCAAGATCAGTGTGTTTTGCTTCTAGAGAGATCATGTATTCTTTTAATGTTACTGTTGTTTGTTTTTTTTTTCCAAGATTGTCCTTCACTTCAATATATTTGTTTTCCCAATCTTTTTTCTACTTCTTTAGACTCACCACTGTGATTCAAATTTCTCTCTTTAAGAATGCTTGGAAATTTTGTATTTTATTAAGTGCCCATACTTTCCTCTGAAGATATATAGTCAATTTTGATGGGTAGGTGATTCTTGGTTGTACACTTGATTCTCTTGCCTTCCTGAATATCATATTCCAAGCCTTGCAGTCCTTTAGTGTGGAGGCTGCCAGATCCTGTATAATTCTGACTAGGGCTCCTTGATATCTGAATTGTCTCTTTCTGGCTGTTTGCAATATTTTCTCCTTGGCTTAGAAGCTCTTGAATTTGGCTATAACATTTCTGGGGGTTGTCTTTTGGGGATTTAATGTAGGGAGTGATTCTATGGATTCTTTTCATTCTTTTGATTTTTGCTTTATTAATTCTTGCTGTCTTGTGAGATCATTAGCTTCTGCTTGCCCAGTTTTAGTCTTTAAAGACTGATTTTCAGCTATGATCTTTTGATTTTCCATTTTGGTTTGGTCTATCCTACTTTTCATGGCTTCCAGCAAGTAAGTTCTGGTCTCTAATTTGCTTATTACCTAATTTGATTTCTGTGCCTCTTTTTCCATGTGGGCAATTTTGTCATTTAAGCTGTTATTTCCTTTTTGTATTGCTTTCCTTTCTTTTTCCCATTTTTCTTCTATCTTTCTTACTTGGTTCTTGAACTCCTTTTTGAGTTCCTTGAGAGCTTGTGACCAATTTCCTTTTTTTTTTTTTTTTGAAAGTTTGGATGTGTTTGCTTGTTTGTCACTCCAATTCTGCTTCTGTGTTTTGCTCTTTTTCTCCATAGAAATTATCCAGGGTCAAGAGGTTTTTTTTGCTACTGCTTATTTCTTTTGCCACTAGTGGGTTGGGGTTCCTGCATATTGATTACTTTCTTTGTGTCTGCCTCACAGAGCTTTGCCTTGATAGTATCTTCCCTTCCCAGTCTGAATCTAAGTGAGGATAGGTAATAATGTTATATTCTTTGTGTAGTGTGCTTTAAAGTGTTTTGCCCTGAGGCTGTCTTTCCAGCCTTTGGTGCCTTGGCTGTGTCCAACTTTGTTTCTGCCCAGGCTCTGAGCTCTTCAGCCTCTTGTCTCACTGCCTTGCACTGCCCTCAGGGGTAAGTCTGTGGTGCTTTGAGATTGCCCCAGCTAGGGGGCAGCTGGGTAGCTCAGTGGATTGAGAGCCAGGCCTAGAGACGGGAGGTCCTAGGTTCAAATCCGGCCTCAGCCACTTCCCAGCTGTGTGACCCTGGGCAAGTCACTTGACCCCCATTGCCTACCCTTACCAATCTTCCACCTATAAAGTCAATACACAGAAGTTAAGGGTTTAAAATAAAAAAAAAAATACAAAAAAAAAAAAAAAGAGATTGCCCCAGCTGTGCTTCAACTCTGGCCAGGTAGGTGGTGTGGGGGAGCGGTCATCAGCCTGCCCTTTGATTAGTGCAGTTTCCTCCCCTTAGAGAATCCCCAAACACTGCCTACCTTTCAGACTGTGTCCAGTGCCAGAGCCCAAAACTCCTGGTTTTGATCTCTGTCTTTTTTTTTTAAACATTTATTAATATTCATTTTTAACATGGTTACATGCTTCATGCCCCTACTTTCCCCTTCACCCCCCCCCCCCCCCCC
>NC_058131.1:481383947-481441444 GCF_016433145.1 Gracilinanus agilis | reverse complement strand
CCTCTCCTGCAGTTCTTCCTCTGAATGTGGGTAGCATTCTTTACCATAAATCCCTCAGAGCTATCCTGGGTCATTGCATTGCTGCTGGTTAGAAGTCCATTACGTTTGATTTTACCACAGTATATCAGTCTCTGTGTACAATGTTCTTCTGGCTCTGCTCCTTTCGCTCTGCATCAGTTCTATATTTACAAATATACATTTATTATTTATTTTTTTATTATTTTATGTTTTTTGTATATATTATTTATTATATATTTATTATATATTTACAGAAATATAAATTGATCTCTGTCCTTTTGAGATGCATTGTAATGACTGATTGGAAGGAGATGCAGAAGGCTCCTGCTACTATGCCACCATCTTGACTCTGCCACTCTAAATTTCTCTCTTATATAGATTTTTTCTACTTGTACTTCCTACAAATTCGGCCATTTGTTACCTTGTGACTTCTCTCAAGATTCTGATTTCTGTGGTTCTTTGCTCTCTTGAGAATCCACGGGGTTCCTTGTTTCATCAAGTATGGCTTGATTTCCTTTGGCTTATATTTGTTTAGAGAAGTTTGTAATTTTGTGGATATTTTGGTATTTATCTTCCCTTCTATTTTTAGAATCATTATCTGCTTCAATTTAATAGAACTTAATTTTTATTTTAAAAAATTTAATAGAATTTTTTTGTTGTTTCTACATTTTTCCTTAATATACATTTTCTGACTCTTTGCCCTTGGTTAGTAGTTTTACTACCAGGTCTAGACCCCAGTGATATTGAAGTCCTTAGGAGAACTGGCCTCAGTCCCTGTTCCAGGTAGGTTTAGAGGGGAATAGAACTGGACTATTCCTAGCTGAATTCCTGTCCCCTTTCCTTCAGGCCTGGTGTAGCCATGCTCACTAACCTCCTACTCCATTTCACTACATTCTTTAGTTCTCTGTCAAGGCTCAGTCTGGGTTTCCTCAGACAGAAGGGAAGCATGATTTTCAACTTGGATGCATGCGTGCACACATGTTCCTGAGATTGGATCAAGTTAAGACTTTCTACTTGTTACAACAGGACCATGAGAAAAGAGCAAGAGTAGGATGTGCTGGCAGAGAACTTGGAGCAATAGAGAAATTTCTGAGTATGTATATCCAAAATACAGTCTTAAGAATTGGTTTGTGGGCCTTACCTTGTTAGGCTTCTTCCTTTCTTGTCCTGTGTACATAGCTGTAATTGCTTAATCTCTGTTGCATAATTCTTCTTTTGTTTGGTTTGGTTTTTTGTGACTTGAGAGGACTGGAGAAATGTCTGGTCCTCCATCTGGATAGTTAAGTGACTGACTCCTGAATCTTTTTTTTCTAATTCTTAAATATTTTGCTAGTACTCTGCCTATGGTGAAAGCATCTTGAAAATCCTTTCAGAATTAAGGGAAAGGGGCAGCTGGGTAGCTTAGTGGAGTGAGAGTCAGGCCTAGAGACAGGAGGTCCTAGGTTCAAACCCGGCCTCAGCCACTTCCCAGCTGTGTGACCCTGGGCAAGTCACTTGACCCCCATTGCCCACCCTTACCAATCTTCCACCTATGAGACAATACACCGAAGTACAAGGGTTAAAAAAAAAAAAAAGAATTAAGGGAGAATACGAGTCTTGAATGAATGAATGACAAGATATTGGGGAAGTGTCTGGGAGCAGAGTTGATCTAGATAAGTAAAACCCAGAAAACTTTAGAAGCTCCATATCACCCAGGCTACATAGCAATTCTTTATGTACTTCTGTTTCTTTTTTTCACTCCCCCCACTCCCAATATTCTGTGTTTTCACAGTTACTTAGGATGAGTATTCATATTAAAGTATATTCTTGACATTAGCTACTCTGTATATACAATTAGCACATATTCCCCTTCCTACTTTTTAAGATGTGAGCTTCAGTTGACTTTCTCTTGAAGGTGTTTTTTTTTTTTTTTTTAATATAAATCATTGCTTCTGTGTTGGGATATCAGATAGATAAAGTAGCTGGAACAAACCTGTGGTTTAACATCACTTTCCATCTAAGCAAAGGTTAATATAAGACCTCTATAATCAAAAGCTAATTTTTTTTTGCTGTTAGAAGGGAAGAAAAGAGAATCCCTTTGAAGAGGATATACTCTCTGTAAGGGGCAGAGAGAGAACTTATCTAGGATATTGATAAGTATGTTATCTGAATAGCATTTAAGCAGAAAATATAAAATTATCAAGTTGAACTCCTAAGAAGCTAGATGACCTTACCAAATGATCTGTGATTAGAAGATTTTAATTAAAGAAAACTAAAAACAATCATTTTAGTCTATTGGTCTTTGCCAACTCTGGTTAGTCACAAAGCTTGGCCCAATTTCTCACTCTCTAATTTTAGATACCTGCTGGTTTTGTGTAATGGGATTGCTGGGGAGGGAACAGGGAGCAAGAAAAGAAATTTTGAGAAGATCTGTGACTTGATGTCTAAGCAGCCTCAAAGTGCCATCTGAGAGATGAAAGAGCCTACTGAATTGCTGAATTCAGTGAGATAGAACAACTGAATTGATTTCTACCTGGAGGAAGAAGGAGATAGTGAATTTTAAATATATATACATATATATGTATGATGAATTTTAAGTATATGTAAATGTATGTGTAAATAAAAATATATATATATAAAGACAATTAATAGATAGCTTAGTAAGAATAGATTTGGGGGAATTAGTTATTGATAAGGAGATAAGTCAGGCTTGAGTAAATCTCAAGCAAGAAACAGACTCTTGCAAGTCAGAAGGGTATTGGGTAAAGTTTAGTTTCTTTAGATTAGGGAATATATCCTCGAATCCTATGTTTATCCTTTCCTTCCTTTCCTTAAACCTTTAAAGAATTTATTAAATAGGTTTTGTTATAACGTTGACTCTAGTAAGTCTGTAATCATCCTTCTCCAGCCAGGTAGATGCAATTATTATAACTGACTCTCAGCTCACATAAGCTGCCTAATAAGGATCAATAAACCCAACAAGAACAGTTACTGTATCAATTATATCCTTACAAGAATGTATAGAGAATATAAAAGTGAAGAAAAACCTTTAGGGAACTATGAGTGTTTATTATTGGACACACCATTTCTGTTTAGCAAATTTCTTTATAATAAAAGACACATTCCGGGGGCAGCTGGGTAGCTCAGTGGATTGAGAGCCAGGCCTAGAGATAGGAGGTGCCAGGTATAAATTTGGCCTCAGACGCTTCCCAGCTGTGTGACCCTGGACAAATCACTTGACCCCCCATTGCCTACCCGTATCACTCTTCTGCCTTGGAACCAATACACAGTATTGATTCCAAGATGGAAGGTAAGGGTTTAAAAAAAAAAAAAAAAAAGATACACTCCCAAAGAGATAACAAGGAAAAATACTTGTACAAAAATATGTATAACCGTGCTCTTTGTAGTGGCAGAAAGTTAGAAAATAAGGAGGTGTCCATCAATTGGGGAATGGTTGAACAAATTGTGGTATCTGATGGTTATGGAATACTATTGTACTGAAAAGAATGATGAACTGGAGGATTTCTATGAACTGGAAAGAACTCCAGGAATTGATGCAGAACAAAAAGAGCAGAACCAGGAGAACATTTTACACAGAGACTGATACATTATGGCATAATCGATTGTGATGGACTTTTCTACTAGCAGCAATGCAATGACCCAGGACAAGCCAGAGGAACTTATGAGAAAGAATGCTATCTACATCCAGAGAGAACTGTGGGAACAGAAGAAAAACATAATCAATCATGTGGTTTGATGGGAATATGATTAGGGTTTTGATGATAAAAGATCACTATTGCAAATATGAATAATATGGAAATAGGTTTTAAACAATGATACATATATAATCCAGTGGAACTGCTTGTCACCTCTGGGAGAGGGGATAGGGAAGGGGTGGTAAAAACCATGAATCATGTAACCATGGAAAAATATTCTAAATTGATAATAAAAGGTACACACTTTATTGGGGATGGAGAGATTTTTTGCTTTGAACCACTTCTTTATGTGTGTGCATTATTTGTTTTTTAAAACATCTGTATTCTCAGGTTTCTCCTCTCCGTGGAACTCTCTAGGAACAAAGAAGTATATATAGTTAAGCAAAATAAAGAGATTGGCCATGTTTTACAGTATAGGCTTCGTTCCACAACCATAGTTACCTCTTTGCTGAGAGGAGGGAAGTACATCGTACTGTCATTCCTCTGGAGTTGAGATCAAGCCATTTCAATGATCAAAATGTTGATTTTTTTTTTCAGTGTTTGCTTTCCTTACATTTTGATGTTGGTTGGTTTTAGGCTATTGTGTAAATCATTTTCTTAGTTGTATTTACTTTGTTCTTCAGCAGTTCCTACAATTTCTTCAAGTTCTTCATATTCCAAAACCTCCTCTGCAGATTGTCTTTAGTTGCACAGGTAATGGTAGTATAGGGTTGTGACTAGTGTTTTTCCACAGTCAATCGTAGTACCTCCATAAGTCCTCAATTGACAGTGGAAGTGTCTCTCTTATGTTCATCTGTACTGTGGCTGAATTTGCCTGTAAAAAAAGGTTTTGGAAAATTAGGCTAAGACTATCCAATTCATTATACCCACAAAGAATTAACAAGTCACTGACATAGTTGTTAGTACTGTGGAAGTTAAGATTTTTCAGTTTTTTAAGCTAGACTGTTTCTTCTCTTCTCCCTTTCCATCTTCTTCCCCCATAAACCTTTCCTACCCAACTCCCCAAACTCCTTCAAATAATATATTTTTTCCTTGCTAAATGCATATCAACATATTATCATATCAAGTATTTTAAATGGGACCTTTTGGAGTATTTTAGGAAACCACAAAGAAATAGGCTTATACCTTTTAGGGAAATAGGGTATGCCTGTGCCAACTCTGGACTCATCAGAACCTTGTTTCATTTGGTTCATTTGTCAGTGACCTGGCTTGGTGAGGAGATTAAATCAATGTTTATTTTTTTCCACTCAATAGCATATCCTTCATGCATAAACCATATTCATTTACTTTTAAATATTGCTTATCACTATTTAATCATTACCATCTTCCTTAAGAACTAAGCTAATACAACGAGCAAGTCTAAAATACTGGTTTTTATATGAATATGCTTTGGGGAAAAGACTGACTTTATTTGCAACTTTTGGTCTTAGCCGCTAGCTGCCTTCCAACTGGAGTTTTATCTTTTCAGAATGTAGAAATCAGATATCCTCTTTGCCTTTTAGAATTTTCTTTTTCCTGAGTGGAGAAAGGTAATATCTGGTGAGAGCAGCTAGTTTTCTTTGCCCTGTCTATGTAAAAATTCTTATCTTCTTGAACCAAATATTTCCATAACAGTTTGAGCTTTTTCTGTTATTAAGTTGTTTCTGAGGAGATAGAAGAATGGCATTAAACTGTATCCAAAAGTCTTGCCATTGGGTACCTTGGAACTCTACTCAGGCAATTCAGGTTGCTTTTTGGTTGTTTTGACCCAACAACCCACACCCCCCTGTTGAAGATCTTTCTAATCAGTCAGCAAGCCTTTAACAAATGAAATGATTGCTGTCAAGGGGTAGGTGATAGAGAAAACCATAGACAGTAATAGTGTTTGTGGAACAATAAAGGCAGTGCTTTCACATCCTCCAATTATTACACATTTGCTAGTTTCACAACTCTTATCATGTGTCCAAGAGACAGTTGTGCAGTCTAACTAGGGTTCTGAACAATTTCCAGATTCCTAACTTTTATTGGGCCCTAGGTCTGTCTCACATTATTTCAGCATTCCTTCAATATGTGGGTGTTGAAACATGGGGAACTGAAAAGAGATATAACAAAATCTTGGGCTTTTTTTCAACGTAATAGGCTACATAGCAAGAGTAGGGAAAGAGGGCAGCCATTTTTAATGCCTTGATAAAACTTTTTTAATTAATTTTACATTCTTTCTAAAAAATTTAAATGACAAATTCTCTCCTTCCAACCCCTTCTCCACCTGTTTAGAAAGCAAGCAAAATATAATGTGCAATTATGCAAAACATTTCCATAATAGGCATGTTTTTTTAAAAAGCCAAAAATAAAGTGGAGTGAAAAAATGCTTCAATCTGCATTCAGACTTCATCAGGCTTGATAGTGTTTCTATAGTAATTTGTCAAATTAAAATTGGCAACTTACCTTTTTTAACAGTTTCAGTACATTTATAAAGTAGGATCCTATGGTTTTTTTTAATTAATTACCACAGTGATGTGCAGTTTGATTTGATGAAATCTTATTTTAATGATTTGCTTTAAGCATTAATGACTGAAAGATGTCTTTAGGCCTCACCTTGTATAGGAATTCAGAGTCCAAGCTATAGACAAACTGCCAAGCTCTCATAAAGTTTTGTTTTTAAGAGTGGTAAGAGCTAGGCAATGGGGATTAAAGTGACTTGCCCAGGGTCACACAGCTAGGAAGTGTCTGAGGCCAAATTTGAACCCAGGACCTCCCATTTCTGGGCCTGGCTCTCAATCCACTGAGCCACCCAGCTGCCCCCTCTCATAAAGTTTTGCTTAGCCAGGATGATTTCACATTGCAAAGGAGAAGGGCTTCTTACCATTTGTTTATCTATGGCTAAATGCAGGTGGCCTTCAAAACAGTAACTGAGGTAATTTGTCTGCTATACTAGCTTAGGCTAAGGACTCTCTAACGGCTAGTATCTATTCTGTAGTGTGAAAACCAAAATAAAATTAAAAGCCATAACTCCTCCCATGCAAAAATAAAGATTTGGAAAGTTTGTCATCTTGAAATTATAGTTATATCCAATTTCCTTTTCGGGACCCATTTCTTTCCTATTTTCTGTCTTGTTTCTCCTATCTTATGGTAAGCATGGTAGTTACTGACCAACCCCCTGGAGTGTAAAAATTAGTTCCACAGAGAAAACTTAAACATCCCTAAGATTGTTTTTTAGCTGCTTTTTCATGAACTCTTATAGGGTTAATTGTCGGTTCCTTTTTTATTGAAAAAAAAAATTTAAACAGAATGAGTTTAAAACCAACAGTTTCTGTAAAAATGAGATTTTGTTTTAGTGCCAAATTTATATAGACTACAAAAATTCCCACCAACACTGTATCTCTTTCTCTCTCTCTCTCTGTCTCTCTCTCTCTCTCTCCCTCCCTCCCACCTCCCCCCCTCCCCCAGGCTTGAAGGTACAGTAGCCATTCATGAACCTGATCTCACTGCTAATTGGCCCACAGAAGCTTTGACCTATTCTGTATCTAACCTGGGCCCTCTCACCCCTCCCATGGCATCTCATTGGCGGGTCCTACTCCACAGCTTCATAATACTACCACTACCTCATTCAGGGCCTATGGGGCCAGTGCATAAACCTGATTGGCACTTGTCCTGCTGTAGCTCAGAATTTCCAAACTCAAGTAATCTACCAGCCTTAGCCTTTCCCAGCAGCAGGGATTAGATTACAGGTGTGTGCCACCACACCTGCCACACTCCTAAAATTTTAGCATTAGAAAGGAACCCTCTTACTTTGACCCATACCCAGTTGAACTCCAGAGCTCTAGGCAGTTTGACTCCCTAGAAAATTCAGGTTCTTTACCTGCTACAGGAAACCTCAATCCAAATTCCAGAATGTCATTCTGTTTCTAGAATAACTACATAGGTCTCTGGTGAAGAAAGAAGTTGAATAGAGAAGAAGATCTTAACTATCTGTGAGCTTGGCTATGAGCCCTATCTATATAGTCTTTGTTGTGTGTAGTAATAAAAAAAATCAAAACTTTTCTATGTCATTTAATCATATAAAATAGAATAATGTTAGAGTAGCCCTTCAATATGAAAGGAAAACCTGTAGAAATAACTAGTCTCAGTTTGTAGTATAGTTAGATTGATAGAACAGATCTCAATTTTGTAAACTGGTATCTATTTGGACTTTTTACCTCAATCCTGTTTCTGATGATAGCTGGATAAGCCCTAACAGACAAATGTGAACTCCTTTACATGATTTTCCTTTAGAGATGATGAGGAAGAATATCTGTTATTCCCTTCCAAAACTGCATTTATCATCTGCTCTTATTTTCTTTTGCAGATTACAGATTCAGCTGGCCACATCCTGTATTCTAAGGAAGATGCAACCAAGGGGAAATTTGCCTTCACCACTGAGGATTATGATATGTTTGAGGCATGTTTTGAGAGCAAGGGTAAGTGGTCACAAAAGGTTGTTTCTGTATGATAGGTGCTCTCCCCAATTTTGGTTTGCAGGGAACTCCTGAAGTGCAATCAGAAGTTAGGCAGAGCATGAACTTCCTGTGTCTTGAATGGCTGTGAAGGGGAAATGAGACCCAAGTATCTATACTCACGTAAATAGAAGTGAAAGTTAGCTAATTAGTCCTCTTTCCTCATGTGCAGTAACTGGAATTGCTCTGAGTCTTGTGATGTGCCTTAGGTTGAGTAGCTAGGCTTGATTTTAGTATAGATGCCCAGAAAACTATTCACATTTGGACATAGCTTTTATTTTTCTGTAATTTAGAACAAGATTTGATTCTTCTTTCATTGTGTGATAGAGCTAAGAACTACTTGATGTTGGCTATTTCTGGATGAGTGCCTTAGTTGAAGTTATTTTTTATTTTCATTTTCAATTAAAAATCATTCGTTCCTCTTCTCCCCACATTTAACAGAAAAACAAAACCTTTATAACATATGCTTAGTCATCCACAACAAATTCCCACATTGTCCATGTCCAAAAAATGTATGTCATTTTGCATTTTGAATCTGTCATTTCTCTTGTCAGAGGTGAGTAGTATATAATTCAATGCTCTGGAATCATGGTTGGTCTTGTGCCTTAAAAGAAAATTTTCTATTCATAGTTTTTGTTTTTGTACCACATATGTTTCCCGAGATAGCTTCATCTCCCTACCCCCTTGACCCAAGAGACATATCATTTAGGAAAAAAAAAAGTCAGCAAAACTAATCAGCATGTCCTAGTTAATATCATATGCAGAGTAGGCCTTGGTCTTAAGGACATTTTCAGCAACTCGTGCCCCTAAATGGTTAGACTTTCATTCATTACATTTTCCTAGAACATGCAGCTTCACCATGAAGGTTAGAATTCCTAGCAAGAACTAGTTGATTCCAACTGATCAGTTCCAGTCCTGCTTAGTTTAAAAGCTAGTCAGGATATTAACAATGATAACACATCTTTTTATTTGATCCTCACAACAGTTCTATGAGTAGGAATTATTATTGCTCATTTATAGGAGCAGTAGCTAAATCCCAAAAGAGGTGCCAAGTGCCTTGCTCAAATCCACACAGCCTGTAAATGGCAAGGCAGGGAGCTTGCCTGCCTTGCACATTTAATGCTCATCTCATTGTGAGGTGCAATGAACTGGCTTATAAATAAAGAAGTGAAGTAACTAAAGGACTTCTTCTATAATGTTAATATTCCCCCAGGTCTCATATGGCCCACTGCCTACCAGACATTTCCACTTACTTGATCTGCTATCAACTTAAATGCGACACAATTCAAAATTTATTGTATTCTTTTCAAACTGTCTCTTTCCTGACATCCATGTTTCTGTCAATGGCACCATTGTTTTCTCAGTCATAATAAGCTCAAAATATTGGAAGTCTTCTTATTCTCCTTCCTCTTCATTACTTGTATCAAATCTGTCACCAGTTCTATGAATAATTCCTTTGAAAATTTTATTATTTTCTATTCCCAAGTTAATCACCTTAGTCCATACCCTAATTATTTTATGCCTGGATTTCATTATCCTCCTTATTTGCCACCTTTCTTCTGTTCCATCATGTGAACCATTGCCAGATTAATCTTTCTCAAACTACTTTCGTCAGCATTTCCAAATGTAAATCCTGTGATCCTGGGCTCATGTATTATACCCCTTTTTAAAAAACATGTAGTAGGCTCACCAACATAGAATAAAGTTATGGAATTATGGAATTTTAGACTTGGAAGTCGATCCTGAACTTGGTATTTAAAGAGCTTCCATAGTTAATATTTCCCTTGCATACATTAACTTTAAATTTCTCTCCCAACATGAACTTTTCCTCCAGCTAGCTTGATCCTCATGTCTTTTGGAAAACACTATTCTTAAACATGCCCCAACAGTTTTGTTCACATCGTCTTCTGGTTTGGAAAGCCCTCTCCTCCTCCAACACAAGCCCTACTTCTCTCAGCAGTAAGCTTTCCTAAGTCATTGCAGTTCATAATCTTCCTTCTATGATCTCCGATAGCATTTCTAGAACCACTTACTATAATGTTATTTAAGTGTTCACAGGCATGTCTTGCCTCACCCCAGCTAAGTTTCTGAAAGATAGGCATTGAGCCCTATATTTATTATTTGCTTTCCTACAGGTTAGTTCTAGATACTATAGTTCAGTATACCACTGTAGTAGTATAGTTCTGGGCACATAAGAATTTAGCAGTTATTAAACATTGTGCTTGGTCTGTGATGGAGAGCCTGTGGTACACTGAGACCTTTTTTAGGTACGTACAAGCCCCTGGCTTGTCTGGCTGGGAGCCTGGCCCTGCCCCAGAATGCAGGGGGTGGGGCTCTCCAGCCTCTCTTCCCGTTCCAGACAGAACTTAGCCCTGGCTTCACTGCTGGACTGCCAGCCCTGCCCCAAAGAGGGGCAGGGTGGTGATGGTGGTACATGGCACAGGGTCCCTAAAAGGTTCACCATCACTTTGTAGGTGATGTACATTAGCACTTATAGCAACAGCAAAAAAAAAAGAGAGGTGTATAAGAAAGTGAGTTAGAGGAAACAAAGTTCGATGAAGTTTAGGCTGGAAGACACTTAAGTACTTCCTGAATGAATGAATGAATAATTATATACCCTACAGAGAACTTGTTTTCAGATTTATTAATATCTTCTCTATTAACGTTTTTCTTTCTGATGCCACCTAGACTGAAGTCTATCTTTATAAGCTGATATAAAGCTAAAGCTAAAAGAGATTTTTTTTTTAATGGGAAACTTTCTAGGGGCTTTGTTATCTGGAACCAGACCTGGCAGAGGGCTGAGGTTTTACTTGTGATTGAATAATATTATGCTGTGGCAAAGTGGGAGCTGGTGCAAAGAAACTGTTAGTGTTAGGCAAAGGATATCCTGGATAGATGGGCCAGGTGCCTTTATGAGCTGCTTGGATTTCATAATTCCTAAAATGAGGAAAGGGAAATTTAAAAATGTTTTTATAACTCCTATAGGAACTATGGCAATATCAGGGTTGCACACCTAGGTTTTTGGGGAAAGTGCTCTGAAAGTACCACCACCTGTTGATGCGATTGGGAATCAGATATCAGCTTGACATTCAAAGCTTTCTGTAGTTTTATTTTAGCTTTCCTATCCCTTATCTAATGAACCTACTGCCCTAACCATGTTTGTCTCTTTACTGTCTTCTGAACATACTGGGCTCATTCCCATCTCTGGGCTATGTCTACCCTTCCCTCTCTTTTCTCCCTCCTTTTTCTTTCCCATCCTTCATTCTTTCCCTCACTCTCCCCTGCCCCACTCTTACCTCCCAACTTGAATTACACATATCCCCCTACCCTCCTTCTTTCTAAGTTCTCCCAGTCTGCTCAAAGCCTGACTTCTTAATGGAATCTGTACTCCCACCATTGGCCCACAATTCTCCTTTTTCTGACTTCTAGCATTTATTATTTATGTCACTGCTTTTGGCAGCTAATCAATAAGATCTTTAAGTACAGGGACCATATCCCTGGCAGATATGTTATCTGTAAATACTTGTTGAATTTAATTCCACATTATTATTAAGACTTACTCCTATTTTCAGAGAATATGTTTCTCAGCTTGGTTAGCTTTCATGGACAAAATACTGGATTCAAATAAAACTCTGATCCTAGATTCTAGAGTTGGATTTAGAGTTCGGTTAGTATAATCTCCTTATTTTGCTAATGAAAGAATTGAAGCCTGAAGAGTGTAAATGGCATGTCTGAGGTAGAGTTAGAATTTGAATTCTGGTCCTTGGACTCCACACATGGAATTCTTTACAGTATGCCCAATTGTCACACTGCTTGAATGTCACTTCTTAACATTTGCTGTATGGCTAATCACTTAACCATTGCACACTTAAAATACCTACCTTGCAGGCTTGTAAGAAATTAAGAGAGATAATAGATTGCAGAGCACTTTGTATTATATAAATGTGAATTTATTGACGCCTGCTATGCATGATGCATCTTAATTTTAAGATCTTGGATCACAGAATCTTATGGTTGCCTTTTCCTTTTCACCTACTTGATAAATAAGAAAAGAATTCCATTTTACCACTCCGGGTCAGAGATGAACTTTTTGTTAATATGACCATTGTTTTATTGATTGCTTCCATCATAAATAGACCTTTTTCTGAAGAACAGAGACCTTTCTTTACAATGACATCATCAGAGAATTATAGACTTCAAGTTGGAAGGAATATTCAAGGCCATGAAGTTCATCCCCTCTGAATTTACAAATGAGAAGGCTGAGGTTAAATGACTTGTCCAGGGTCATACGACTAGTATATGTCTGAAACAGGATTAAACTCAGGTTTTCCTAACTCTTAAGCCCAGTGCACTGCCCAGTTTGCTACCAGGCTTTCTTTTTGTCCATACTTTAATGGTTTTACTTAAGTTCTGAATTTTAAGGGTTTTAATACTGTATACAGAAAGAGAGATTTTTGTTGTTTTGGGGCCAGAAAGCCTAGATTTAAAATAGTTTATTGCATGATAGAATCTGTGGTCTCTTCTTTGTGTCTGTATTGACTATGTGGTATCTTATTCACAACATTTTAATCCTCTGTGAGCCTCATGCCCATGGGGAATTTGTCAGTGCAGTTCCTTCAGATGAGTGAAATGTATGTGTCAGTCTAAGCCAATGACCACCACCAGCTGATTTTTCTCCCACTTGGATTCAAATTGTTTTGACTTTGTGAGCTTTATTTCACATTCCCATAGTCCTGTGTTTTTTTTCCTCCCTCCCTATCCCTCTAGCACCAGCTGCAGTATCTTGTGTCTTACACACTTAGTACTGTTTGCCAGCAGCCTGTTCTCTTTGCTTTCCGGAGTCCCACACAGATCTAGGCTTTGTCTGGAGCGCTTGTGATTTTAGGCAGAGACGGGAATTCTCTGCAGCTGAGTAGGGGGAGGGACTGCCCATTTCCCTTTATTGAGAGGGTGGGGGCAAGGAGAGAGAGAGTGGGTGGGTGATTTCCTGGAATGTTAAATATTCCACACAATGAATCCTTTCATTTCGTTTCCAGGAACTGGGCGGACACCTGACCAGCTCGTGATCCTGGACATGAAGCATGGGGTAGAAGCAAAAAATTATGAGGAGGTACGTCCTACAGCGATACCCAGTCAGGCAGCAGCCAACTATGCTACTAGGACTCCATGACCCACTAAGGCCAGTAGGCTGTGCTTTGCCCAGAATGCGGTATTTTCTCAGCAGTCACATGACAGCCAGCTGTTAGTAATCTGGTGTCTTACTGATATGGAAAGTTAGTTTAGCTGTCTTAAAAAACATTCCTGGCTTTGTTGTTAGCCAAAGAGACTCTATTGACAGTCCTTTGGAAATGTCAGGGTGATAAAACCTTCTTATGCTTGCCATTAGTTCTCTTGAGACAGACTTCAGATAGATATGCTTAGTTCTAATTTTAAAAGCTGGAATCTATTTCTCTGTTGAAAGCCAAAGTTGGGGAAAGTGGTTTGTTTTGGCTTTTTGAATGCCAATAGAGCTATTTTCTCCGGGGCATGAATTCAGTGTTATTTAATCTTGAGCAACATTGCCCTCTGAGACACAAAGGAGGACAAAAGTCTCTTTTAATAAAAGTAATATTGAGTACTAAAGGTAGAAAACTGAAAAAATTGTAGGAGACTAGTTTGGTGATGAATGGCAGTTAGATGCCTACATAAAAAGTGTGGTGGAGACTCAAGTCATTGCACTTGGGGGTGGAGGTGAGGAGAGTGGCCAGTTGCATATAATGAATGAGGCATCACATCATGGAACAAAGGAGCACAGATTCATCTCTTAGGAGGGCCCAGCTGGAAGACTTTGGGGGTGACACAAAAGGATTCGCTAAATTAGAAGAGACTCAGGGGAACCACAAGTAGAATTTAAGGACAGGAGGTATCAATCTCTAATGAAAGAATATATTTTTTTTGGCTGAGCAACAGTTCAGGCTATGGAAAAGAAGGGGAGAACAGGAAATAATAAATTATTTTTGAAGACTATAAACTAAGGAAGGTCATTTAAAGGAATTTTGTAGAAGTGTAATAAAGTGACCAGAAAGCAGAAGATGGAATAATCTTCTTAGAAAAATGATGGGAACCTCTACCAACTTGAGATTTATCTTTGAACCAGATACTGGAAGGAAGATACCCTGACTTGAATAAGGAGTGGAAGTAAATGGCTAGTTTTGAAATAGGAAGTAGTGAAGTGGGGATGATAGTTCTTTGATAGTTTGATGGTTTCTTTGATAGTTTCTGTTCTTTTTTTTTTTCCTTGGCTCCAAGTAGGTTGTCCTGCCAAGTATTCAAATGAAACTGCTCTGAGTTATCTGTCAGCAGTTGACCAGAGCAAATGAGCCAGTAGATACTCCTTGGAGATACTGCATTACTTGCCCCATTGAATTTTGATCAATGAAAAAGAATAGATTTTTGTTTTTCCCCAGATGGGTTTAAGACTAAAGATTTTCTCAAGTCTTCACAGTCCCAAAAATGAGGGACTCTAATAAAAAGTGAGAAAGGAATATAATGTTTTCCATTTGGTAGCAAGTGGCTATACTTGGATCTTTCCCCTTTAGTTAGACACCAGATATCCCAAAGACATTTAAACTGTGACATTACAAAGGTACAGTAATCTTTATACCTAGTCTCTTGTTCTGAATTGTAGTAGTTCCCAAGGCAACACTGCTGGGTTTTTATAACTTAACAGGCAACAA
The DNA here is from genome assembly GCF_016433145.1 of Gracilinanus agilis. Classification (NCBI taxonomy): domain Eukaryota; kingdom Metazoa; phylum Chordata; class Mammalia; order Didelphimorphia; family Didelphidae; genus Gracilinanus; species Gracilinanus agilis. The sequence continues at coordinate 481,426,543 of NC_058131.1, read as the reverse complement.
GATCTCAGCTGGACTTTTGGGATATGGCTTAGGTTGAACTCTTCTTTCTTTCAGCATAATAGATAGCTATTTTATTAGCATAGCATAATGCTCCTTAAATAAACAATAAGACTTTTTATGTAGCAGTTTTATTTTGTTCTTTAAATTAGAAAACATAAATGACACCATTCTCTTAACATTTGGGGGCCTTTGAACCTCTTGGACTTTCCATTAAAGCCTTAGTTAAGCCTTATTTGTAACACTGAGAAGAAGTTTTGGGTCCTCTGGGAAGAAGCTTTGGGTCCTCTGACCTTCTAGTTAATCCTGCTGGGGAATCCCTAACAGAAAGGAAGCCGCTGTTCTTCCTTTCCTTACTTCCTGCTTTGGATGTCTGGCACGTCCTCAGCTTGTCCTCAGCCTGTCTTTACGTATTTGATTACAACATAGCTCAATGCTTCTGCTTCCCAATTATGAAACTCCCCTCCCCCAATATGGTATGCCATTATTGGGGCTCAGGAAAATGGGAACCTAGCAGCAACCCTTGTTTGGTCATTATCAAAGAGGGAGTGGTTGGGTTATATTCCAAAGGCTGTGCTTTTTTGCTTATGCCCAGGATCTGGTGTTCCTTTATTTGGAGACAATTGTTGTATGCAGTCTTTAGAAATAATAATAGCTCATATTTTTAGAGCCTTTTAAGGTCTAAAAAGCATTTTTCCTACAACAACATGAGATCAATAGTATGTAGTATTTTTATCTACATTTTATAGATGAGGTAATTGACATTAAGAGAATTTGTGTCTTGCCCAGTATTATACAGCTAATAAGTATCTGATCCTGACCCTGAATCCCAAATATATACTCCTAGTAGCCCTGTGAAGTGGGTAATCTCCATTTTGTAGATGAGGGAATTAAGGTACAGAGAAGTTAAGTGACTTGCTTAGGATCACACAATAAGTTAAAGGTCAGAACTGGAACTTAGGACCTCCTAACTCCAAGTCCATTACTTTTCCCACTGCCTTTCACTGTTACTGCTATTCCTATTTATCAGAAGCAAGCAGTGACAACATTTTCCCCTATTGTGTACTAGAATAGAGTGTGAGGCCACGAAAAGAGTAGGAGTAATTAATTTTCAGGAAACTACCCAGATCCATGCTTTGTCTGGAGAGTTCATGTGTTCTTGAGACAGCTGATATAGGCTTTAATATGGCAGGGAATAATTATTAACAAAAAGGTCAGAATCCTTGGAGTCTGTTGTTGAAATTTAAGAAGGTATTATGCACTTCTGATATGCTATATATCTTCCCCTTCTGGAATTTATACTGGAGTACTAGGGTTTGAAGGTCATCCATTGGTCATCTTTTACAATCTAGCTTCAAGTCCTTTTAATCAGTCCCTCCTACATGGTCAGATATTTTGTTCGAGTCTCTTAGAAAATTAGTTTAGCATAGCTAAGATGAAATATTTTGCCCCTCTGCCTAAAAATGTACAAAGCTTCCCAACTTCATGCTTAAATAGAGAGAATATACTTTGTCTTAAGAAGGAGAGCAAGCAGTCTTCTTGATTTTTCAGTTTGTTTTTTTCAAGGACAGCATATGTAGATGTCTGACTTTCACTATCTTTTGCCTCCTTAGTTTTTGCTTGATTTCATTATGTGAATTTAGCACGTTTCTGATAATTTATGGTTAATATATTAGTGCAAATGTTTCAGGGAACTAATGCTTATCAAGTGCATTTCTAGGGAAGATAGTCATTGATCATCAAAAATGCATTGATTTGGGGGCAGCTGGGGTAGCTCAGTGGGGTTCTAGGTTCAAATGTGGTTTCAGACCCTTCCTAGCTGGGTGACCCTGGGCAAGTCACTTAACCCCTATTGCCTAGCCCTTACCACTCTTCTGCCTTGGAACCAATACATAGTACTGATTCTAAGGTAGAAGGTAAAGGGGGTTTTTGTTTGTTTGTTTTTAGTTTATTGCATTGATTAAAAAAAAGTATATTAGTTACATTAAATTTTAATTCTTAAGCCCTCCAACTCCCAATCCCAATACCTTCTCTGGATATGCCTTTTCTTTCAGTAATTTTAATGTTAACATTCTGCTTTTGGGCTCCTTAAGAAAGTAAATTTATAGAACACATAAAAACACAGTTTCTTTGGGGGCAGCTGGGTAGCTCAGTGGATTGAGAGCCAGGCCTAGAGACGGGAGGTCCTAGGTTCAAATCCGGCCTCAGACACTTCCCAGCTGTGTGACCCTGGGCAAGTCACTTGACTCCCATTGCCTACCCTTACCACTCTTCCACCTATAAGTCAATACACAGAAGTTAAGGATTTAAAATTAAAAAAAAAACAAAAAAAAAAAAAACACAGTTTCTTGGTTTGAACAACAGCTTTCCATAGCTCTCTTCCTAGTATGCTAGTGAGGAAGGAGGAACTGTTGTTTTAAAACATCAGGACCAAAATCTGATGATTCCCAGAGTCAAATTTCATTTGAGATATGAACATTTGTAGAACTAAATGAGATGTCATTAATTCTTAAAGCATGAAATAGGCAGGACTTTGCCTTATTTTGCTTTCCCCAGAACAGGTAAATATGCACAGATTTTGTCCATAAGTATATTTCATTCCTATTTTTGTGTGAATTGGGCTAGTGTAGTTAATACTTATTACTGTGATCTGGAATCCATCATAACAGTGTTCTGCCCCTTTCAAAAGTCAGTTTCAGACATTGATGTAGTGCTTTCGTTAAATCTAGCTTGTCACAAAGAAATTTCTTTCTTAGGTCTTGATGCTACATGAGGGAAAAGAGCTTTATGAAACTAGTGTGAAATCTAGAGACTTGCAAGCTGTCTTCACACATCCTCTTTAAGAAACTACTTTTTAAGGAGTTAACACCTTTCTTTGGTAGAATTGCTTTCATATAGATTATACTGAAAACTCCTTGGATTTGTATCTTCAGTAGCAATTAAGAAGGCTTTGATTTTGAACAATGAGGAATTCCACTTTTGCTGAGATTGGGGGTGGGAGAGTGCAGAAAGTGGAAGGTCACCAGATTAAGAGTTTTTAACAACTAATGAGTAACTTCTGTGGGGGAGTAGTTTAGTATTATCAAAGTTTTGAATCCCAGCCTGACCATTTGTTACTTAATCTAAATTTCTTTAACACAATGCAGAGCTTAAATAGGTATTTATTGAATTTTGTTGCTGAATAAATCTTTAGTTTGTTTCAGAACTTTAACAATCCCAACAGACTTATCTTTTGGACTTTAACTCACTACCTTTGGCATTACATTTCTGTGGGTGGTCTCCCTGCCCATAAGTCTCTCCCCACTCCAATCTGTTTCTTCTCACAGTGATCTTCCTTAAAGTATAGGTCATTAACACTCAGACTCTAGTGATTCCCAATTTACTTCCAGAATCAATTCTGTTTGGCCTTCAAACCCTTTATAATATATACTTTATCCCACCACCTCCATATACTCTGATATCCAGTGACACTATCTTCCAAGACCCTCCATCTCACAACTCAGTGAATTTTCACTGGCTGTCCCCATATCTGGAATGTACTCCTGCCTCATTTCTGCCTCCTGACTTCTTTTTTTTTTTTTTTTAAACCCTTGTACTTCGGTGTATTGTCTCATAGGTGGAAGAGTGGTAAGGGTGGGCAATGGGGGTCAAGTGACTTGCCCAGGGTCACACAGCTGGGAAGTGGCTGAGGCCAGGTTTGAACCTAGGACCTCCTGTCTCTAGGCCTGACTCTCACTCCACTGAGCTACCCAGCTGCCCCTCCTGACTTCTTTTAAGAGCCAGCTAAAATCCCACCATCTATACTTCCTAGCTTTGTGACCCTGAGCAAGTCATTTGACCCCCATTGCCTAACCCTTACCACTCTTCTGCCTTAGAACCAATACACAATATTGATTCTAAGATGAAAGGTAAGGATTTAAAAAAAAATCCTACCATCTTGGAAGCCTTTCCTGATCCCTCTTAATTCTGGTACCTTCCCTCTGTTAATTACTTCCAATTTATCCTTTATAGATAGAGCTTGTTGGAACGTAATTGTTTGCCTGTTATCTTCTCTATTAGATTAGGAATTCCTTGAGGACAGGGACTGACTTTTCTCTTTATGTCCCCAGCACTTAGTACAGGACTTGACACATTGTAGGTACTTAGTAAATGTTTATAGACTGACTGTGGTTTCTCTTCCAAAGCTTGGTTTGGCCTAACATTGTCATGACAGTGAATGTTCTGTACCAGGTTTTCACTTTTCTTTCCTTTTAAAAAACAAAACACCTTGTTACATGTGTTTCCTTTAACATGTGTGGAAGTGAATATTTTTATTGATGTCATACATCCTGCAAAAGCACATAGTTTTTTTCTGTTTGGATCCTGTTATAACATTTCAAATGAATTAATACATGTTAAATGCTTTACAAAGCTTAAAACTATATAAATCTTAGCTGCTGCTATTCATATGGACTATTAATAAAAAGTGAAATGTCAGGCATCTATACATGCTAGGGTTGTGGAGATACAAAGATAAAAATAAAATAGCTCCTGCTGTCTGTTGGCAGGATCAATAAACATTTAAGTCCCTACTATGCGCCTGGGTACTGTGCTAGATGATAGGAGAAAGATCAAGATATATAAGATATGGGTCTTCCCTTGGAAAAAAACTTAAAAATCTCTTTTAAGGATTGTAATAGGTCTTGAAAGTGTGAGGACACACAAATACTACCTTTCACCCTTTTTCCCTCTCTTATAATGCTGGAGCAGGTGGTGTGGGACTATCCCCAGGGATCACCTAAAACTGAATGAACAAATGGGAAGAAGTTTGAAGAGTGGTGTCCTTGACAGTTTGTTTTGTTTGAAGTTGTATATTACTATAGTCAATAAACTAGGTGATCATTATTATTATTAATTTTTTCATATGGAAAGGTTGTACATTGTCTTGTATTTTAAGTAGGAATATTTTACTCTTCAGAGGTGATTTAGTAGGTAATACTGCATCCAGCCATTCCACCATTCCTTTCTTTCCCAGATCGCAAAAGTGGAGAAGCTAAAACCTCTGGAAGTTGAGCTGCGACGCCTGGAGGACCTTTCAGAATCCATTGTCAATGATTTTGCTTACATGAAGAAGCGAGAAGAAGAGATGCGGGATACTAATGGTCAGTAACAGTTAGCATTTCCCCATGCATCTCCCAGAATTTTAAATGTTGGTCTTGTACTTCAAAAGACTTCACCAAAAGTGGGTTATTCTTGAGTATGATAAAATGAAGGAGTTCATATGTGAACAGGTAGGAATCATAAGTAGGAATTTTGACACACATTTTGATTCACTTTAAAATCTTTTTCTTCTAATTGTTATAAACTCTGTCATCTAGTTTTGTTTTTAAATCCTTACCTTCAGTCTTAGAATGTACTGGCCTCAGACACTTCCCTAGTTGTGTGACCGTGGCCGCCTCGCCCTTACCACTCTTTTGCCTTGGAACCAATACGCAGTATTGATTCTAAGGCAGAAGGTAAGGGTTTAAAAAAAGAAAGGGAAAAAAAAAACAAGAAAAAATCACAGACAACTAGGTAGGGGTGTGTGTGGGGGTGTGTGTGTGGGTGTGTACACACATAAAAAAGGGTTGGCATGGTTTCATCAGGAATAAGTCCTGTCAGATTATAAATTAATTAATGAGAATATTGTAGATGTAGTTGCTTAGATCTTAACAAATTATTTGATGAAATAGCTCACAGTATTCTTATGGGAAAGAATCTAACTAATATTTGTAACAATGATTTGGATTTTGACTTGTTCACCACAATTGCAAATGACACAAAAGTGGGAAGAATGACTAACATGCTAAATGACAGGATCCACAAAGATCTTAACAGACTAGAACAGTGATTGGCAAATTACAACCCCTGGGCCAGATGTGGACCCCTGAAATGTTCTATCAGGCCATAGGAGATTATTCCTAATCTGATGAATACAATGAGTAGGATACAATACAATGAAACTTCCAAAGAGTTGCCTTAGAAACTGACAGAGGAGCATTTCCTTTCCTTTGGCCCCCTCTTTAAGAAGTTTGCCCATTACTGGACTAGAACATTGTGCTAATCTTAGAGATATGCTTGGGGTTTTTTTTAAAGGCATTACAAGTATAAGATAGGGAGGCATAGATGGCATTTTGTCTGAAAAAGGATCTCTGGATATAGTTAGTGAGCTACAAACTCAATAGGAGTCATCTTTGTGATATGGGAATGAAAAAAAAGTTAATGCATACTCATGCTGCATGAAGAGAGGCATTACTGTGGCAGCGAGGGAGCACAGTAGATAGAGTACCAAGCCTGGAGACAGGAAGTCCTGGGTTCCAGATCTGGCCTCAGATACTTCCTAGCTGAGTGGTTACTAAGACAGAGATAAGGGTTTTCAGAGACAGAGAGATAAACATTGCTTTCAGGGATAAGGAGGCAATAACCCTCCTGGAATTAGATCTTGATCAGAGTACATTTGGAGTATATCCAGGAAGCCATAGTTTGGGAAGGAAATTGATTAGCCATAGGATGTCCAGAATGAGGCAATTAGGGTGGGAAAGATCTTGCTCCATGTCACAGTGATAAGTTGAGAAAACTGAGGACTACTAAGGGAACACATTAATGTCTTCACTTATCTGAAAGGTTGTCATGCAGAAGAGGGTTTAAACATGTTCTGCTTCATCCCAGGGAACAGATCAATGGGCATTAGGTATAAAGAGGTGAATTTTCCCTTGTTATCCAGAAATACAGTAGAGCAGTCTAGAAATACAATGGGCTGCATCTAGATGCGGTAAGTTCCCTTTTATTGGAGGTTTTCAAGCAACAGTTCTATGACCAAATTTGCCTAATGTGTTATAATGGGGTATGAGAGTGTCATTAGACAGAGTGCAGCTAGGTGGTGCAGTGGATAGAGCACTGGGCTTGCAATCTGGAAGACCTAAATTCAGATACCACCTCAGACACTAGCTACATGGCAAGTCACTTAATCTCTGTCTGTCCTGATTTCATCAACTTTAAAATAGAGATAATAATAGTATCTGCTTCCCAGGGTTGCTGTGAGAATCAAATGTGATCACATTTGTAAAGTGCTTAATACAATGCCTGGAACATAGTACCACATCAGTAAATGCTTTGTTTCCTTCTTCCCAGATAATAGGTTGGATTGAAGCCCTAACTTTAAAATTCTATATTTTTGTTTTTTTCTTTGTATCCTAAGCACTTTAGGACTATAAGGGTAAAAAGGGGGTTTGGGGGTTCAATATATTAAAAGATGGTCACCAGAGGATTGAACTATTATCAGTCCTCAATTAAGAATAATCTCAAGTAAAAATTGACTTTCATGGAAGTTTATTTACAATTAGGAAGGTTGAAGGTAGGGAAATTGAGAGAGAAACTCTGGCCCAGACCAGGTAAGAATTTAGAGGCCCCAGCAGAGGGGCACAGAGGTTAATTAAACAAGGCTTCTAGCCACAAAGCCTTTTACAATTAGAGAGGCAAGAGAGGCCTCCTTGAGGATAGAGCCTCCAGAAATGCCAAGGGAAGAGACAGAGAGTCAGCCTAACTTACCCACGTAACAATTCAAAGGGAAGGAGTCAGAGCTCCCACCAGTCTCAGCATTCCAACACTCCTCCATGAACCAGAAAAGGTTCTTCACCAGATGCTCTCTTCACTGAAGACCTCTCACTCAACTTCCTTTTTTTAAAGGGGTCGCTTATGCGTCACTTCCTGTGCCTCCCTCCTGATTTGCATGTCCAATCACAATAAATGATTCTTATAGTACTGCCTAGGGGGCAGTCAGTTGATTCTGATTCAGCACCCACTCTAGCACATGTGGGTTATTGAACTTAGAGGTGTTCTCAACTTTGGTGATTAAATCTAAAGATGGGCAGTGTAGACTTAATCTAATTATCACAGTACATGGTAAGTGCTTAATAAATGTTTGTTGATTGGTTCTTTATTGTTACCTCTTAAACATTAGATCACTGAAAATAAGTGATTCATTTAAAATCATATCATTAAAGATAATAGAATTTAAACTCTTCTTTGATTCTTTTGCCTAGTTTAGCCAACTGAACTTTTCTACTTCCATTTCCCAGAGGGATATGTTTGCAGCTTTGTTTTTTGTCTTTTAGAGTCAACAAATACCCGGGTTCTGTACTTCAGCATCTTTTCCATGTTTTGCCTTATTGGATTGGCCACCTGGCAAGTTTTCTATCTTCGACGTTTCTTCAAGGCCAAGAAGCTGATTGAATAATGAAGCAATTCTTTCCCACCCTGTCTTGCAGCCAGGAGGACACCACTGGGACATACCTGGCCTGAGCCACACCACAGACAGCACATTCTATCTGCTGACCCTGGAGTTTTCTTGTCAGAACTGGCCTCATTTCGGGTGGGAGGAATGGGGAACCACCTAGACTCCACATAGGCCAATGAGGGAGACTCTTTTTAACTTGCTGGGTATTGGGGGGGGGTTGGGCTGGTTTTGCAACAATGGGACTATCATTAAGGCCACCTATGATAAGAAATGGATTTTGTAAATGCTGAAACCCAGCATTGCCATTGGGTTTCCTCAAAATGATCTGTTTGAACCATATGACTTCTTTCCTTTTCCTACCTACCTGTTGGCTTGGACTTCTACTCTAGTTCTGTCATCAAGATTTGTATGACCATATTGACTTGGCTATAGATTTGCTGTGTTCTGATTGTCTTGTTTGTTTTTTTTCCCCCTTATGGTTACTATAGCAGTATAGCCATTATATTTTAGCTGGAATTGAATTTGGGTGGGTGGCTTCTAGTGATATAAAAATCCAAGAACCAAAGGAAAGATAGAAGATAAGATTCCTGATAGAGCTAAAACTTGGAACTGTAGTTCCATAGAAAATTCAGAACTGGGGATAAAAATAAACTTTATGCACTTAGACTCTTAGATTTCTTAATGTAACCTACAAAAGTAAAATTGAATAACTTTCCTTACTTTAGCTCTTTATATTTATTTCCTATATTTTTATGCTATGTTTAGGAATTTAGTTCAGTAAGGTATATATTTGTACAATTGGGAGCATCATGAATAAAATAGGTGCCGGAAATACATGGAGTGAATTCAGGGCCAAGAATCAGTGTGGGATTAAAGATTGAGTAGAGGCCATCGCCAGGTATGTTTATGTATTTACATATAAGAGAGGATGCAGTGACCATGTTCATGTAGTTATGAAAAATAGATATTTATTTTGAAATGGATTTCTCAGTTGATCCAGAGGTAGGAAGAAACTACTCCTTTATATAATCTCTTCTGGAGCTTGCTCAGAGTTATACACACACCAGCCATTTTTAAATAATTGAAACTTTTGAAGATTCGTTGCTCATTTGTATGCTTATTTTGTTTTGGCAACCCAACTTCTAATTAAAGTTTCTTAAGCAGCAACTGAAAGAACTGCCCTTAGCCATGTGATTCATTCTCTTTAGTACAGAGAGTAATGTATAGGAAAGAGTCGACAGGAGAGCCTGATGTGATGCCTTGGAAGATAAAGGGGAAAGATTTAGTAATAGGATGGAGACCTACTTAAAAGAATGGAGGAACTAAGCAAAGTTCCAACTGAAGAGAGTGACAACTATTGAAGCTTTTTCCCCCCATTTGTGCGAACTGCCCCTTTCAGATTGACTTAGAGAATTAGTGCAGTATTGCCATCTGCTGGTAGAAGCTATGAGTTCCTACTCCTGAGAATCTAGCAGTGGTAAAACCAGTCTTAGTGTAGCAAAAATCCACAGTTAACAGTAGTCATTGAGAGAACCATCTACAATTTTGCACGTGAGGCTTTTAAGGTGAAGTGTCAGGGTGTACAAAAAGGAAGAGAAAATAAATGTGTGTCAGAGGCACCTTCTACAGATGCAGATGTTTCAAGGTGAAGTGCCAACATGGGCCATCGGGGCTCCCTCCTGAGTCAAAGTCTGTGACAAGCTACTCGCTACCATTCTCTCATTACAACATTCTTTTTCCTTGGCTTAACCGTGGTAGTCACTGAGGTAATTATGATATCAGTTGACAGAATGTCTTTCTTTGAATTTGTAATCCAGGCAGAAAGAGAAGCTCTTCATTTTATCAATTCTCGCTATATCTATTACTTTAGAACCTCAACTTGAGTTTTGTGTAGTTTGAAATCTGTTTCATGTTTGTCCCCTTTTTAAACCATGCTGGAACTTTCTCCAGAGCCCTCTGCTTTATTCTAAAGCTAATTGATAGTCTGCTTGCTTTTATCTAAAAATAATTAATTGCTTTGAAAGACTGGTGCTAGAGTAAGTCTGCTTAGAAAATAAGAGTATTCTGAGTTCTCTGCTTTCTCTTTCTCTTTCTCTCGTGAGTATATTATTCAAAATGACCTCTATAATGTAAATGAGGTGGTAAAGTTTACAGTAAGCTTTACTGGTACCGTGGTCATAAATTAAATGCAATTCTTGTCATAAAGCTGTTTTCACACAACTTGTTTTATAGGAAAGAAGCATGTGGGATTTATACAGATTTACCTGTAAGTATTGGATTGGGTATTTTTGTGTAAATTTTCTGAAATAAAGTTTAGGGTAAACCATTTTAGTTGTGTTTATGAGTCTAGTCTATATCTTTGCCAGAATTTATGACTGTGGGTTTGCAGATTCCTTGGTTCTGACGAGGGACAGATTTATATGTGATGACTACTAAGGGGGAAAAGTCCTGCCTTCATGAATTTCAAGCTAGGTGTAAGGATAATTAAGTTACTAAACATTTCATAATATCGCCATCTGCTGTTAAAATTGATACATCACACCCCTCAGAATCTGGCAATTCGAATCCCGCTGTAGGTGTAATAAACAGTGGGCATGACTGTTGAAAAATCCTGTCTCCATTATATGGTATGGTACTATGGAGGGTCACTTGGAAGACCCAACCAATACTCTTTAAGCTGAGCTTTCCCTTTAGGAAAATTCTTTCCATGTGAATTGTTGCTAGAATTGCTTGTGTCCAAGGACTTTCTTCTCTTTTCCTGCCCAGGCAACAACCCCCAAATTATAGTTGGTGAGTTCACCTCTTGCAACTTGGAGTTCACCTCTGACATGAGCAAGCCTTGGTAACTAATGTTACATTCCCTAACAGGCAAAGGGTAGTTTAGCCTCTCCCCTCGTTTATTATAATAAAGCATTTTTAAGTCCCTCCCTTAATAATAATATTGTGAATATGTACATTCACTTAATCTCTCCTTAAGATCAGATAATAAAAAGTTATTCATAATTTAGCCTTTAACAAACTGAGAAAAGTTTACTGATAAGTAAATAGTTCCAAATCTGATTATTGTTCCTATGTAATGAAGAACTCAGTATAATTATTCCTATTCAGTTTCTTCTAGAATAAGCAGACACTTTTCATCGTGGTGGATGTCATTTGTATTTACATTCTCTATTAATCACAGCTAGTGCTTTACAGTTTTCAGTTAGCAAATCTAGTGAGCTGCTCAAATAGAAGAGTAAATAACAGGTAAAAGGGTTCCCCTTCTGTTTTCCATGTAAATATACAAAACTAATGGGAAGTAATTTCTAGGCTTTGGGGTAAGCTTATATCTGAACTAATATGTCTTTATAAACTTTTGACTATGAGTAAATACAGTTCTTTCACTTCCATTTTGGAAATTGGAATCCATATCCTTGTCCCTTGATGAGTTTGAATACAGTACATACCAGAACTTGGTTCTTGGAAATTCCAGAAATCACTGTGTGACCCTGGGCGAGTCACTTAACTGTCATTGCCCTAGCCTTTAGGCAGACGGTAAGAGTTTGGAAGAAAAAAAAAGTCTGAAGTGTAAAATTTCCTTCCAGGATCTCTTAAAACTAAATTACCAGGAGGAGTTCCAATCCTATGCCAAACTATTAGACTAAGTTATACCTCACTCCCCATCCAACATTTATTTTTAGTGAGACTAAGAGCCTTTAGTTTTCACTTTATTACTATAGCATGGTCATATAGAGAAATATGAATTGAATGCTAAAATAGGTAGGTATAGCTGGTCAAGTAATTCTATGCCAACACAGATACCAACTTGGAGGGAGTTTTGCATAGTACAAATGTGTGATGTCTTTAAATGTTAGTATAATGCCTTGGCCCTGTCCTATATACGAACACTTAAAGGCATTGAATCTATGCTTAGTTAATTTGTTTAAAAGGCTGGGAGTACAGTAGAATCATGACTCAAAATCATTTTAAATCTGGCAATCATGACCCCAAGGGAAGAGTTTAAAGCCATTTTGGAGAGAGGTGATGAAAAGTATACTTTTTCTCTTTTTTTTTTTTTAAAGCAAAATTGAATTCAAATTAGGTTTATTGGTATTTAAAACCAATTGTGGTTTTTCCACTATATCATACAACTTCATAATACCGAAGGATCATGTCAACAAGCATTTATTAAGTACCTTCTAAATGTGCTAGACAAGTGCTAAGGATACAGAGAAAGGTACTCCCCCAAAATTGCTGCTTTCAATGAGTACACAGTTTAATGAGGAAGACAATACAAAAAGAATGTATATAGTTGGATGGAATTTTTGAGGGAAGCCACTAGCATTAAAGAAGATGAGGAAAGGCTTTTTGAGTAATTTGGGATTTTAGTAGCTACATGAGGATAGCCAGGAGATGAAGATTGAGTTTCCTGTTCAAGGAGCAACAAGGATGCCAACGTCCTTAGATTGTAGTGGTCATGGAAGGGAATAAAATGTAAGGAGACTGGAAAGGTAAAATGGGCCTGGTTGTAAAGGACTTTAAAAGCCAAACAGGATTTTCTGTTGAATCCAATAGGTAATAGGGAGCCAGAGGAATTTGAATATGGGGATAATGATATCTTACTTGTACTTTAGGAAGACTACATTTAGGAGACTCAAAGCAGAGAGACTAACCAGAAGGTTATTTCACTTAATAATCCAAATGTGTGGGGCAGCTAGGTGGCTCAGTGGATTGAGAGTCAGGTCCAGAGATGGGAGGTTCTAGTTTCAAATCTGGCCTGATACTGCCTAGCTATGTTATCAATTATTAATTATTAATGTTATAAGTCATTAACCCCCATTGCCTAGCCCTTACCACTCTTCTGCCTTGGAACCAATACATAGTATTGATTCCAAGATGGAAGGTAAGAGTTTAAAAAAAAATAATAATAATCCAGATGTGTGATGATGCGGATCTGCATTAGTATGGTGGCTGTGTTAGAAGAGACATGAGCAAGTATATGGGAAATAAAGATAGAATTGACAGGACTTGGTGATATGGAAGATAAAGAGTCAGGGATTATTCTAGTTCTTGAACCCAGGTGACTGGGAGGGTGGTGGTACCCTTGTCAGTAATTTGGTAGTTTGGGAGAGGGGAAAGTTTAGGGGGAGGGAGTTGTTTTAGACCTGTTGTGTTTAAGATATCTATAGGACATTTTGCAGGGGCAGCTGTGGCTCAGTGATTGAGTGCACTGAACTGGAGTCAGAAAGACCTGAGTTCAAATCTGGCTTCAGATATTTCCTAACTGTGTGATCCTAGGTAAGTCACTTAACTTCCGGTTGACTGAAAAAAAGGTCTATTGGAAAAGGAAATGGCAAACCACTCCCGTATCCTTGCCAAGAAAACCCCTATGGATCATGAGGTCATGAAGATTTGGACACGACTAAACAACTGAACATCAAATGACAAACGGAACATTCAGATCAAGGTATCCAAAAGGTGTTGGAAGATGTGAGACAAGATTAGGAAAGAGGTTTGGGCAGGATAAATAAGATTTATTTATAAATATGCATGTATAATAAATTCTCTAGTCACACAACTATTATCAGACCTAAGGCCAAAACCTAGGATTTCTGGCTTAAAATATAGCTTCCCATTACACCAAGTAACTCTCCAATTTGGGATTAACTCCCATTGTATTGTGTACTTGGTCAGACTATATCTATTTTTTTAGCTTTTTTTTTTTTAAATTTTATTTTTAAATACTTTCCTTGTTTACATGATTCATTTTCTTTCCCTCCCCTCCCAAAGCCAACAAGCAGTTCCACTGGGTTGTACAAATGTTGTCACTGGGTACCTATTTCCATAATATTCATTTTTACTATGGAGTAATTTTTTTTAAGGCCTAAACCCCAAATCATATACCCATATATACATGTGATAAATGTTTTGCTTTTGCATTTCTACTCCCACAGTTCTTTATATCAATGTGGAGAGCATTCTTTCACATAAGTCCTTTAGGAGTGTCCTGGCTTGTTGCATTGCTACTAGTAGCAAAGTCCATTACATTGTATTTTTCCACAATGTTTTACTTTCTGTGTACAATGTTCTAATGATTATGCTCGTTTCATTCTGCATCATTTCATTGAGGTTCTCCCAGTTCATATGGAAAGCCTGTCCAGATCATCAGTCCTTAGAGCACAGTAGTATTCTATCACCACAATTTGTTCAGCCATTCCCTGATCGAGGGACACCCTCTCATTTTCCAATGTTTTGCCACCATAAAGCACAGCTATGAATATTTTTGTACAAGTATTTTTCCTTATCTCTTTGGGGTACAAACCCAGCAGTGGTATGGCTGGATCAAAGGGTAGGCATTTTTTTTAAAGCCCTTTGGGCATAGTTCCAAATTGCCTTCCAGAATGGCTGGATTAATTCACAACTCCACCAGTAATGCATTAATGTCCCAATTTTGCCACATCCCCTCCAACATTATTTTCCTTTACTAAGTCAGACTACATCAGAAGAATTATGTTAGTTCTTGTGGCCATACTTTAAAAACATCATTAACAGATAAGATAATGGAAGAATTGAAGGAATTGATGCACCCTGGAGAAGATTTTTGAGGGCATGAGAATCACCTATCAATATTTAAAAGGCTGTCATAACTAGAAGATTCCTAAAGCCCCTCATAGCTTTTTGGATTCAACAACTAGATGAAAAAATCTCACAAGAGGTCATCCAAACTTTTCTTCAAGACCTATAATCAAGGAGAGATGTTACTTTGAGGCAGTTCTTTTGGATAGCTTTAATTGTTGGGAAGTTTTTTCTTTATATCAAATCTAAATTTGCCTTTCTTACAACTTCCCCTCATTGCTCCTACTTTTTCCCTCTTGGCCCAAGCTGAATAAGTCTAATCTCTCCCTTCTCCTATTCCCCTTCCTCTGCACTTCAGGTTATTTCTCCTCAAGGATGAACATATCTAGTTCCTTCAACAGATCTTCATGCTACAAATTCCAGGCTTTTCATGCTTTATTCTCCCTACCTCCTTCTCACATACCCCATAAACATCTTGATACGATCTGACCAAGGCAGAGTCAAAAGAAACATCACCTTATTCTTGGAAGCTTTGCCTCTCCTTATATAGTCTAAGATCAAATTAGCTTTCTTGGCTGCTTTAATGCACTTACTGACTCATACTGAGTTTAGAAGTCCCTAAAGGTCTTTGATTCTTCTCAGATGAACTACTTCCTAACCATACCTTCCCCATGTAAAGTTGATTTTTTGAAACCAAATTGACTTTCTACATTATAACTTATCAAGATCTTTTTGAATCATGACTCTTATCCGTTTTGCTAACTATGCCTCCAGCATCCAGTCAACTGCAAATTTAATATACACTTCATAGTTAAGACAGGGAATAAAAAATGTTAAACATAATAGGATCAAGAATTGATTTCTACTGGATCCCTCCCTACATATTGCCATCACACTATTAATAATATTCTTTGGATCTGACCATCTAGCCAGTTCTGAATCTACCCAGTTGTGCCATAATTTAAATAAGTAGGCCAAAAGAGGTAGAGAATTCTAACCAGATTTAGACTTTATAGTTTAGAAGCTGAATATTACCCAATCTAGGATCTCAGGTGGTTTTCTTAATTACCTTACTTTAGTATATTGTTTCTGAATAATGTTGTCTTGTAGATGAAACCCAAGAAAATGTACTCTTATGGTCAGGAATATATAGTAACAAATAAGGAGAGCAAGAGGGAGGTAGATCTTTAGAATCAGGTATAAGGAATCCATTAGAAGAAAGGGGAGAGGTAATTAGGGTTTAGGGGTAGCAAATTTCTGATCCTAAGGAGTCAAATTGGCAAAGGACCTAGAATACCAGAAGGCTCAGTACTCTGAGTAAGAGTTCATTTATCAGTAAAACTTTAGAGACTAGTAAAAGATAAAAGTCTTGTAGCCAAGGACCAAAAAAATTAGGGGTCTGGTTCAAGAAGGAGTTGATGCTAGAGGAAAATACTGCCTAATGTACAGATCCCACTTTTATTTTAGCAAAAACTTAGAAAGTGAGTTGGCAAAATTAAGTCCCTTCAACAAATTGTGGTGTATGGATATAATGTAATATGTACCATATGAAATTATGAATATGACACATTCATAGAAACAAGATTTATATGACCTGTGAGCAGAAGCAGGAAAACAATTACACAATGACTATAATAATATAAATGGAGGGAAAGCACACAATAAAATGAAATTTAAAACAATTATATTGATCAATTTTGGCCTTAGAGAAGAAATGAAGAAATAAGTTCATACCTTTTGTTAAAGAGATGGCAGTCTTATGATATAGAGTGATGCAGATACAGTCAAACACTGTTGATGTGCTAGTTTTGCTTAGTTGTTTCTTTTTTGTTTTGTTGTAAGGGAAGTATCACTGCAGGGGAGGAAGAAAAGGAAGGAATATAGAAGGAAATGTCTAGTGAAAATAAGATGGCATCAGTAACTTTGAAAGGAACCTTTAAAAATCAGTCAATTATTTTTTAAGCACCTACTCTGTATCAGGCACTGTCCTAAGCAGTGGAGATAAAAGTACAAAAACCATGGGAAGATAATATGTACATATAGATATGACAGAAAGTTAACAAATATATGTAACAAGTTATGTGTATACATATATATGCACATATATACACAAAGCAAATACTAGGTCCTATAGGAGGTAGGGTATTAGCAGCTGGGGGAATCAGGAAATGCTTCATGCATAAGTTTGTTTTTTTTCTTTTAACCCTTACCTTCCATCTTAGAATCAATACTGTGTATTGGTTCCAAGGCAGATAAGTAGTAAGGTCTAGGAATTGTGGACTTGCCCAGAGTCACACAGCTAGGAAGAATCTGAGGCTATTTTTGAACCTAGGACCTATCATCACTAGGCCTGGCTCTCAGTCCACTGAGCCAGCTAGCTGCCCTCCAGAAGACAGTGTCTTAATCATGTTTTTAAGGTACTTGAAGCCATCAAAGCTCATGATGTTGGCACAGCCTGCATAACCTCTGGACCCTGCACAGTAGGTGACCGAAGGATGGTAATTGCACTCAGTTTCCCCTATGTGACTTTTCTCATTAACATTCCCATTTATTGGAATTCTTATAATCAGTATCCTTACTCAGTCCCAGGGAAACACAGAAAAACAATATAGGCTAATAGCAGAGCCCCCTACAATTCCCCTATAACTCCTAGGAAATTTCCACCCTGCAGTAATACAGAAATTCCCCTAGAAGTCACTTCACAACAAACCAGCAAATAGTTAATGTTAAAGATTTTAAAATCCTAACTTAGGTTCCCATACACAGGTGCCTGCAAAAACAGGCCAGAAGTCTCCAAGTTTCCCCCCACCCTCTCAAGATCTTTTTATCATCTCTGATAATCTGATACGGACAGTTTAGTTGATAAGGAAATAATGGACACAACATCTTTTAGCTCATGCTTCCAGCTCTGTCTCCAGGAGCATGGAGTTTATATATATATATATTTCAAGACTTATTTAATACAAAAGAACCCCCCAAAACTTTGCAGATGCACAGAAGTTATACATTCTGTCATATCAAAACACAAAAGGTCTCATTGGCTTCAGAACAGACCAAGGCCAAGGCTGAATTTTGACTGGGTTCTTATCAGAAACCAAGTTGGGGAATATTTTTTTTTGTTTTTGTTTTTGTTTTTGTTTTTTTAACCCTTGTACTTCGGTGTATTGTCTCATAGGTGGAAGATTGGTAAGGGTGGGCAATGGGGGTCAAGTGACTTGCCCAGGGTCACACAGCGGGGAATATTTTTCTCAGGGTTGAATTACCCCTGCTAAGGTTTTGGCCTTGGCTATACCAGGCAGCTGCATTCCTGGCCAAAGGGGGAGAGTGTTGACCTTTTAAGTGCTGGCCCGCTAGGAACCTAAAGCTCTTCAATAAGGCCACAATACTTTTCAACAAGAAATCACAAGGATCACAAAAGGGGTCAAAAGAGGAGTCTCAGGTTTTTATCTATTCTCTTATTGGCTTCCCACATATTTCCCCCTTTAAGATTTCTGCAGGCATCTTCATGGTGTCTTCACCAAACAGGTTTGTTGTCTGGATTCTGGGGAGTGGCAAATTTCTTATCCTGAAATTACTCTCAAAAGAATTTAAACTTTACATTATAGATTATAAAGCATACGTTCTCCCCTGAAGAGGGTTAAGGCTAACATCCAGATCAGTTAAGGATACATGGCTGAGTTTTGGGATTGTGTAAATCAATTGGTAAAAGAAATTTTAAAAAATTTTAAAAATCCAAATAAAAGAGAGGAAAAAAAGAATAACTTGTGAATGAAATGTAAAATATCAAAGTCTCATGTGCAAAAATGTAGGAAACAATGAACTTATAGCAGGTCCTTGAATCAAGGCCCAAATAAAGTTATTTAAGCAATTGTGTGATTACCCATTCAGAAGTCAATACTATAGAAAGTTACCACACTTATAAGCGAAAGAAAAGGACCAAAATTTTTGTGAGAAAGAGAAGTGTCTTTCCATGGCTCTGATTTGCTTGCACTTGAGTCTGGATGATGGCCAACCTTTGGTACTTAACCAGGATGAAGCTCAAGGAAGTCCAGCCTCTAACATATGTCAGAAAAGCTTCAACCCCAAACCCCCATCACTAAATTCAAGTCCTTCAGTATTGGCATGAGAAAGTTCTGTCAATCCTTCCTGGATTGGTACGGTCTTTGCGACCTTGTGGTGTTAGATATTGTGCAGTTTCTCATCAATCCCATTGAACTTGGTGGTCTCCTTGACCTTGTGGCACTTTTGTTCCCTTCTCCTGGAATCAGACAGAATCAATAATTGTAGTCCCATAATATTTACCAATTCATGGCAGGTTTCCATAGACTAAGGCTTTGTGGGTATTTTTGTGGGTATATTTAATAATATATTAAACTTATATTACTGTAAAATCAAAAAAGATTAACACTGATTATATGTACTCTAAGTACAAAAAATGAGAAAAAGTAAAAGAAATCAATTATTCTATATATAAAAAATTAAAAGGAAAAGCAATAAGAATTAAAAATTCAGGGAAAAATACAATGTTTTTTGAGATAATTTTTTTTTTTATTTTAAACCCTTAACTTCTGGGTATTGACTTATAGGTGGAAGAGTGGTAAGGGTAGGCAATGGGGGTCAAGTGACTTGCCCAGGGTCACACAGCTGGGAAGTGTCTGAGGCCGTATTTGAACCTAGGACCTCCGGTCTCTAGGCCTGGCTCTCAATCCACTGAGCTATCCAGCTGCCCCTACAATGTTTTTTAAGTAAAAAAAGTTTTAAAAATCAAAATTATATATATAGTTTAGATTTAGTGAAATGTCTTTTACCCAAAAATCAGATCCATTTCCTGTATGAGTAAAACAAAACCTCAATCCCCATATTATAATTCTGGGATATTATTTGTTTCTTTGTATCTGTAATTATTCCAATTGATGTTTAGAAATTATACAAATAAATTAATGTACAAGAGATTCAAACTAACTTTCATTGAAACATTACTTTGCTATATACATTCAAATTTCTGGGGCTTCAATTATTATGTCAGTTTGCTTTGAATATGGCAAAAAGAGGGAAGGGAGTATAACATTGTTTGACTTCAGGTAAGAGTCAAGGATTATTTATCAATGATATCTTTCTTTTGAATGGTGAATCCAAATCAATAATCCACAAATGAGTAATATCAGTTGCAAATCCAATGACTTTTACCTTAAAAAGTAATTATTACCAATAGCATTTGAAAGATTTCCAAGATTTACATACACAATGAAAAATTATAATGTTACAAAATATGATAAACAAATTTTCTTTTCAACAGTTTCTCAGTGTATAAGTTATCTGGTAATTCTTTCCATTAATACAGAAAAAGAGTTAACAGCTTTGCTTAGAATTAAGTTTTCATTAATGTTATCTTGATTAGAGATGATTAAGGCAGGGGCAGGGCCTGGTTATTCACTTAGCTCATTGTGATAGTCAATTTACTTTAAACTTTTAGCTTACAATACTAATCATATATTATTGTAAATAGGCATGATCAATTTTTAAACAAATAGCTTTTACACATAGTTTACATTTAAACATATGTTTTCAGTTTTCACAAAGTAAGGTACATGTTTTGATAACATTCAATAACAATCTTATTAAAACCTAATATTTGTATCAGCTTTGCTTGCAACATTATTGTCTACATCACATCAAAATTCAATGAGACTGCTAATTACCCCTTTAGGTTCTAAATTTATTGTAAGGAAGGGGTTAATTAGTTTGTTAGAAGTTCTAAGTTTTTAAAAGTAAGGAAAATTCCTTTTCTCTGTAGCAGTTTTTTTGTGTTTTTTTTAAATCCTCTATGACTATTTAAATTATTGTACTTGTAAGATTTACATGTTTTGATCTTGATATAAAATTACTCTTCAAAGGATATTGATTTAAAACTTCAAAATTTTCATCCAGGTACCTTGGAATATTCTTACATTTGAAAATAATAGTTTTATTTTAGAAAAGACATTATAATAATATTAAAGCCAACACAATTAAGTACATATTAACAATGATATCAAATTATTAAGAGGGTTATGCATTTTATTATAATTTAATATTCTGGATTTGAATGCATTACTACAAATCATAAATATTATGAGAATACAATCTATTTAATTAACCTTTATATACTAGTGAAATAGTGAACATAGGAGAAATAATTTGACTAGGATCTAGTAACTTAAAGCATAAATTTGAATTGCCACATTTTTTATTTTTGCATTTTTCTAATATTACTTGAAATAGAGATAACTACTTAAGTTGAGCCAGATTTCTGAAAGTTACAAAATTAACATTAGCTTCTCATTAATTGTTTCACTTTACTGAGTTTGAGTTAGTATAACTGTCACTCTTCAGTAAGTACTATTCTTTCCCGTTTCTGAAAATAATTATAGTCAGAGACTCTCCCTCCTATGTGTAGAAGGGGTTAAATTACTTTTGAAACATGTCCAAGACTGTAGCCGCTTTTCAAGCGGCTGTGCTCTTTAACTCTTCAGTTACTGAATTTATAAAATTTGCATGATTATTTTAAAACCTTGATGATTTATCACTTCCAAATGAATATTAATTTAAACTTCACTACATCCAAAATGTCCCTGAATAAAACTTCTTAACAATGTTTCCTACATATACCAGTTATTCTTTCAGACCCCTGCTTAAAGAAGAATAAAACCTGTAGTCTGGCCTCTCTATACCTTAGGACAAATCTACATACCTGATTAAATATTTCTTTTAAATCATGAACTAGTATCCTTATATAATTTGCAATCCTCAAATTTAGTTTGATAAGCATTTTTGGCAAATCTGATTATTTTAATCCATATTTTTCACACTGCAAGTCTTAATAGATAACTTTTCCAATATAAATTTTTGTGCACATGTAAAATTAACTGAAATTCCATTTTCTAACTGGTATTCAATAAATTTATACTATACTACCAGTACCTATTCAAATTCTTAGCAAACATATCCTAATGAATTAGAGAAAGGGCTGTGAGTTTTGAGAAAAAGGAACTATGTTTTTTGACTTTCCAAAATTATTTCTTGCTGAACTTTGAAGCAGCATGGATGATTCAATTTTGGCTTAAAATTTTCTCATGAACCATTCTCTGTTTAAAGGAGTCTAATTATGAACTATAAGCCAATGGTATTGTTCTAATAATTTATAAGTTAAGATTTTCACAAACATCAGTGTGATTAATGGTAGATTAAACTTGTGTGGTTTTTACCACTCTCGTTTAAGTATTTAGGTGAACTGATGATTCTGATTAGCTAAGAAAGTTTTAAATTGCACTTCTGTACCTCAGTACACAGTTCAGAATCATTGCTTTTTCTGTCTGAATAAAAAAATTTTTTTGATTGCATTTAGAATCCTTGGTGATTTTGATTAAATATACATCTCAGTATTTAACCTGTTGATAGAATTTGGTAGTGGGATCAAATCTGTCCCCTGTTATTGTCTTATGATTTCTTTGTTCCCTTTCTTATGGCCAGTAAGAAATGGAAGAAGAAATGTAGATAAATTATCTTGTTGATTCTCGCCTCAATGAGAGCAGAGAATATGATTTCTTTTAATCAATTAAATTATCTTAGAGTTTAAAACACTCAAATCCATTAGAGATATATTTTTCTGAATTTTTCAAACTCCTCTGTCTGTCTTTCCCATTCCTCTGGAATGAATGAGAGATATATTTTCTTCAAAATTCCATTGTGATCACAGACAAACAAAACCATTACAAACAGATCATAGACACATAAACACAATGTATAGACACACAGACTGATCAAAGACATATTTCCTGGGCATTTCACGCATACTCTAACAAATATAAGACATCCTATCAAAGATCAATAGATCACATATTATGTGGCTAAAGAAATCTGGAGAAAAAGTAAAGTATTATTCAGAAAATTGGTTAACTCTAGCAAGGAACTGGCTAAGCTACAATGAATTCTTGGATTAAATTTAGTCATTGGTGAGGCCGGTGGTTGGCCTCCTTTCCATCTTCCCTGAAATCTCTTATCAGGTAATCTATAACCATTTCGATGAAATTTGGAATTACAATTTTTCTTCCAGTGGTAACCTTTCTCACATCTGGGACACAAAGAGTTAGGGGTATTGGAACAAGAGCTTTTTACAGCCTTTGAGCCCTTAATTATTTCAGAATATGTTTTTTTCCTTTCAGGGCTGCCACGATGGCTATACCCTGCATATATGCTGGAGTAAAGTTCTCACAAGCTTTCGCATAGTCATAATAGTCCCAGATTCTTTAACATTTTGAAGTATGCTCTGACACACCTTATTGGCGTTGTCATAGGCAAACTTTTTTACTATTATCTGGATTGCATATTCATCAATTGTATATTTTTTTACCTCCTGATTTAACCTTTCTATAAAATCTGAGTATCTTTCCTCTGATCCTTGTCTAATCTCAGCCAAACCTATGGACAGTTTCTTAGTTACAGGGATTATTTTCCATGCCTTTAAGGCACACTTCATACATTGAATTAGAGCTTCTCTAGGTAAATTAATCTGATCAGCATGTAATTCCCATTCATCTATTCCAAGTAACATTTCTTTAGTAACTCTGATGCCCTGTTTCTTATTAATGGCTGCCTTCTGTTTTGCCAATTCATCAAATTCTGATTTCCAAAAGAGGTTCCCTGCAGAAAAGGGAATATTTTGAGGTCTGAATCCAATCAAAGGGGGTAATCCAAATTGCCCCCAAAGTTTCCACCAAATATAAAGTATATGGAGAAGCAGGACCATATGAAGCACAAGCTGTCTTAATTTCTTTTAACACTTTGTAGGGAAGAGGCTCCCATGTCAGAGCTACTTCTTCATCATCATCCAATTCATCTGCTCTAAAAATAACTGGGAAACAGAATGATATGTCTCCATCCTTCCGAGCATTTTTTAGGGCCCCTTTAAAACCTATATTAGAGGGCTGTGGCTGTGGAGTTGGAGCTCCAAGCAGCAGAGGCTCTTCTGCTTTTATCTCTCTTTCCTCTTTTGAAGAGAGGTTTTTAGGTGGAGGAAGGTCCACTGCTAGTGACTTTTTCATTCGAATTTTAAAGCTCTGTTTTGATTTATGATTAGCCTTTTCTTCCTCCTCTGAGTCTAACACTGAAACCTTAAAGATTTCATTCTCTGCATTCTGACCAGATAACAAAGTTGTTTTTTCAGCAGCCAATGAAATTTTTTCTGGCACTTGTTCTGATCCATGCTCAGTATAATAATTTTTCAAATCATTGCCAACTTTTTGCCAGAATTCTAAGGGAATCCATGGACTACAATTTTGAATAAGATCAAGAAATTTAGTGAGCTATTGTTTACTAATTTTTACTCCCCATTTTCTGAGGATGTGCTTAGTTATATCAATAAAAAGAGTCCTTTCCTTTGATTCACTGTGTCCCATCCTATTAATCTATTCTTTTACTTCTAGTGTCTTCCCTTAAGGGGAGAGTTCTGAAAACTCTGGATTTCTTTCCCTTCTTCGGGCAGAAACTAAACCATTGTAATTTGGGAGTTGTCTGAGGGGGAGAGCAAACCTTTACCTGAATCCAGAAATCCAAGATCCAAGGTCCCTGTGATCAGGTGCCAAATCTTGAGATCTTTTTATCATCTCTGATAATCTGATAAGGACAGTTTAGTTGATAAGGAAATTATGGACACAACATCTTTTAGCTCATGCTTCCAGCTCTTTCTCCAGGAGCATGGAGTTTATTATATATATTTCAAGCCTTATTTCACACAAAAGAACCCCCCAAAACTTTGCAGATGCACAGAAGTTATACATTCTGCCATATCAAAACACAAAAGGTCTCATTGCCTTCAGAACAGACCAAGGCCAAAGCTGAATTTTGACTGGGTTCTTATCAGAAAGCCAAGTTGGGGAATATTTTTCTTAGGGTTGAATTGCCCCTGCTAAGGTTTTGGCCTTGACTATACCAGGCAGCTGCATTCCTGGCCAAAGGGGGAGAGTGTTGACCTTTTAAGTGCTGGCCCGCTAGGAACCTAAAGCTCTTCAATAAGGCCACAATACTTTTCAACAAGAAATCACAAGGATCACAAAAGGGGTCAAAAGAGGCATCTCAGATTTTTATCTGTTCTCTTATTGGCTTCCCACACCACCCCTCCCTGATTCAGCATACATAAAAGAACAATGAAATAAAATATGGAGAAATTGTCTCCCATGAAAAAGCCTGTATTTTCTCACCACTGTGGCCCAAGACATATGTCAAACACACCTAACACATTGTCTCTAAGAAAAGATGTATGGTGAGAATGGATTTCCATGCCAACTTTATGTGTGATATCAAAGCATATAAAATAAACACAGCCCAAAAGCTGACCAGAGCAATCTTTATGATGCCTGGCTCTGGCTAAAACCCTGATTACTCTCATTTCTCTCAGTCATGTTGCCGACACTGTCCTACCTCCGAGATTTTCCTGGACCGGTGGGAGTCTTTTACTCCTGTATTAAGGAAGAGAGAGCTACCATGATGCAAATTTAAGGAGAAAGTGGATTCCAGGCACTGAAGATGACCTGATTCTTGATCTAGTACTCTTAACTCTATACTATGCCATAGTAGGTAGGTATATATTTAAGATTACTGTTAAAGAGTAATCATCCAAATTTATTAATTATCCAAATAAACTTTAAAAATACTTATGAAGATAGTGCATAAAGCACTTAGGTTATCCAGTGCTTTTTATGTAGAAGGCACTTAATAAATAACTGTTTTCTGATAAATCAGTTTGATTTTTGTGTATATAAATTGTTATTTGAACTTACTTTAATACTTTTAAACTGACTAAATCATTCACATCTTAGGCAAAATTTATATACACATGTATATTTTTTGCTAAGAAGTTATTACATGAATAATGGTATTGAAGTGAAAAGTGTTATTTGGAAAAAGTACTGAAGCACTGGACCTTGAAATATAGAACCTGCCTTATAACTATAGTGTGCATATGGATGCATTATTCTTCTCTTCTGCATGACATGCAAATAATTTGCATATCTGCCTTTCCTATTTAGTGATTGTCACACTACTTGCCAGTTCTGTCCATCTAGCTTTCTTAGCTGATTTCATCCTAGTGGAGATATTTGTTGACTACTAACTGATCAAATCTGTAATCTGGATTAAAGCTCTACCTTTGGCTGCCAAAATCCTGTCAAATGGTTCAACATCAGAAATGGAAATGGTTTTATCAATGGAAATGACATTCAAGAAAATACATTACCATCTGATTTATCACTGTATCATAAGAATCATGGGTCTTTTCCATCTGACTTGACAATGAAACTTCCTATATGTGTTGTTTTTCCCTATTAGAATGTGAACTCCTTACAAACAAAGGCTATATAGATTTTCTATTGGTATCCCTAGTGCTTTGCGCGTAGTAAGCATCTAATGCTTTTTCATTATGTCATCCCTCTAACCCATATCTCTCCATCTTTCCCACAAGAATAGCATTAGACTCTTAATGCTTTTCTAAAATCTAGGTAAACCATATTTACAGTATTTGCCTGATCTACCAATTCAGTTACCCTGTCCACAAAGGAAATACATTTATTCTGATAATGTTCTTTTTCTGTCCTTTTGTAAAAAATTCTTAACAGACATCAAATAAAACCATCATGCTCAAATACACAGAACGGAAATTGGATTGTACATAAAACTACAAATTACTTTTATGTGCAGCTTGCTTTTCTTTAAAAATATAATAAATCCCACATGTTACTTTCAAAGCTGTCCTGCTTATCTCTGGTTCCTTCTGACCTGTTTTTCTTTAGTATGTTTCCAAAACATTTCAGGACTCTCTTTTCTTTCTTTTCTTTTTTTTTTTTTTTGAAGCCCTATCTCCAACTTTCCACTACATCCCTATCCCACAGCCTCAATTCGAGAAAAAAGAAAAGCAAAACCTCTGTAATAAATATGTACAACCAAGCAAAAGAAATAATCACATTGGCTACGTCCAAGAAATATATGTATGCAACTTAAATGTACCATTTTCCTGTCAAAAGGAAGGAAGCACGCTTTATCACTAGACCTTTAGAATTGTGGCAAATCATTGCACTGATCAAAACTCTTAGGTCTTTCAAAGCTGTTTGCTTGACATGTTCTTGGTGAAGTCATGTTGGTTAGATGTTCACTATCTCTTTGATGTGTGAAGTCATTGACTTCAACTGATGAGACAAGGTCAAGAACGTTAAGGGAAATAATGAAAAAAGTGAGAACTCTTAGATCTCAAATTATAGTACAAAATAGCAACTATGAAAAATATTTGTTTTTGGTTTAAAAAGGTAAGTATAACGAAGTAGGTATAGACACAAATAGAAACAAACTAGGATGGTAGCATATTTTTAGATAAACTCAAAGATCCTAACTACTGGAATATGGACTCGTTATTCAACAAAAACTTTTGGAAAAACTAGAAAGCATGCTAGCTGAAATGAGTTTTAGACCAATATCTCACACCACATTAAGCTCCAAGTGGATGGAAGACCTAAGAATAAAGGTAACATAAAGGAACAAGGAAGGAGGTATCTTTCACAAGCATAGATAGAGGAAAAGCTCTTTATTGAACAAGGGTCAGAGAAGTTGGAGGAGAAAATTAACAATTTTGATTATTTAAAATTGAACAACCTTTGGCACAAACAAAATCAATGCAATTAAAATTAGAAGAAAAAGCTAACTAGGAAAAGTCATTACATAATATTTTGGTGATAAAGATCTAGTGTCAAAGATATTGTGTAAATGGAATTAGCTTTAGCCCATTCATAGTCAAAACTCTACTTACCCAAGATGATGTCATCCTCACCTCCCTTAGTGGGGAGGGGAGATGAGTTACCCACACGTGACAATAAGTAACAAATCAAGAACAAGGGACTACCCTTTGGGCAGTCCAAATCAGTGTAGAGGCTGCCATTTGTCCACTTGAATTAGAGGTGGACCCACAGGAAGTGACGAGAGACACTATCTCTTCAAGTATGTTGGTTACTTCCTGTTGAGGCGGTTCCCACTTTGAACTTGGTGCTGAAGGTTCTCGGCTGAGACCTCAGACTGCTTCCACTCTGAATTGTCACGTGGGTAAGTTAGGCTGACTTCCTTGGCCTACCTTGGCGTTTTCCAAACTCTATCTTAAGTAGGCTTTTACCTCTCTGATTGCTAAGGTCTTGTGGCATATAATTTAGTTTGATTAGCCTTTTAACCCTCTCTCTCTGTCCAGGCCTCTGCAGGCCTGGACTAGCCTCTTCCTCTCTCTATTTCCCCACCTTTTACCTTTCTAATTGTAAATAAACTACCTTAAACCCGATTCTGACTTGGGTCTATTTTAATTATGGAATCAACCTGAGTTATTGATTCCTGGCAGCCACACTTTGAATATATATCTATAAAATAGCTAAAATCTCCCTCTTACAATATATACATACACACATCTTTGGGTGTAAATATGCAAATACATATACATATGTATATGTGTGTGTGTGTGTGTGTGTGTGTATATATATATATCTGGGAAATGGGATATCCCATTTCCCAACTGTCAAATTCAAAGGTCATAAACAGATTGTTCTTTAGGGAAGAAATTCAAGCTGTAAATAGCCATATTAAAATGTTCCAAATTACTCCAACCCTTTGAGACTCCATTAGGGGTTTTCTTAGCAAAGATAATGGAGCAGTTTGCCA
The DNA here is from genome assembly GCF_016433145.1 of Gracilinanus agilis. Lineage (NCBI taxonomy): Eukaryota > Metazoa > Chordata > Mammalia > Didelphimorphia > Didelphidae > Gracilinanus > Gracilinanus agilis. Next base: position 481,398,018 of record NC_058131.1, on the reverse strand, counting down.
TTTCCTTCTTCAACTCATTTTATAGATGAGGAAATTCAGGCAAACAGGCTTAAATGACTTATCTAGGGTCACACAGTAAGTACCTAAGGTTAGATTGAACTCGAGAATCCTGATTCCAGGCCTGGTACCACCATCTACTGCACCACCAGCTTAGCAAAGAAGACTAAAATGGCAAATGATAACTGTTGGTGTTGTTCTGTATTTGTCTAGATATTCTGAAAAATAATTTGTAACGATGTCCCAGAGTTCTCTAAACTCTGAATATACTTTGACTCAATGATACTTCTATTAAGCATATATCCCAGACTTGAAAGAGAAAAGGCTCATATTAAAAAATATTAATAACATTCTTTTTTGTTATAATCTGGAAATTAAGGGACTATGCATTAATTGGAGAATGGCTGAAAGAATTTTGGTATATTCAGTCAGTCAATACACTGTGCTAAGTGCTAGGGATACAAAAAGGAGCAAAAGGTTTCCTACTTTCAAGTATCTGACATTCTAATAGGAGAGACAAGTAAATATGTAGATACAAGTTATATACAGGATGAATAGGAAAAAAGAGTGAGAAGCACTAGAATTAAGAGGGATTGGGAAAGACTCCCTAAAAAAAAGATGAAATTTAGATGGGACTTGAAGGAAGCCAAGGAAGCCCAAAAGCAGAACTGAGGAGGGAGCATGTTGTAGGCTTGGGAGACAGCCAGAGAAAATCCCTAAAGTTGAGATGGAGTATCTTGTTCATGAAAAAGCAGGGAGGCCAATGTCACTGGATGAAAGTAAATGGCAGAGGTTAAGGGGTGTAAAGAGTGGAAAACTAGGAGGGGGCTAGGAACAACTTTACATACAAGATATATACATGGAAGGTTATCTCAGAGGAATGAGACTGGGGAAGTATGAGATACAACAGGGAAAGACTTGCCAAAAGATGGGATTTGAGTTCTCTTGAAGGAAACCAGGGAAGATAGGAGTCAGAAACTTGAGGGACACAGTGCAATTGTATGTTGTCATGAGTTGGGAGTATTACTGTGTGAAGAACAGCATATACAAATTAGCATAGTTGTCTTATAGAGTATGTGGGAAAAAGTAGTATAAGATTGAAAAGGTAGAAAGGAGCCAATAGGATTTTATATTTGACCTTGGTGACAACAAAGAGTTAATGGAATTTATTGAGAGATGTAGATGTGTGAATAAATCTGTGCTTTAGGAAAAGAATTTTGGCAGCTAAGAAGATTAATTGAAATGGGGAGATAAGGCAATGAGACCAATCAGAAAGCTATTGCAGTAGTCCAAGTGAAAGGTGATAAAAGCCTATGTTAGGGTGATGGCTACGAGTGGAAAAAATGTAGCATACAGAAGATGCTGTGAAGACAAAAACAAGATTTGACAACAGATTGGATATGTGGATGGAGTATAAGTGAGTGTCAAAAATGACACCAAGATTGTGAGCCCAGGTGACTAGAAGGATGGTGGTTCCCTCAGCAGTAATAGAAATGTTGGGTAAAAGGTAATGTTTGGGAGAAAATGTGGGAAGCCAATAAGAGAACAGATAAAAATCTGAGACTCCTCTTTTGACCCCTTTTGTAATCCTTGTACTTGTTGAAAAGTATTGTGGCCTTATTAAAAAGCTTTACGTTCCTATCAAACCTGAATTTAAAGGGTTAACACTGTTAACACAGCAAGGAATGCTGCTGCCTGTTATAGCCAAGGCCAAGATACTCCCCAACTTGGCTTTCTGATAAGAACCTAGTCAAAATTCAGCCTTGGCCTTGATCTATTCTGAAGCCAATGTTTTGTGTTTTGAAGTGACATAATTTGTAACTTCTGCACATCTGCAAAGTTTCAGGGGGGTTCTTTTGTGTGAAATGAGTCTTGAAATATATATAATAAACTCCATGCTCCTGGAGCCAGAGCTGGAAGCATGAGGTAAAAGACAACTCCTTTGTCCAGTCCTTATTTCCTTATCAACTAAACTGTCCTTATCAGATTATCAGAGATGATAAAGAGATCTCCACAAGAAAAGATAAGTTTTATGCTGGACATGTTGAGTCATAGACATTCAATTTACAATATCCAAAAGGCAACTGTTGAGGCAGGAAGAGATTGTGGGAAACTTTGGTCTGGGGTTTATATTCACAAAGATAATAGTTGAACCTCTTGGAACTATGTCACCAAGTGAGATAGTATAGAACAGGTCCCAGGATGGCACCTTGATGGACACCCACAGTTAGTGGCTTTGACCTGCATGAAGATGCAGCAAAAGTGTCTAAGGGGGTCAAAGTGAGAGGAGACCCAGACAACAAGGTCATAAAAACCTAGAGATGTGAGTATCCAAGAGGAAATGGTAATGAATAGGTTTAGAGACTACAAGGGAGTTGTCAAGAAGGATGAAAACTTTAAAAAAAAAAAAAGGCCATTAGATTTGGCAATTAAGAGATCAGCGGTGCTGGCATTTTTCAAGTTCAGAATAACAACAACAACAAAAATTTTAACCATTAGAGGGTACTAACAGTAGCTTAGCTGTGATATCTACCAGTACTTTCAGTACTAGCTGAATACATTAAGGCATGTTGCTTTTTTGATATATGGGTATCAAATCTGTTGGTTTTTTCCCTGTCCCCACTAGTACTTATTACAGCAAAGATCATTCACCTAATAGAGAGAATGGGCATAAAATGAGTTGAATAGCAGTGCCATCTTAATAGTCTTCATTATCCTACCCACAGAGGGGTGGGTCAGTCCTTTCTTCTGACCACCTTTTCCTCAATATGATTTTGAAGAGAGAAAGAAGCCCCTATTCCCCCACCCCCACCCCTTTACATCAGCTTCGTTTGCCATTTTATGGCTTATTCTTACCCCATAGGACCTTGACATACCCTTATATTCGTCCTCCACTACTTGAATTTATTTCCATCTTCCCTAAATGTGCTTGTCACTTTTACATTCTTTGGTGATGGATCAGCTCCAGGGTGTGTCTACATCTGTTTCTTTAGAAAACAGCAATTTCTAGCTAAAGAATTTCATTCTTGACAGCCTCTCATCCCCTGGGGCTAATTTCCTTGGTAGATTTCTATTGTTTGGAGCCCTATCTTCTCTAAATCTTTTAAAATCTGTTTTCCTAAAATCTAGGATACATGTCAGATTATCTTTCGTTTTCCAGTTTTCTTTCACAAGTGGCAAGTGGTTATTTCCTTTCCTTACCCCTTCCCATCATTTCTATCCCTGCAAACACTTCCACCATATGCAGAATAAAATTTCCCTTTGCTTGTCCTTTCATGAAACAGGTCTGTTGTGATTATTAGGGATGATGATGTTAAAGCAGCTAGTTAAAGCTACGTGTACGTGGGCTAGAGCATTGAACTTGGGATTCTAAATTAGAATGATGCCTCTGACACTTTTAGCTGTTTGATCCTTGGGACAAAGTCATTGAGCTTCTCATCTGAATTATTTCCTCATCTGAAAAATAGGGGAGGAATAATAGCACCTAACCCACAGGATTGTTCTAAGGATCAAATGAGCTAAATTGTATAAATACTATATAAATACTAGCCATAATAATGATTTCAGTTTACCATAATCTTGAAACAACAACAACAAAAAGAACTAGGCTAGTCCAGATCTGTCCCAAAATATGCACTTTAATAAATACTCGTTGACTTGATTTATGGGATGGTTTGAGAAGGGAAGAGGATGGTTCCCTTAAGACAGAGAGGACTGAACTGTGAACCTATAGAGATCAAATGTTAGTCCGGTCGAAAGAAGTTCCTAATATTTCTAACAATGTAATTGTTGCTAACGATAAATGTTATTGTTAATAATATAATTAGTACTAACAACAATATAATTGCTAACTATGTAATTGTTGCTACCAATAATATTATTGCTAACAGTAAGAATTGTCTGACAGGCTGCAGGCTCCTTGGTGAAGCTGAGCTCCCCATCCTGTACCTAGGGTTCCGGAGGAGCAGGCTTTGCAGAGGGGTGGTTTGGGCTGAGGTGACCTCCAAAGGTCCCTGGTATCCCAACAACAGCTGCGATCCCTCCCCACCCCCTCTTTCCTTGTCCCTAAGTCCCTGCTCCGTCCTCTCGAACAACTCCTTCTCCTAACCCCTGAGGTGCCTTTATGAGCCTGCACTTCCTCTCCCCATCCCTACCAACGCAGGTGGGGAGCAACATTTTCCATTCCCAGTTGGGAAGGACTACGACTAAGACAGGAGTTGGGGGCAGGGGACCGAGCGAGAAATGAAACGGACCGGAAGAGGACGCGAGTACTTCCGGGTCGGGCACCAAGAGAGCCTACATGGAACCTCGTACATCTGCGAAGCTGGCGGAGTTGTGGGGTGGTCGCTGAGACGCAGGCAGCCACCACCGCTCCTCAGCAGTGTTTAACCTTTGCCGGGGATTTCTCCCACCCCACACTTCCCCTCTTAAGATCCACGTCCACTCCCCTCTCTGTCCCGGCCGGTCCCAGCGAAGCTGCCTCCGCCATGTCGGTGCTGGGCGAGTACGAGCGACACTGCGACTCCATCAACTCTGACTTCGGGAGCGAATCCGGCGGCGGCGGCGGCGGTTCAGTGTCCAGCCCCGGTTCCGGCTCGGCCGCTCGTTCCGGTGGGGGCTTCCCAGTGGAACAAGAGGAGTTGCATTACATCCCCATTCGCGTCCTGGGTCGGGGCGCCTTCGGGGAGGCCACGCTGTACCGCCGCACCGAGGTAGTGCGCAGCCGGAGCTCCCCCAACCCCCACCCGCCTGCCCCTCGGCATTGCCCTTCCTCCTCTTCTCCTTCCTGTACCCTTTTCTTCTTCCCCATCTTAGAGATATAGAATCCGAGGCTCTTCATCTGTGTTCCTCAGTTTCCCCATCTGTAAACTGAAGGCGTACTACTAGATTATCTTGAGTTCTTTCTCAACTCTAAAAAAAGAAAATTTAACGCAACTCTTCCCTTTACTCTAATTTTTTCCCCTCTGCCTTTCTCCCTTTACGTCTCCGTTTCCTTTCCTTTTTCCCATTTCTCATCTTTTATCCCCATTCTATAGCTGTAGAAAGGGAAGCTCTTAATCTTCCTGTTCCTCAATTTCCACATTTGTGAAATTAAAGAGCTCTGCTCGATTATCTCCAGTCCTCTCTCAACTCTATACAGAAAGGAAAAAAGAGAAATTTCCCAACTCTTCCTTTCCCCTAACTTTCTTCCCTTCCTCTTTCAAACCTCTTCTCTCCCCTTTTTCTGTTGTCTTTTCTTTATCTCTTTTGTATAGCATTCTTATCCACCTGACTAGAGCTCAGCATTAGTTAACATTTATAAGATTACCACTGGAACATGGTCCCTGGTGTTTTTTCTAAATGACTTTAACATCGCCATCACTGGGATGCTAGTGTTATCAGTTAACTGCCATTTTGATAAAGTTTGATCTAGGGCATTGTTCTGAGTGCCTGCTGTCTTTCCATCTCAATAATTAATTTTTCCTTCATACTGTTTTATTATATTTTTCATACTCTTTCCAAGCCTCTAAAGACCTTTCTGGTAGTATATTTCCAAAATGGCCACAACTCTCTGTATTCTTCCTAGTCTTATGCCTTTCTTCCAGAGCGCTTTCTTTCTGATACTAAAAAAAAGAAAAAGAAAAAGAAAAACTTGCAGTTATTGTTTCCAAATTCTAATATACCCACACATCTAGGACTTGCTCTTAAAGGTCATTGGGAAGTTCCAGAAACTATAGGATTCATTGGTTGGTTTCTTCAGTAGTTATTTATCATAAGAAGCCCATACCCTGTAACTTGAGAGTCCTGAAGTATGCTAGAGACTTTTGGTTGTACCCTTAAAGCCAAATGAAAAGAAGTCCAAATTCTGAACACTTAAAAAACATTTACCGATGACCTAAATATAATCCTGGTAGCATTATTATTCCATATTTCTCTGTTTGGACTTAAAGCCTAGCATGAATTGGTAGGATTTAGAGCCAGCTGGAATAGTTTAGGTCCAGTTTCTTCAACTGAGGATGAGTAAACTTAACCTTAAAAGTATTATTAAAAAGAGGAGTGAGGAAAGAAGGAATATGTTAGATAATTGTTTAGAAAGATCTCCCCCTCACAACTTTTGGAAGAGGTCCGGAAATATTCTGTATTCATTAAAGTATCATTTGTGAGAAGATTGCAGGAATGTTTTGAAAAAGTAAAAAAGCATATATTTTGCATTTATGAGATACTATTTTCCCTTATTTTTTAAAATTCGCTCTCACTATATGCTTGGTGGGAGATGATAGGTATTGTCTGACCAAGATCAGAGAACTTATTTAAAAACCAGTCAGATTCAGGTTCAAATTCTGCCTTTGAAACCTATGGGCTATGTGATGCTGGGCAAGTTACTTAAATTTTTGATGTTCTAAGCCAGAGGTATCAAATTCTGTGCATGCAGCTGTCAAAACTACCAGAACTAAAAGTAAAATTGAAATGTTTTTTAAAAAAGTAAAAATTCATTATAAACTTAACCTCAGACACTTCCTACCTTAATCTTACCCCTCTTTTGCCTTGGAACAGTTTTGATTCTAAGACAGAAGGTAAGGGTTTAAAAACTGTATTCATTACAACAGAATGTTAATTTGTGGTTTTCTAAGTCAATGTGCTTGTTCAAGGATCCATTTCTCTCTGGGTTTGACACCAGTGCTCTAAGCAACTATCTTAAGAATATAAATGACTGAGAAAATGCCAATCTGCATTGGTAGGAGTTGCTTCATATATTAGTTCCCCATATGATTGAAACGATAGGTTCAGTTCTTATCTCTAACTCACATTTATATGGTGCTTTAAGGCAGTGGTGTCATACTTGGAAACAAATCCCTGTGGGCCACGTATTGACTTAGAAAACCACAGGTTAACATCTATGTTGTATTATATTTTCATTTATTAAACATTTCCCAATTACATTTTAATCTGTTTCAGGCCTGCTGCTGCTTTTGTAGCCTATGAATTTGACACTTCTGCTTTAAGGTTTGAAAAGCCTTTTCCTCAGAACAGTCCCATAAGGCAGGTAATATATGCCATCTTTTAGATGGCTCATCTCTGTGTTCCTCAATTTCCTTATCTCTAAAATGAAGGAGCTTCAAATTAGAGTCCTTTCTCAACTTTAAAAGTTTCTAGAAGAGATGAATGCTTTAGCTTACTTTAACAGTCAGAGAATTTGTGGGGTAGGGGGAATAGTAAAGTGAATAGCAGAGGGCTAATTCTGGAGTAGCAGGTGGCTTTACATTAGCTGTATTAGAGGATTTGTGAAGAGAAATGGTAGGAGACAGTTGTAGAATAGGAAAAGGTAAAGTAAATACCTTGAGTACTTAAGCTATAAACTAAAGAGAATGGCTGAGCTGCTAACTTAAAATCTCTAATTTTAACTCGTGAACCTAATCCAACATTTTCATGTCGTTAAGAATTTGGAATTAAAGTAGTTCAATGCTCTTTTAAATAGCATGTGTAAAGTATTTTGTATATATATACACCCACTATTATTACTTCCTTTCTCCTTATTATGTTTTCTTCCTCCACTTTTCTCATTACAGTATCACTGTTGATCTTTGCATTCTAGCCTAATCTAGTTTCTATTTTGTTCTAGACCTAGAATTTGCATTTCATAAATCAGCTGCCATACCAAACAGTTTTTTGCTAAATACTTTCCCTACCTAGAGATTATTAATACAGATGATTACATATAGTCTCTACCTAAAGTTTGGTTTGTTTCTTTTAAAGGGGAAAAAAAGAGCCACAGTTTGTCCATTTGGCCTTTCTTAAGCTTGTGGACCCAGGTTTAGATTCATTGACTTCCAGGAAAGAAGAAAGCACCATACTTATATTACTATGTTGTAGGATGACTCATTGGTTGTGTGGAAGGAAGTTGATTTGACTCGACTCTCTGAGAAAGAACGTCGTGATGCCTTGAATGAAATTGTTATTCTGGCTCTGCTGCAACATGACAACATTATTGCTTACTACAATCACTTCATGGACAACAACACTTTGCTGATTGAGCTAGAGTATTGTAATGGTAAGTACAGATCCTAGTGACACTCCCTCTGAGATACTTTTATTAATCTCACAAAAGAACTGTCATCTGTAATATGAAGTTTAAATGTCTTTTTAGTGTTCAAGAGAAGTCTTCTGGTCTCTGGAAAGTTTTGAAATGATTCAAAATAAATGGGACTTTTAATTATTTCTATGATTATGAATTTCTGCACAGTGTCATAGCTTTGTTTCTGAAGAATAGTTCTTAGAAATTTTTTTAGCAACTTTTGTTTCAACACATTATAGAAAGTTGTAGTAATTGTATTTGTTGTTATTTAGATTATTTGTGTTCACTCTGCATCACAAGTCTTTCCTATATTTGAATTCTTCATTTTGTCATTATCATGACCCATTGATATCCTATTGCATTGAAAGACATTTATTGCATTCTTATTCTTTTATTTACTTTTGTTGTTACAAAAAATGATGCTATTAATATTCTTGTGCCAGTAGATCAGCACTTGCTGATTATCTCCTTCTGGATATTCCATAGGCATTTCAAACCTAGCATGTTCAGCCTTTCATGCCACCCTACTCCCAATCTACTTTTTCTCCAAAATTACTCCAAAATCTTCCATTTTTCCCTTTCTCTCTACTCATATAATTGTGACCTTAAACAAGGTAGCTAGTCAGTACAATGGCTAAAGTGCTAAGTCTAGAGGAAACACAGGGAAATCTTGAGTTCAAATTCACCCTCAGACACTTACTAGCTGATTGACCTTGGGGAAGTCACTTAACCTCTGTTTGTCTCAGTTTCCTCATCTGGCAAATGGATATTATAATAGCACCCACCTCTCAAGGTTATCTTTTTTTTAAACCTTTACCTTCTTGTTTTAGAATTGATACCAAGTATCTGTTCCAAAGCCAAAGAGTGATAAGGGATAGGCAATTGAGATTAAGTAACTTGTCCAGGGTCAGATAGCTAGGAAGTGTCTGATACCACATTTGAACTGAAGACCTGTCTCCAGACACAAGTCTGTATCAACTGAGCCACTTTGCTGTCCCACTCCCAAGGTTATCTTGAGGAGCAAATGAGATAATATTTGTAGAGTACTTAGCTTAGTGCTGGGTACTGTTAGATTGAAATTAATATTTCCAAGTTCTTGTTTTCCATAAAGTTTATTAATAATCACTTAAAATAGAAAAGGCAGATAAGCATAGATTTAAAGTCTCTTTCTTACTCTAAATCTGACCACATATAGCTCATCTTGCAGGATTCTCCATCTGTCTCACCTGCCTGCTCAGGAAAGTAGAGAGACAGGTGGGGTCCACCCACACCTTTTTAGTAACATTCATGGATACAGTGCTGGCATGTAAAAAATGGGATGAACTGGGTTGGCAATACAGGAGGGAAAGGGGATGAAATTCCCTCTACACAATCCTCCCTGTGATCCTTTGGGAGACTAGTTTCCCCATTGGATCATTTAAACATAACTAACATATCTCTAAAGATCTTCCTAGCTAAAAGTACATACAATATTGCACTTTCTAAGAGGAAGCTACAATAGTTAGAGATAAGAGAGAAATAAAAGAAGAAAACAAAAAATGATTGATAGATGCATTGACAATTTTTTTGGGTTATTGGTTTTCTTCTGACAATTGTTTCAAATACTTCATAACTCAGCCATGTTTCCCGGGGTGATTCTGGTGTTGGTCATCGCCTCCTCAGGGAGGATTGTGTAATTATCCTAAAATCCAAGGTTTAAAATCTTTTGGAGAAATTTCAGTAAAGGAAACTTGCCAACACCCCGAATCAAGAAAGTGGATCTTTTTGGAGAAGGTGCTGTAAGGATGCCTATGGAAGCCACACACTGCATCAAAAGATTCAGAATGAACTTTGGGATATAATGAACTGAACCGAAGGGAGTTGAACATAACTTATTCTGAATGTAAACTCTTATGCCAAAGGGGACTGCCCCTAAATTGGCATTTTGTCAATGTGTCTATCAATCATTTTTTGTTTTGTGTAAATGGAATTAGCTCAAGCCCATTCATAGTTAAAACTCTAGCCACCAGAGATAATGTCATCCCCACCTCCCTTAGTGGGGAGGGAAGAACAAGGGACTGCCCGTTGGGCAGTCCAAAACAGTGTAGAGGCTGCCATTTGTCCACTTGAATTAGAGGTGGACCCACAGGAAGTGACAAAAGACACTATCTCTTCAAGTATGTTGGTAACTTCCTGTGGAGGCAGTTCCTGCTTTGAACTTGGTGCTGAAGGATCTCTGCTGAGACCTCAGGCAGCTTCCCTTTTGAATTGTCACGTGGGTAAGTTAAGCTGACTTCCTTGGCCTACCTTGGCGTTTCCAGACTCTCTATCTTAAGTAGGCTTCTTGCCTCTCTGATTGCTAAGGCCTTGTGGTGTGTAGCCTAGTTTAATTAGCCTTTTAATCCTCTCTCCATCCAGGCCTCTGCAGGCCTGGACTAGCCTCTCCCTCTCTCTATTTCCCTACCTTCTACCTTCTTAATTGTAAATAAACTACCATAAAAGTGATCCTGACTTGGGTCTATTTTAATTATGGAATCAATCTGAATTATTGATTCCTGGCAGCCACACCTTAAATATATATCTATATAATATCTAATTTATAAAATTAACAGTTTTCTTCTTCTTTTATTTCCCTCTTATCTCTAACTATTGTTGCTTCCTCTTAGAATGTGCAATATTGTATGTACTTTTAGCTAGGAAGATCTTTAGAGATATAAATTAGTTATGTCTAAACGATCCAATGGGGAGACTACTCTCCCAAAGGATCACAGGGAGGATTGTGTAGAGGGAATTTCATCCCCTTTCCCTCCTGTATTGCCAACCCAGTTCATCCCATTTTTTACATGCCAGCACTGTATCCACGAATGTTACTAAAAAGGTGTGGGTGGACCCCACCTGTCTCTCTACTTTCCTGAGCAGGCAGGTGAGACAGATGGAGAATCCTTCAGGATGAGCTACACGTGGTCAGACTTAGAGTAAGAAAGAGACTTTAAATCTATGCTTTGCCTTTTTTATTTCAAGTGATTATTAATAAACTTTATGGAAAATAAGAACTTGGAAATATTAATTTCAATCTAATAAAACAAAAAGTAAGTGCTGTATGAATGTTAGTGATTAGCTATTATTATCCATTAGTATAATTATCACCTCTCACTGTAATAGTCTCCTAATTAGTCTTTCTGCTTATAATTTCTCCATTTTCCAGTCCACTGTCCACAGCACCACTAAAATAAGGTCATGGTGGGTGGGGGTAGGGTGAGCAGGATGGCTCAGTGGATTGAGAGCCAGACTTACAGATGGTAGGTCCTGTAGAGAGCCAGTTGGAGAAATAGGGTCAGGATAGGGCCTGTTATCTGGATTCCCTATGTGACCAATCCAGGCTGAGGCAGTCTTTGTGTTTGTTTCTGGTCACCTGAGCCTTGAAAAGCTCTGGTACCAGCAGGTTGGTTAATCCAAAAACAACTTGACCTCTCCAAGAGGCTATTGGGAGTCGTTTAGAGAAATAAAGTCTGTAATAGATATTTTTATCTGGATCCCATTACAAAATCATCAGCAAGTAAAACTGTGTGTATGATTTTTTCTGCACTGTATGTCAGGTAGCAGGCAGAATGGGCCATCTAAGGTAAAAATCTGGGACGCCCCTTTTGACTTATTTTCAGATCCCCACCTTTTCTCAATATTCTTATTGGAAAGCTTTGAGTCCTTAGCAGATCAGCAGCTACTGAGTTAACAATTTCTCTCCTTGATAATTAAGAAGCCTGAACTCTAAAAAATATAGTCAAGGCCGGACACAGACAAAGATAGAGATAAGACTTTATCTGACCAGGTGCAGTCCTGTAAATCAAGGCAGAATGCAATTAGTAAAAATCTCTATGAAATATGTTTCTGCTCCCAGAATTAACCCCCTACTAATTGGTGGTTTGAATTTGGCCTTTGACCCTGGACCTATCTCTCTACTTTTTAGAGTTTAATGGGTTTTGCATGATTTGTAACCCCTTCACAGCTGTGATTCTTTCTCTGTGTTCTTTGTTTGAAACCAGTATATAAATAAACTCTAAACTCCATAGCAGTTGGAGCAGCTATGAGGTTGTAGATACAAATCTGGCTTCAGACACCCTGGGCAAGTCATTTAATCCCCATTGCCTAACCCTTGCTGCTTTTCTGCTTTGAAACCAATACACAGTACTGAGTCAAAGATGGGAGGTAAGGGCTTAAAATAAATAAAATAAAATAAAATAAGGTCATAGATCTCTGATTCATGGGTCCAGCTATGTTACTTCCCTGCTCAAGTCTTCAGGAGTTCCTTATTGTCTATAGCAGTGATGGGCAAACTTTTTAAAGAGGGGGCCAAAGGAAAGGAAATGCTCATCTGTCAGTCTGTTTCTAAGGCAACTCTTTCAAAGTTTCATTGTATTGTATCCTACTCATTGTATTCATCAGATTAGGAATAATGTTGAGCTGCAGGATAGAACATTTCAGGGGGCCCACATCTGGCCCATGGGCTGTAGTTTGCCCATCACTGGTCTATAGATAAATTACAAACTGACATTTAGGCTCCTCCATAATCTAGAAGGCCTTTCTTACTTTTCCTACCTTATTTTTTATTGTTCTCCTTCACAAACTCTACATTCCAGCCAAACTATGCTACCAGCTGTTCTCTGAACTTGATATTGTCTCTTGCCTCCATTCATTCATGCAAACCATTTCCCAAGCCCAGAATGCACCTCCACCTTTCAGAATTATTGTCTTTCTTCAATGATCAGCCCATATACTACCTCCTTTACTGAAGCCTTTTCTGATCTACCCAATCCTCCTGCTTTTCTCATATTTCCTTGTACTAATTTATATGCTACTTATTTGCTTACATATCATTGGAAAAGAATGGAAATTTTTCAGTAGCAAGGGACTCTTTTGGTCAGGTCTTTTGTTGTCTTGGGGCCTCAAATATAATAGTTACTCAGTATATTTTTACTGAATTGGTATATAAGTCCTAATACAATTGCTGAGTCAAAGAGTATAAACAGTTTTGTAACTTTTTTATATGGTAGTTGGTATTTTATTTTCAAAACTTTATAATCTTAGACATTTTCCATATTTTGGCTCAGTCTTTTTTTTTTTTAAACTCTTACGTTCTTTCTTAAAATTAATAATATCAGTTCCAAGGCAAAAGGGTAGTATAGGCTAGGCAGTTGGGGTTAAGTGACTTGCCCAGGGTCACACAGCTAGGATGTGTCTGAGGTCAAATTTGAACCCAGGATTTCTCATCCCCAGGCCTTCCTCTCTATCTACTGAGCAATCCTGCTGCCTCAAAGCTCAGTTCTTAAATTCAGAGGTTTGTACAATTGAATATTAGACTTTTATCTAAGATGTTTTGTGCAATGATTTTTATTCTCTAATCCATGACCTTCCTTCTAGTTGTACTTATTTGTACAAGAGCTTTATAATTTTGTTATCAAAATAGTCTATTTTGCCTTTTATAATATTCTGTCACCGCTCTTATAAACTCATCCCCTAGCTATGAGTGTGTGAGTTCTCATCTTCCATCCTCCTCTAACTTTATAATAATATGATTTTGTATATTTAGTACATTTATTCTTTTTCATTTTTAAGTTATTTCATTTGTTGCCATAGCCAGATAATTCATGATCACTGATGATGCTTTGTTTGGCAACTGTGAAGAAATCCTCAGGGCTGCTGGGTAGCTCAATGGATTGAGAACCAGGCCTAGAGATGGGAGGTCCTAGGTTCAAATCTGGCCTCAGACATTTCCCAGCTATGTAACCCTGGGCAAATCACTTGACCCCCATTGCCTACCCTTACCACTCTTCTGCCTTGAAACCAATACACAGTATTGATTCCAAGATGGAAGGTAAGGGTTTTTAAAAAAAAGAAAGAAAGAAAGAAAGAAAGAAAGAGAGAGAGAGAGAGAGAGAGAGAGAGAGAGAGAGAGAAAGAAAGAAAGAGAGAAAGAGAGAAAGAGAGAAAGAGAGAAAGAAAGAAAGAAAGAAAGAAAGAAAGAAAGAAAGAAAGAAAGAAAGAAAG